>NC_067491.1:19563532-20163532 GCF_947179515.1 Apodemus sylvaticus | reverse complement strand
TCACCTTTTGAGTCTGGGTTACCTCACTTAGTATGATGTTTTCTAGCTCCATCCATTTGCCTAAGAATTTCATGAATTCATTGTTTCTAATGGCTGAATAGTACTCCATTGTGTAGATATACCACATTTTTTGCATCCACTCTTCTGTTGAGGGATACCTGGGTTCTTTCCAGCATCTGGCAATTATAAATAGGGCTGCTATGAACATAGTAGAGCATGTATCCTTATTACATGGTGGGGAATCCTCTGGGTATATGCCCAGGAGTGGGATATATTTTTTATTTACAAGAAGGAGGATTTAAGTGAGGGTGCTTTGGTTCCTCTGAGAAAGGGAACGTAATACTCACAGGAGCAATAAGGGAGGCAATGTGTGGAGCAGAGACTGAAGTAAAGGTCACCCAGAGACTGTCCTACCTGGGGATTCACCTCCAACTTATAAAGAAGAGTCAGGGACATACGATGATACAAAATGTCCTTTCTGTTCACACACACCTAAATACAGCCTGCTCCAGACTGTTTGTTAGTTGTTTCTATGTTTTCAGAACTGAGAATGGAATTAGATAACTACTTGTTGTTCTTTTCACTGGGTAAGACTTTCTCTTCACTCTGCAGTCCTTAGTTGTCTGCAATGCTTTGTGAACAGTTATGGCCTCATGGGTTTTTCCGCATCCACTTTGGCCTGTCTGCTTTGAAGAGACCGTTTTTACAAATTCATCCTGTGAAGAGTCATTTCTAAACTATGTCTCAAAACCTTTTGCATTAAGACAAGGTTACTACTGAACTCTGAAGAGGCCAGATTGTGTGTACAAATACAATACATAATTGCCCTTAAAAAAATCATCATAAAGAAGCTAAAGGTTTTCTGGGAGTAGTTGGAGGAGAAAAAACATGATCAAAATATATTGTATGAAACAAATTTTAATTAAAATTGTTTTTCAGGTAGAATTTTTATTACTAAGTTATATTCGTTTCGCATTTAATCCAGAGTAACAATTTGTTCAACAAATATTTACTAGACAATCCCCATGTTCATTTTACAACTTTTTAAAAATTTAAATCAGTTTTTTATTAAAACAATTTATTCAATAACAACCATTTAGAAAGAAAAACAACCTTTTCCTGGTTTATTCCTTTTCTAATATCAGATCTGGTGCTTCGGAGCAAGTGCTTTTTACCTGATTCTGATGTTTCTGGTGTTTGCTGATGCATTTTAAATTTGCCCATGTTGCAATTTCTTTGTTGGTCATTTTAAATGCCTTGTTCCAACAAATAAAGATTTGTTTCATTTTAACATTGTTTCATCACCATGTCTTTCATTATTTTGATACAATATAGTTTGATGACATTCTCCTCCCAGACCCACATCTACCCCCTCCCCCCTCTGAGCTCCCAGAGACTATGACACTGAAAGTAGTCAACTGACACCAGAACTTCTTGTTTCCCCTAAAACACTCCAGGTTTAGCAACCCTAGCATTGATGTTCCCATTCAGGAACACTACTGCTACTGTTCAGAATAATTATTAAGAGACCAAATGTAAGATTACAAAATAGATTTTCACAACTAACCTCAAAGACTTTGTTTATTTGGGTATTGTTCCAGGTTTCTCTCAAACTGCAGTGGCCAAAAACTGACCAAAACTCAACTTGGAAAGGGGTGCAATAATTTGGCTTACATTTTTAAGAAATAGTCTATCAATCAAAGAATTCAAGGTAGGAATTCAAGACTCAAGGCAAGAACCTGGAGGCAGGAACTAATGCAAAGACCACAGAGAAATGTTGTTTACTGGTCTGTTCTCTACGGTTTGCTCATCCTTAACAACAAAAACAACAACTTAGGATCACCAGTTTGTGGTTACATCACCCACAAGAGACTAAGTCCTTGCAGATCAATCACTAAGAAAATATTCTACATATTTACCTATGGGCTATTCTGGTGGAAACATTTGTTTCAGGCAAGGTTGACTTTCCTGAAATGAACCTAGCTTGTCAGCTGACAGAAAACTAACCAGCATGACATACTTCATCAACAGTATTTGGGTCTTCGCATCTTAGAATGAATTCCCGCTTCTTAGTAACATCCATGTGGGTAAGGAATCATCTGTGATGGCTACAGTTTTCTGGGATTCTAATGAGGAAAATGGCCACTCCAAGGCAATGATGAGTTCATGTCCCAAGGTGCAACAGAAAGACCTACACAATATGCAAATCTCTACAGAAAGAACAATTAATCTGAGTCTTTCCCAGGAAAAGCTGATCCCATAAGAAAAAACAACAAATATGGTAAAATAAAATAATTAAAGCCTCCCTTGTGTGTGAAGGTTTAAAGAAAGTTAGAATCAATCAAGAACAATGGTTGATTCTAAACATACCTTTCTTTGTTCAGTTTTTAAGTTTCTATATAATATTCAGTATAAAATGTTTCTTCCTCTGCTTTCAATGGGTAATTTTTCTCTGTCCTTTCTTTAATATTTTACCTTAGAAAGTAGCATATACATAGCCTGAGTGTGCCATTCTTTCATTATGGAAATATAAATGTCTAAAATATACAGTTGCCATAGATATACAACCACAGATTTTACTTCATGAAGTCTCTTAGTTTCCCCTATATATTCTTTTGAGTGTCTAATCTTTCTCCAACATCACTAATCCTTCACACACCTGCTTACTATTCCCAGTCTTTAAATAAATGTTGATTAAAAGAAAACGTGGGTCTCTCTCACCCAAAGAAAATCAGAGAGTACATTCTTGTCCAAAATTGGGAAACAGACCTGGCTTTAAAACTTAATAGATTCCTCTCATCATGTTATTTCGATTTGAGCAAGTGGCTATTTATGGGACCACTCTATCTTTTAGGATTTCTGTGTGGGATATATTACTTAAGTAAAGTATAATATTTTTTCCCTTGTAAAGATCACACTGAAACAAAGATATCAAAATAGCAGTGGTCAGAAAGCAGTTAATGTTCCCTTTAAATGCATTACTACAAAAATGGAATGGAAAACCTGCCATACAAGCAAATCATTCTTTAATTTTTAATGATATATTCTGCAACAAAAATATTAAAGGTGATCTAAGATTAAAACCTAAGACAAGTAGGGGGTCCCTTTCTTCCATTTGCATGGTTTTGTTCAGAATTCTCAGAACACAGACAGAATCATCACAAGTCTCTCCATTTGAGAATATTGTCATATATTTTAAATGTACATTTGCCTCCTATTATTTCATGTTCACTTTTACTATCTTGCCATCAGTATTTCATGAAAATTGTCACCTCAATTGTCAGAGTAATTTGACCCCTTTTAAAAGCATACAAACTTTTAACTATATTACTAAAATGTTATAGCCCATTTCCTCTCATTTAAGCATTTAAATAATGTTACTTTAGACCAATGTTTTTGATACAGGTTGAATGACATGTCTGAAAGTGATGGGAGTTTTATCTCTCTCTTCATGTTAGTGCAAGGTAGATTGCTCAGGTCTCAGACAAATCAATATCTACCAAAGCAGCACCAGGCAGGTGGCTTCCAGGTCTTTTGTCTAACAAATTAAAAATTGAAAATTAGCATAAGCAGGGAATTAAGTCTAGACAGGTTTTTATTTGTTTTTGAAGTTGGAGGGGGAGCACAGGAAAAAGAGAGAGAGAAAACCAGTTTGAAAGCGTCAGTAAAGTGTTAGACATCAAACCCTATTAGATAAATTTATTTTTTAGGACTTATATCTGAAATAGAGGTGAGATATGGGAAAAACACACTGGTTAGTCCAACTAGTCTACCCGGGTGCTCAGGTTTCTCTCAGTACTCTTCAGATATAGTTGACAGATAGGGTTATACATTTAGGGTAGGTAAAAAGAGAAGAAAGATAAAAAGAAATAACACAAGGTAACACTTATATTGTGGCATCTCTGGACTCCACCCAATAGAGAAGAAAATTTTTTGCTTCTGCTTCTGCTTCTGCTTCTGCTGCTGCTGCTGCTGCTGCTGATGATGATGTTTTGTTTTTTTCTCCAGCTTCTGACCAAGAACAAAAATTAGAACTCTTTGTTTTATAGTCGTTGCTTTAAAATTACTTGACCAGTTCATAGCTGCTGCTTGTATAACTCTGGCCTTAATTGGAGTAACTTTAAGAAATGACTTAGAGGTAACTTGAAAATTCCATAGTAACTAAAAACATTGTCCACCTAAGATAGTCAGACTGGCTTATTTGTGTTTCAGTCTTTGGCTACAGGAAGTTTTATATTAAGTATTTTTAGGCTCGTCGACTTTAACAGAAATTAAATGAGAATAGAAATTTTAATTACCCATGTCTCTTTAAATAAGTACATGCATAAAAGTACAAAAAAAAATCAATTTATTCATGTACTCTACATTTGAGTGTTCAACACAGTTAATTTCTCTTTAGAATATGCCCTTAACAGGAAATATAGATAAGTTCTTCAAAATTAAACTAAATATCTATATAAACACATGTTTCAGACTTGATTTGCCCAAAGAATTCAATATACAACTAATAATGTAGTTCTGACACAAACCCTGAAGTGAAATGTAAGCTCATTAAGTAGCAGCTTGCTGCCTGTCTTATGTGTGACTTACCTGACTCATTTTGAACATATGAATGTCTTTGTTGAAGATCTTGACCTGCTCATACACCCACACATGCCCTACCACTACTCAACGAGTTTATAGTCCTTGGACACAGTGTCATTCTTCTGTTGTCCTGGGGACATCATATGCCATTTAGCTACACTCAGAATTTTTAATATTGCTGTGGCAGTGCTATGGAAATCCCTGAACTGCTTTTGCATTTGTGAAAATAAAGGGTCCTATTGTTATACAATGTACTATGAAGACAGTGCGAGTCTTTTATTCTTGAGGTCCCTTTATGGTATCTGGTGTTATTGGGGCAGAGACTGCTGAAGGCAAGAAACAAAAGTAGGGCAAGCTTGGAATCAGTGTCTTTTTGTGATTCCCAGTGGACCACTTTCAGTAATAAAACCTTTCTGTTTTGGCACTCAAAATTCTGAAATTAAAATGACTATAAAAATGTATTATAGGCTGTTTACTTTTGTGAGGTAGATGATTTAAAGCTATAAGTTATGTGTTTAAAGCAATAAAATACCAAAACAGAGTTGGGCCTGCAGTTGACATGAATTTGGATTTGATATTTTGGGGGAATTTCCCTGCAGGGGATCCAAACACATAAAACTTTCATGTAAATATGGAATTTTTGAAAGTAAAACTAGACCTGGGAAAAGATTTTGAAATTGTGCAGGGAGTAGTTCTACAAACCACTATTTCTTTACGAAGCCCTTCTTATTCTTAGAGTTAGTACTCTTCCAAAGCTTAGATTATCTGTTTAAAAAATCTCCCTCGGCAGCTGAGGAAAATGCAGACATACAAATTACCTGTTTTTGACATCTAGATATAACACAAACACAAAGCAAGTGCTAGTAATTTATAGATTAACAAACACTAAGATAGAGTCAAGAGACTGAAAGACAGATTTTTTTTTAGAAAAAGAAAATTAAAGGACAATATTTTCAACAAATGTTTATGGAATAGATATCAACATGCAAACTAAAAATGAGAATGAATAAATTAAGATTAATTCCTTAAAATAGAGCATAAACCTATATATAAATGGAAAGGTATAAAACATCTGGAAGAAAGCATAAGAGGTTTCTATGCTAAACCTGGGGTTTAGTAATATATTATTAGAAACAACAACAAAGTAAACATCAATCACAAAATAAACTTAGAAGCTAAGACTTAAGAAAAATAAAATAAAGCTCTGTGAAAGGTAGACACATTTAAGGGAATGAAAAGAAAGTAAAACTGGAAAGGAATAGTTAAAACTAGAATATCTGACAAAATACATCTAATCTGAAGAAAAAAAAACCTAATTATTGGAATGTAACTAGCCATGTTAGAAAAATTTTCCACATACTTAGATAACCATTTCACCAAATAATTATGACCAGTGGTAACATCAAAAGGTTATAGGAAACTATTCTACAGAAAACACCTATCAACCCAAACACGCCTATCTGAATGGGTATTGTCAGAATTAGAAGAGTCCAAGTTGATATGGAAGAGTAGCACAAGCTTCTAAACCCAGCACTTAGGAGTACAGACTGAAGACACTGTATTCTAGGCTTATGAGATACAAAATGAGCTTATCTTTATTAAAAAAACAAACAAACAAGCAAAACACCTAACAAACAAAATCGTCACTACCCATTTTTGAAAGCAGTAGAAAATTTCTATCAGTTGAATTAGTGCTGAAACCACGAAACAGCCACTATAGGCCAATAAGGAAACTCTGAAGGACTTTGTTTCCCTTTACTACCAACTTACTGTCTGTAGGTTTTCAGAGATGACCATTTGGCACTGGAAAACCAGTTGTACACTCTTCCCTGCTCTAGTGCTTAGCCTTCCTTTGCTGACCACAGTTCTTTGTGTAATGTTGAGGTCTATGGGCTTTCTTCTGTCCACCACAGCATGATTACTATTTTCCTTGTTCTGCTCATGTCTGGGCAGTCATGTAGTGGATAATTTATGGGTGTACCTTTTAACATTACTGGAAGATACAATTGAATAGCAAATTCCCTGATCTTCTGGCTTTTACAAGCTTTATGTCGTGTGTTGTACAATAATCCCTTACCTTTTGGTGTGAGAATATTTTACAGATATTTCTACTGGGAAGAGGCTCCACGATTCTTCATTTTAATTGGTAGTGGTTTTCTGTATTGGTAAACTTTACTTGGTAAAGTACAAGAACTATACTATTTATCTCTAAGTATATGACCAAATTAGTAATCTGGTTAGGGATTTATTGATTTAGTAGAGTGTGAGTTGTAACTTTTTCTCCAAGGTCCACGACTTCACTATCTCTAGGCAGTCATCTAGGTTTCAAGCACCAGGAATGATTTGCCACTTGTTGAGTAGATCTTAAATCCAATCAGAGTCCTTGGTTACTATCTAGGTATGCATACCACTACTGAACCGTTACAATTAGCATATCATGCTGATCACTGTTGTAGTTCATAGGTGTCATGGTTTTGTAAGACTGTTGGCTACTCCCTTCATTTGGGAACTTGCATGTAAACTTCTGGTATCATAAAAAATGTGCAATGATAGATTTTGCTCATATTTGCCCTCCATGCCAACTCTTCCAAGGTCCACCATTTCTTCCCTACCCCTCCACCTTTTTGTTCTCTTTTCTCATTACTTCTTTGTTTAATGTTCAAGACTTAACTTGAACTTTGCATATGTTCATGAAAGTGTGAACTTGCTCTGGAGGATGGCTGACCTATCTACCAGCCAAGACATGGAAGCAGGAGTAGGTGGGTTAGTGAGTGGGGGAGGGGGTTTTTGGAGGGAAAACAAGGAAAGGGAATAACATTTGATATGTAAATAAATAAAAATAACTAATTTAAAAAGAAAAAAGAAAAAAGAGAGAGGAGAGGGGAAAAAGAAAACTGATTATACCTTTCCCAGAAGCTATCAATTACCAATATATAAAGCAATTGTTGTCCTCCATCTATATAAAGCAATTGTTGTTTACATTTTCTCTTGATGATAGCACATGACCTAGGTTGAACATACAGAGGTCATGTGCAATCTTTTTGAGTTCATATGTCCAGAATGTCCTGTTTCTTTGACATATTGTCTCTCTCCTCTTCCATAATGATCCCTGGGTCTTGGGATGGGATATTATTATACAAATTTTTGTGTGAGTAAATGGTGGGTTTAAACACTTCATATAAAAGGCATTCATATAAAAGGTTAAAGATACATCTAGTGGCAGTGGCTGGAGGAATGTCATATAGCTATGAGTACCAGAGTTCAGTTCCCAGGATGCAGGTGAAAGTAGAGCCGGTGGTGTGTGTGTGTGTGTGTGTTTGTGTGTGTGTGTGTGTGTGTGTGTGTGTGTGTATGTGTGTGAAAATCCAGGTGAGGCAATATGTGCCTGGAATGCTTTCCTATGAGGGGTAGTGGAGCCAGGCAGATCTTAGGCATTTATTGACCTCCAGTTTAGCTGATCTGTGAGCTCTGAGTTCAGTTAGATATACTATCTCAAAAACCAAGATGGAGAAAGGAGAGAGGAAGATAACCAAAGTCAACCTGTGAATACATATGAATACATGCAGGCATACTCTCTCTCTCTCTCTCTCTCTCTCTCTCTCTCTCTCTCTCTCACACACACACACACACACACACACACACACACACACACCTTAGAGGCACACATAAATACCTAGTTGTGTTTTGGCTTCTATGGAAATAATCCACATCATACATCGCAATATTTATAAAAATCTAAAACTGCCATTAGTAATAAAGTTCATGTAAAAATATAAGTAATTCTCCCCTATCCTAAGATACATGAGTCTACATCCATTTTTGAGAGTGTCTAAGCATAGAGTGATCTGAATGGAAAGCAGGTAAAATTGTTACCCATATGAAAGATCATTGTCCAATAAGGAACACTGTGGCTGAGTTAAATGGTCAGAGACATGCTGTGTATAATGAAGATGAGAGACTCTTCATTATACAATAAAATTTAAACAAAGAGGTAGAAAAGACTGTTCATTATTAGAATCTGTCATTTTTCCCATACCTCTCCATAGATGGCAGGCACCACAGAAGGAACAATGCATTTAGAATTTCTAAACAGATTGCTAAACAGCTACTGTCATGGCCTTTGTTTCTCTTCTTTCCACTGGAAAAGACTAATGCTTTCCTTTCCTGTTTGCTACTCACTGTGTATGTTCATATAGCTTTCCTGGAGTCTGATGATTCCAGAAGCCTTATGGCCTATGGCTGACCCAGTGAAGAAAAGCAGCATCATTGACTAGTCAAGTTGAATAACTTTCATGGCCTATGATGAACCCCTGATGGTCTCCCAAAGGAGTTATAAGTTGGATTGCTAAGGTGTTTCTATAACCCTAGGTTATCTTCTGTAGCTGAAACAGAGCTATTTTACATAAATGTGTCAAGAAGACTAAATATAGATATCCTTTTATTTGCATATCTAGAAGATTATTTACAAACTTTCTAATCGTCCCTGCCAAGTAGAAAATCATATTTTAAAGAATAAGACCTTCTTATTTGAGTTAAAGTCTCAAAAGCAAAAGTTTGCACCTGCCATAAAATTAGGACTTAAATGGGCAAAGCAAACAATTTTTGAGTGGAGACAACTGTAGAAAGAATACTATAGAAATAAAATTACCATGTTTATAACAATGCAAAAAGTAAGACTCCTAAATTAAGATTCTAAGTTTATTTTAAGAACTTTGACTTGGCAGTGTGATCAATAACAATTAGAGAAATTAGACGTGATGAAAGGCCAGCAAAATGTGAGAAAGAATTGTGTAACAAGCAATGGCAGAGTAACTAAAAGTAACTGTTACAGTGAGAATCAATATATGAATGAAAACACAGGATACCGTCAAAGATTCTTCAGACACAAATAAACAGAAAGTAAATGCTAAGAATTTTCAGTGTCAGTGTAGACTAAATAAGAAAATTCCATGAAGAAGTACTGTTATGAAAAGCATACACACACACACACACACACACACACACACACAGAGAGAGAGAGAGAGAGAGAGAGAGAGAGAGAGAGAGATAAAACATTAGGGGTTCTAAGTCTGAAGCCCATATCCTTTCTCTTAACATAAAATTGCACAACTTTGGAAGCTGAAAACTCTCATGATGATAAGTTATAATTTATTTTGTGTCTAACACATTTCATGTAAGAATCTGTATAAGGAGAATGAAAACCGGTGTCCACAACACTTTTATTTTAATTTTATTGAAAATAGATTATTTTCATCTAATAAGCTGGTTAAGATTCCCCTCCCCAAACTCCTCTCAGAAACCAGTGTCAAAACTTCATATTTACAAATGTTAACAATGATATCCAAACCAGTTAGGTGAAAACTATTTGGTAATAAAGCAATACTGATAATATGTAATTATACAAGGTATAACAATATACAGTATGTAAGACATTACTGATTAGGTCACAAGATAGATATTAAAATCTATCATGTGGATTGAGAAATGCATGAAAATTACTTAGAATAAAGTCCCAGGAAAAAATCAGAAAGTTCTGGCCAAGATGGGAATGGGTAAGTGTGATATTAGAAGAACTGAAGGGTTCAGAGATTCCATGTACAAGGAAGGTGATGTGTTTAGAACATATGAGAACTCTAGACAATCACTTCAATATTCCATAAGATAAACATATAAAATTTGCTTATTATATTGTTTATTATAACCTACAGCTCCATGAAACAAATCATTAATGGTTCTTAATTCTCTTAAATGTTTTAAGACATTTAACCAGCATTTCATTTAGACTCATAGAGCCTCACAACTCTTGAATCACCTTTAAAAGTCATCCAAGTTCATTGATAATATCATTTATTAATTCAATGTATTATTTTAACCTCAATAAATATATTCTTTATATATTCGTAACATTGTTAAGGGATCATCACTGTCATCAAGACTTGGCAATATGACAAGTTTTATTAACCATTTTCTATATAAACCTTTTAAAAGAGAATTACAGGAGATCGGCGGCGGCGGCGGCAGCAGCGGCAGCAGTGGCTGCTCCAGCTGAAGGGCCATCAGCAGTGGAACCAAGGCGTCACAGGGACCAGTTAGGCCCTGCGCCCACGACCACTGACCTTCGCTGACCAGCCGGACAGCAAGCAGCTGCAGTTGTGCGGCGCCTTTCCTGCACGGAGGCCACTTCAGAACTCGGCCTCCCACCAGTCAGGAGAGGAGGATCCATCTTGGTTCCGTACTCCAGGAATCGGACAGACTGAGGTACACAAACATAATCCGAGGCCAACACCGCGGTGGTCTGAGCCCGACGGGCGTTGGCCTGCACCCAGGCCCTGGGCGGGTCGGGGGGCCATCGGGGTGCCAACCCAACCAGGAGGTTTTTTGCCCAGGCCTGCGAGCGCGCCGCCGCCATTTTGCCTGCAGGACGACAGAGAGCTCAGGCGGGCAGACCTGTAACAGGCATAGCCTAAGGCTAACAAAGCGGGGGTCCAGGCCCCAAAAGGCACAGGACTGACCCCAAGAACTGGGCGGCTTGGTGGGCCATCTGTGAGTCAACCCGCCCAGGTGATTGTTAGCAAAGCAGACTCTCCCGGCGCTTTCAGGGAGCGCGGGCGCACACGCCCGCCATCCTAGTCACCTGGCAAACCCAATTAACAGTCAAAGCCGTAGGGGAACTTTGCTCGGACCTTGGCCTCCCAGGCTTTTGCCTGGACTCAGGGACTGGGCGGCCAGGCTAACCTTGTGTGCGATAGCCCGGTTGGCAGATCGGCTGCCCAGCGGAGTGAGCGGAACTCAGGGGAGGTCACAGTAGCATACACCATCGGCACTCCCTGGGAGTGCACACGGGCTCCATCTGCTCCACAGACACAATCTGGGGCAAGGCCTCAGGCAGAAGCCCTTAGCTCTACTCTCTCCGCTTCCGGATCCAGATCAGTCTGGGCGGCAGCATTACATCTCCAAGTCCTGCAAGTGGCTAGCTGGGCTTCCGGGCGGCCAGCTGGGAGAAGTCAGTGTGCTCCAGTGAATCCAGCGGGCCCCAGCGGGAGCCTTCGGGTGCCTGCTTTGGGATCTGAACAGCCTGGGCAGCAGCACACTGTCTACAAGCAGTGCAGGAGGTAAGCTGTGCACCAGAGGCCAACTGGGAAGGGGCAGCTTGCACTGGTGAGTCCAGCACTGACAAGATAAACTAACACCAGTGAGATCTAGATGGCAAAAGGCAAACGCAGGAACGTCACTAACAGAAATCAAGGCAATATGGCAACATCTGAACCCAATTCTCCTCTACCAACATGTCCTGGATACCCCATCACACCAGTAAAACAAGATTTGGATTTAAAATCACTGGTCATGATGCTGGTACAGGAACACATGAAGGTCATACATAAAGAAATTCAGGAGACAATGGATCAAAAGTTAGAAGCCCTTGCAAGGGAAACACAAAAATCATTGAAAGAAATCCAGGAGAATGCAAAAGCCAACAAGGAGGAAATGCAAAAAACACTTAAAGAAATACAGGAGAACTTTGCTCAACAGGCTGAGGTCATGAAAGACGAAACACAAAAATCTCTTAAAGAAATACAGGAGAACTTTGGTCAACAGGCTGAGCTCATGAAAGAGAAAACACAAAAATCTCTTAAAGAATTACAGGAAAACACAAACATGCAAGTGAAGGAGCTAAGCAAAACCATCCAGGATCTAAAATCAGAAGTAGAAACAACTAAGAAAACTCAAAGGGAGACAACTTTGGAGATAGAAAGCCTTGGGAAGAAATCAGGGGACAGAGATACAAATATCAACAACAGAATACAAGAGATAGAAGAAAGAATCTCAGATGCTGAAGATTCCATAGAAACCATGGACTCAACAGTTAAAGAAAATGCAAAATGCAAAAAGCTTGTAACCCAAAATATCCAGGAAATCCAGGACACAATGAGAAGACCAAACCTAAGGATTATAGGCATAGAGGAGAGTGAAGATTTACAACTTAAAGGGCCAGCAAATATCTTCAATAAAATTATGGAAGAAAACTTCCCTAACCTAAAGAGAGAGATGCCCATGAATATACAAGAAGCCTACAGAACTCCAAACAGACTGGACCAGAACAGAAATACTTCCCGTCACATAATAATCAAAACACCAAATGTTCTAAACAAAGAAAGAATACTAAAGGCAGTAAGAGAAAAAGGCCAAGTAACATATAAAGGAAGACCTATCAGAATCACAGCAGACTTTTCACCTGAGACTATGAAGGCTAGAAGGTCCTGGGCAGATCTCATGCAGACTCTAAGAGAACACAAATGCCAACCAAAACTACTATATCCAGCAAAACTCTCAATCACCATAGATGGAGAAACTAAGATATTTCATGACAAAACCAAGTTTACCCAATATCTATCCACAAACCCGGCCCTAAAAAGGATAATAGGAGGACAACACCAATACAAGGAGGGAAACTTCACCCTGGAAAAAGCAAGATAGTAACCTTTCATCAAACCCAAAAGAAGTTAAGCATTCAAATTTAAAAAATAACGTCAAAAATGATAGGAAGTAACAATCACTATTCCTTAATATCTCTTAACATCAATGGACTTAATGCCCCAATAAAAAGACACAGACTAACTGAATGGATACGTAAACAGGACCCTACATTTTGCTGCTTACAGGAAACACACCTCAGGGTCAAAGACAAACACTACCTTAGAGTAAAAGGCTGGAAGACAATTTTACAAGCAAATGGTCTCAGGAAACAAGCTGGAGTAGCCATTTTAATATCAGATAAAATTGACTTTCAACCCAAAGTCATAAAAAGAGACCCTGAGGGACACTTCTTGCTGGTCAAAGGAAAAATACAAAAAGAAGAACTGACAATCCTGAACATCTATGCCCCAAATGTAAGGGCACCCTCTTTTGTAAAAGAAACTTTATTAAAACTAAAAGCACACATTGCGCCTAACACAATAATTGTGGGTGACTTCAACACTGCACTTTCCTCAATGGACCGATCAGGAAAACAGAAACTAAACAGGGACACAATGAAACTAATTGAAGCTTTGGACCAATTAGATTTAACAGATATATATAGAACATTCTATCCTAAAACAAAAGAATATACCTTTTTCTCAGCACCCCATGGTACCTTCTCCAAAATCGACCATATAATTGGTCACAAGACAGACCTCAACAAATATAAGAAGATCGAACTAATCCCATGCCTCCTATCTGATCACTATGGAGTAAAAGTGGTCTTCAATAGCAACAGAAACAACAGAAAGCCCACATACACGTGGAAACTGAACAATACTCTACTCAATGATACCTTGGTCAAGGAAGAAATAAAGAAAGAAATTAAAGACTTTTTAGAACACAATGAAAATGAAAACATAACATACCCAAATCTATGGGACACAATGAAAGCAGTGCTAAGAGGAAAACTCATAGCCCTGAGTGCCTCCAAAAAGAAAATGGAGAGAGCATACATTACCAGCTTAATGACACACCTGAAAGCCCTGGAACAAAAAGAAGCTATTTCGCCCAGGAGGAGTAGAAGGCAGGAAATCATCAAACTCAGGGCCGAAATCAATCAAGTAGAAACAAAGAGAACCATACAAAAAATCAACAATACCAGGAGCTGGTTCTTTGAGAAAATCAACAAGATAGATAAACCCTTAGCCAGAATGACCAAAGGGCACAGAGAAAGTATCCAAATTAACAAACTTAGAAATGAAAAGGGAGATATAACAACGGAAACTGAGGAAATCCAAAAAATCATCAGATCCTACTACAAGAGCCTATACTCAACACAACTGGAGAATCTGGAGGAAATGGACAATTTCCTTGACAGATACCAAATACCAAAATTAAATCAGGACCAACTAGACCATCTAAACAGTCCCATAATGCCTAAAGAAATAGAAGGAGTCATAGAAAGTCTTCCAACCAAAAAAAGCACAGGACCAGATGGCTTCAGTGCAGAATTCTACCAGACCTTCAAAGAAGAGTTAACACCAATACTCTTCAAACTATTCCACAAAATAGAAACAGAAGGAACACTACCCAATTCCTTCTACGAAGCCACAATTACGCTGATACCAAAGCCACACAAAGATCCAACAAAGAAAGAGAACTTCAGACCAATTTCCCTTATGAACATCGATGCAAAAATACTCAATAAAATTCTTGCCAACCGAATCCAAGAACACATCAAAACGATCATCCACCATGATCAAGTAGGCTTTATCCCAGGAATGCAGGGTTGGTTCAATATACGGAAATCCATCAATACAATCCACTACATAAACAAACTCAAAGAACAAAACCACATGGTCATTTCATTGGATGCTGAAAAAGCATTTGACAAAATTCAGCATCCCTTCATGCTTAAAGTCTTGGAGAGAACAGGAATTCAAGGCCCATACCTAAACATAGTAAAAGCAATATACAGCAAACCGGTAGCCAGCATCAAACTAAATGGAGAGAAACTTGAAGCAATCCCACTGAAATCAGGGACCAGACAAGGCTGCCCCCTTTCTCCTTATCTTTTCAATATTGTACTTGAGGTACTAGCTCGGGCAATTCGACAACATAAGGAGGTCAAAGGGATACAAATTGGAAAGGAAGAAGTCAAACTATCATTATTTGCAGACGACATGATCGTCTACCTAAGTGACCCAAAGAACTCCACTAGAGAGCTCCTACAGCTGATAAACAACTTCAGCAAAGTGGCAGGTTATAAAGTCAACTCAAGCAAATCAGTGGCCTTCCTATACTCAAAGGATAAGCAGGCTGAGAAAGAAATTAGGGAAATGACCCCCTTCACAATAGCCACAAACAGTATAAAGTATCTTGGGGTGACTCTTACCAAACATGTGAAAGATCTGTATGACAAGAACTTCAAGACTCTGAAGAAGGAAATGGAAGAAGACCTCAAAAAATGGGAAAACCTCCCATGCTCATGGATCGGCAGAATCAATATAGTTAAAATGGCCATTTTGCCTAAAGCACTATACAGATTCAATGCAATACCCATCAAAATCCCAACTCAATTCTTCACAGAGCTAGAAAGAGCAATTATCAAATTCATCTGGAACAACAAAAAACCCAGGATAGCTAAAACTATTCTCAGCAACAAAAGGAAATCTGGGGGAATCAGTATCCCTGACCTCAAGCAATACTACAGAGCAATAGTGTTAAAAACTGCATGGTATTGGTACAGTGACAGACAGGAGGATCAATGGAACAGGATTGAAGATCCAGAAATGAACCCACACACCTATGGCCACTTGATCCTCGACAAAGAGGCTGAAAACATCCAATGGAAAAAAGATAGCCTTTTCAACAAATGGTGCTGGTTCAACTGGAGGTCAGCATGCAGAAGAATGCGAATTGATCCATCCTTGTCTCCTTGTACTAAGCTCAAATCCAAATGGATCAAGGACCTCCACATAAAGCCAGACACTCTGAAGCTAATAGAAAAAAAACTGGGGAAGACCCTTGAGGACATCGGTACAGGGAGAAAGTTTCTGAACAGAACACCAATAGCGTATGCTCTAAGAGCAAGAATTGACAAATGGGACCTCATAAAATTACAAAGTTTCTGTAAGGCAAAGGACACCATCAAGAGGACAAATCGGCAACCAACAAATTGGGAAAAGATCTTCACCAATCCTACATCAGATAGAGGGCTAATATCCAATATATATAAAGAACTCAAGAAGTTAGACTCCAGAAAACCAAACAACCCTATTAAAAAATGGGGTACAGAGTTAAACAAAGAATTCTCCCCTGAAGAACTTCGGATGGCGGAGAAGCATCTTAAAAAATGCTCAACTTCATTAGTCATTAGGGAAATGCAAATCAAAACAACCCTAAGATTTCATCTTACACCAGTCAGAATGACTAAGATTAAAAATTCAGGAGACAGCAGGTGTTGGAGAGGGTGTGGAGAAAGAGGAACACTCCTCCACTGCTGGTGGGGTTGCAAATTGGTACAACCACTCTGGAAATCAGTCTGGCGGTTCCTCCGAAAACTGGGCACCTTACTTCCAGAAGATCCTGCTATACCACTCCTGGGCATATACCCAGAAGACTCCCCACCATGTAATAAGGATACATGTTCTACTATGTTCATAGCAGCCCTATTTGTAATTGCCAGATGCTGGAAAGAACCCAGGTATCCCTCAACAGAAGAGTGGATGCAAAAAATGTGGTATATCTACACAATGGAGTACTATTCAGCCATTAGAAACAATGAATTCATGAAATTCTTAGGCAAATGGATGGAGCTAGAGAATATCATACTAAGTGAGGTAACCCAGACTCAAAAGGTGAATCATGGTATGCACTCACTAATAAGTGGATATTAACCTAGAAAACTGGAATACCCAAAACATAATCCACACATCAAATGAGGTACAAGAAGAAAGGAGGAGTGGCCCCTGGTTCTGGAAAGACTCAGTGAAACAGTATTCAGCAAAACCAGAACGGGGAAGTGGGAAGGGGTGGGTGGGAGGACAGGGGAAGAGAAGGGGGCTTGCGGGACTTTCGGGGAGTGGGGGGGCTAGAAAAGGGGAAATCATTTGAAATGTAAATAAATTATATCGAATAATAAAAAAAAAAAAGAGAGAGAATTACAGAGAAAAGGCAGCAAGCTAACAATAACAAATCAAGTTGCAGCGAAAGGTATTTAAAACTTTACCTATGGAGTCCATTTTTCTCCATATTGTTAAAAATCTGATTAAAACAATTCATTGCTTTTGTTAACATTAACATTACTTCTTCATCAAATGGCTCTTTCCTAGATCTCTGTTATTTGTTAACAATTTAATGGTTTTCCTTTCACTTCTTCTAGTAAATGTTTACGTACTGTATGACTATTCAACAAAAAAGGAAAATATCATAGAGAAAGTCAATAACTTGTTCGCTCAGCACAGCTGATGAATTCCAGCCTTGAGATTAGAACCCAGATAGGTGAATATCTAAGTACAAACCCCTTTACAAATAACTGCTATGCTATACAGCACTCGCCCAATATAATTATATTTTTAACACATTGATATGAGGAGGAGAGAGAGTCGGGATGGGGAACCTTCGTTATTTCAAACCTGAGTAGTATGGAAGCATGATCTTGGTCTTTGGAGCCAGACTGTCTTAAAACAAATAAAGAAATTTTTTGCTCTTTGTCCAGAATTTACTTCTGTCTTTTAACCTATAAAAATAGGGATAGCAATCCATAACATTATTGATAGGTACCTTTATTATTGTTGTACCTTTATTATTGTTGAAATACCAGGGCCAAACATGACCAAGGCAACTCTCACAAGAGAAACTACTTAACAATTCCTGAAGGTGGTCTGTCTGATCATCACAGCAGGAAGAAGACAGGCATGATGCTGGAGCAGTGGCTGGGAGCTTTACATCCTGAACCACACAATGGGCAAACAGAGAGAGGATGGGTGTGGTGTAGGTCCACCCCAGTGACGGACTTCTTCCAACAAAGAGGATTTCTTCCCAAATGCTTTCACTAAACAGGAACCAAGCATTCTAACCTTCAGCCTATGGGGACCATTAGCATACAAGCTAACAAAGAGGGTTAAGTTAGCATATGCAAAGCAAAAAGAACTAAACTGCTTGACACACTGTAAGACTATACATGTCACTAATTTTGTTTTACATGAATAAACAGAAGTACAGATTGGTTAAGAGTGGTCACTGGGTAAGTTCATATAGGAAAACACCTCTCGGAATCTCACTGTTCATGTATTTGTGAATAAAGAAGTAGACTTTTCTTTCCTTCCCTTCTCCCTTCATTCTTTCTTTCTTTTGTTCTTTTTGTTTCTCTTTTTCCTTCCTTCTCTTCCATTTCTTTTCCCTTCTCTCCCTACTGATTGATTAATTTGTAAGTATAAGAGCTAGGATCTCATTGTTACCCTAGAATATATATATATATATATCCCACACAGGCTAAAAAACACATCCTGGGTGCTGAGTTTTCAAATTTACAAAAATGTTCTGGGTCCTCTATTTTCAACAAAAGTTCTTGGTGGAACTTGGTAAAGCTATACCTTTGCTGTCAGTGATGTACTAATACCTAATTCCTGGCTGTGTTGATACTTTCTTATCATAGTGTTTGTTTTCTTATCACAGTGTTTTCTGTTTGTTTTGGTTTTTGGTTTTTGGTTTTGCTTGTTTGTTTTGTATCATTAAACCAGTGAATACTTTTCTTTCTGTTTTTCTTTCTTTCTTTCTTTCTTTCTTTCTTTCTTTCTTTCTTTCTTTCTTTCTTTCTTTCTTTCTTTCTCTCTTTCTATATCCCTAAATCAGCAAATACTTTTCTTTTTTTTCTTTTTTCTTTGTTCTTTTTTCTTTTCAAGACTGGGTTTCTCTGTGTAGTCCTGATTGTCCTGGAACTCTATCTAAAGACCAGACTGACACATACTCAGAGATCTGCCTGCTTCAGTCTCCCCAAAACTGGCATATATCACCCCTGCCTGGCCCAGCCAGCTACTATCTTTGTAAGACTTCCAGTGCTTTTATACTATCCCTGCAATTTACTATTTACTAGACTTTGAATGAACTGTTTATGTGAATGATAGTATTTTATTATCTATAAAATTGGTTCTATTATTCCAGTACAACCACAAAACTCTAAACTAGGAATATTGCTCAATTAATAAAGTTAAAGCATTTCAGGAAGCATAATGACTCATGTTTTACTTAACAGTCATGTAAATATTGTTTAAGACTCAAAGAAAAGCAACAGAGTTTGCTTGTGGCCATCTCCAGAGCCTCCACCTGCTCTTTTTGCTGGAAGCATGACTGTACCTACACACTATTTAACTCTCTCATTCCTTCTCTCAAATTGATTGATGTACCAAGGAAACTTCAGGGACTTATCTTCCTGCTTCAGCAGTGCATCCTATGTCAAGAAGCACAGTATTCACTGGAAACTGGCAAAATGCTGAGAGAGACAGTACATTGAAATCTTACATCTTGGATCAAAACAAATGAAACATAAACATGTAAAATCCATTTACTGGAAAAGTAATCACTAATTATTCTACTACTGAGAACCCACACAGCTCACATACATAAGAAAACTTTTTTTTCTTATTTGATTGTAGCATGGCTCATTTATGTATTCATCTCTAGTAATGGTAGTAGATTTATGAAGGGTTATTTATCACAATTTTAAGATTGATGTGCCACAATCAGTGTGTATCACATCAGGGAAGTTGTTATAAGACTTAACTCTATATTATGTAACTGTTCTTTAAAATCAGAACTTAAGACTGAAAAATTCATTCTTGAGTCTTTAATATCGCCAACGTATTCTAGCTTATTTCAAGGCCAACAATTCATCTGTGGGCCTTTTACCAAATGCCTATCTGTGAAGGGAAATTCTGGGCATTGATGGTGTTGAAGTAAACAAGACAGAATTTTCTGATCCTGATAATAAATTCATACTGAAACATATGCAGGAAATGAAGTTGTCTTATACAAATTCTTATACAAATGAAGTTGTCTTCATTTGTTTGTTTATTTGTTTGTTTAACCCAGTGCATCACAATCTGCTATAAAACCTCATTTAAAGCAAATTGGCAGAACATGCATTTTAGTGTCCTTTGGAGAGGGAACTTAAAACTGGTGATGGAAAGGACGCCTTTTATCAAATATGTGCCTTTTATCTCTTTAATAGTTGTTTGAAGTAGCTGTACCATAAATAAATATTAAATTTGACATTTACTTATGCTGTGAGGATCACCTAACATATACTGTACTTGAGCATCATATGTTATCTTTGTGAATTTTGAATTATCACATGACCTCTCAAAGGATCTCGGGTTGTTACACTCAAGATTAATGAGGCATTGGATAGCCATTAAGAAGCTATTCGAGAATATGCATTTAATTAAAATGAATTATGTATATGTGATAATGCCATTCAACCTTTTTTAATGTAGAGTGATAAATCATGGCCATTTCATTCCTGAGAAGGGTCCTAATGTTGGTAAATTGAATATTGATGTTACAATGCCCAAATAATTAATGCCAGTCAGAGTCATCCATAATGGTATATCCTGAGACTTTTCCTACCAGAGAAAATTAGTATTTCTTTTTGAGTTGACTGTGTGTGTTCTCCTTGCACATGTAATGAGATACAAATAGTTTCACTTACCATAATCTTTGAATACAAAGCAACTGGCAACATCAATTCTCAAGAAAATACTGGCCAGCCACAGTCTTAGCTTATGCATCACTACTAGTGACCCCTCCTCCATTTAAATGCTTCTTTTAAACACCGACACTATTCATATGCACCACATCAAACATCTATTGACTTAGCAATGCTCCCAGTAATATTTTTTCCTGCCCAAGGGAAATGATGCCAGTATTTTAATTCTAACAAGTTTGCATTCAGCACACTGTCATCCATCCAAAGCTACTTAAGACCCCGATGAACAAAAATTGCCTGTCTTCTAGGCTACATACCAGTAAGCCTTCTCTCTATGAATAATGAGTTAAGCAGAGCATACAGTGTGAATATACACCTTAGTAGGGCATTACTGCTGTGCTACTTTTGTAGATTAAGGAAATGAAGACTTATGGAGATTGAGTTTGCCTAAGTTCAAATAACAAGTATGTGAAGGTGTTTTAATTTGAAATATAGTAATCAGGCTCTCAGCCTTCATGAAGACTTTGCAATGTAATGTGTACATCTCACTGTGCATAGAAGGCTAAGAAATGTGTAGTCGATCCCTTTTGTTGATGCATATTAACCCTCAGTGAATTTAGTAATTTTATGATTATCAGCAATAACAGATCCATTCTGAACCACATTTCTTAATTCTGTTTCCTAAGAATATACAGATTCTTTTTTTTGTTTTGTTTTGTTTTTGGAGACATGCTTCCTCTGTGTAGCTCCAGCTGTTCTGGAACTCACTCTGTAGACAAGGCTGGCCTCGAACTCAGAAATCCACCTGCCTCTGCCTCCCAAGTGATGGGTTTAAAGGCGTGTGCCACCACCACCCAGCAAGAATATCTAAATTCTTATAGGTAAACATTCTTTGTGTCTCACAGTAAGGAAGTATAACTAATCATTTTGAAATATGAATACAAATATACTTTAGCCATTTGCCTACCTGGTAGAGACCTAAATATAAAAAGGTGAAACTCCATCCAGGGTCTGAGATTTTTTATAAATTTAAAATTTCTTCCTAACCAAAAGATAGAAAAAAATAATATTTAATTAGAAGTTTTTTTTTTAAAAAAGAATTTATTAGTTCCCTAGGGGGAAGCGGGGAAATGTCAAGACTAATGTGATTACAGTTTCCTAAAAACATTTCATTTGTTTTTCAATCAGAGCCATCAGAGCTGCAGCCGTCTGTCTGCAAGCATAGCAATAACCTTAAAAGGCTCATATCCCATGGTTTATGCTACACTTCCACAAGAGCTTCACAGTGGTTTAATCAATAAAGCAGCACAAGCTGGGAACCATTATAATAAAACACCTTAAGGGATGATCCCCAATTAAAAGGTAGAGGAGAAAAGCACCCTCAATTTAGATAAACCAATCTGCCACTCGGTTTGACAAAGTTCAGTGGAGGGATTGTGGCACTCTGGTGCCATGCATCCCCAGAAAGGCCTCCACTCTCGGATCCAAATTAACTCTTCAGCTTGCACAGGAATAAAGTCTATAAGGACCCAGTTATATGCACTGAAGTATTGCTATTGGCAAACAATCAACTTCCTCTTGAAATGTCACCTGGATGTTTACTATAAAAAAACAACTCTCTATATTAACTTTAACAAGTGCTTTGAAGCAGATTTTTGAACTATGACAGCTCTTCAGACTACCACATGAAAACTGCTAAACACATGTTCACAGTTAACAATGTGTGATTACTTCTAATTTGCTGGAGAATATACCTTAATATCAAGAGGTACATGATCTCTCTTGATTTACAATTTTTTTTAATTTTTTTATTCGATATAATTTATTTACATTTCAAATGATTTCCCCTTTTCTAGCCCCCCCACTCCCCAAAAGTCCCGTAAGCCCCCTTCTCTTCCCCTGTCCTCCCATCCACCCCTTCCCACTTCCCCGTTCTGGTTTTGCTGAATACTGTTTCACTGAGCCTTTCCAGAACCAGGGGCCACTCCTCCTTTCTTCTTGTACCTCATTTGATGTGTGGATTATGTTTTGGGTATTCCAGTTTTCTAGGTTAATATCCACTTATTAGTGAGTGCATACCATGATTCACCTTTTGAGTCTGGGTTACCTCACTGAGTATGATATTCTCTAGCTCCATCCATTTGCCTAAGAATTTCATGAATTCATTATTTCTAATGGCTGAATAGTACTCCATTGTGTAGATATACCACATTTTTTGCATCCACTCTTCTGTTGAGGGATACCTGGGTTCTTTCCAGCATCTGGCATTGATTTACAATTTTTGTGTGTGTGATGATCTATCCTTTACTAAATCTGGTAAGTTAGTGGATGCAGAGGATCATGGAGAGGCAAGCTTATAGCAAATCCAGACCAGCAAGTGACTTTGACTTTTTTTTTTGACAAAGCACTGGTGTTTGAAACCAGTTTCTCCTTTCATCTTTACTAGGCAGTTTGGAGATAAAGACAGTCCTTGAGAAGCCAGTGGTATTGGAGATGACATATTAAAATGACTACAGCCAGTAAATAACATGATTTGACTCTGCAAACTCCAATCTAGACATGATCTCAGAATGTAGTGACAGGGAAGATTTAAAAGAAGCAAAATTGGCTCAAAGGAGAAGTCTCATAGAGCTGTGGCCTCTTCTCGGTTATCTCCACTGATGTGGCTAAACAAGGGTCCATTGTATGGAGAAATAAAGAGGAGGGCAAGAGCGTAGAACTCAGTTAGGCTTCAGGGTTGTATTTCTGCCACTTTCTTATCTCAATGCTTATTTATCAAGCTCAGAGGCGTGCATGAAATAGCCCCTTCATAGATATACATCTAATGTAGATTCACATACATTTATATTATCCCTCAAGCATTTAGGCATTACGTGTTTCCTCTTCACATTCCACTAATGTGGAAGTGGTTCTAAAAGCCCACAGTCATGTCAAGAATATGACTTTCTGTGGAAACATTAACAAGAAAAAACAGTGATAGTGGGTTGAAATCCCATGGAAATTTGGTAAGAGAAGACATGGCATCTGTATCAAATATGCAGGTTCACAGATAACACCAAAAACACCTCTTAGATGACCCACCAGACTATAAATACTCAGAGTTGGTTTCAATGTAGCAATGTAGAGATGCGGAAGTTGGAAAAACAGTTTCCACCACTTCAAAGGTAGCAGTGTTCAGAGCTATGGACTGAGGCTTAGATAACACATGATGGAAAAAAAAAATAAAACAATTCCTGAGTGAATAGCAAAGCAGTAAACATACAAGGTATGGGAATAGTGTAAAAGCTGAAATGTATTAATTTATTATTAGCTGGTAAAGAAAATATTATACTTGACATGGGAAATATAACAATGAAGATAGCTCTATGGTGGCCATGTTCAGAGGCTCCTAGATAAATACCACTATCCTATCCTTAACAGGGCTGCGGACTTCTAGTTTGCAAAGAACTCAGAGGGTGACAGTCTATTGGACACTGCTACTGCAGAAGATCACATATTAGGTAACTTCTAATGATCAGTAATTCTCTCCTCATTTTTCTAGAGGCTGGGTGCTCCCAGATAAAAGGGGAAACATCTGGCAAAAGGTATTCATGCTGCCTTCTAGCCATAAGATGCAAGACAGGAAATCCTGTGAGGTTGTGGGAGAAGGTGGCTTGACCTAGCCCTGTTATTAAGTGGGAAGCCTCTTCTGTAAGACAGAGCCAGCACTGTAAAATGATGACGTTAATGACCAATCACATTACCTATTTCAGTGTTTTAAGAAGACATATTTAAACAAAATCAATGTTGTTTTGCTAGATTTAGAGCGATAAAAATGTTGATTTAAATTTTGTGGGTATTTTTTTAGTCACTTAAAATGAAGAAGAAAATGATTTGACAAACTAATGGCACTCCAAATAAAGACTAACAAGCTCATTGTTTAGTATGGACAGATAACTGGACATGAATTATACAAACAATCTAGAAAAATGAAGACATTGCTAAAGTCAACTATTTTATGTGTCTCTGCTTTGTCACTGATTTGGAAGCTCTTACAGATGTTCTTAAGATCACTCACAGGTATTTTGTGAGACTTCATATAATATTACATGTCAGATCAGAGAGCGGACCAGAGTTCTCCTATTATAGAGTCCGTGAAGATGATGCATTGCAAAGGACATGTGTTGGTACAAAACCCAAGTGTGTATGAATACTGAGAATGACTGGGTCACTTGCTATGGTCTTCATTTCATTGTGGAATGTAATTATGATTGGAAGTAGGGTAGCATGAGAAACAGTTGCTCAGTGCAAACTATAGGTAGTGTCTCCTGGTCAAGGAGATATATTTCTTGTTTAATAGAGTAAGGAAAATATCTATCTGTCAGGAAAATATTGATCAGATTTGTAGGGAGTTCTTTAAGAATATTCAGGGCCTTTCTTGCTCAAGATTCCCTGGCTATTAGGCATATAATACCATGCTCAGCTTCTCACTGTCTACTTTGAATTGTTCCTGTGAATTGGAATTCACAAAGAGGAATGACATACGCATGCAGCTCACACTGTCTGCTGAGCTATGAGGAACTTTGTTTTGTTTATTCTATCTATTCTGTGAGAAGCTGTAACAAATGGCAGGGTGACAACTTTTCAGCTAGTAAGGATATAATGCAAATTATTTAAAATTCTTTAAGGAGGTGGCTGCATAATAACATACAAGAATAAGTAAAATCTCACCTGTATTGTGGGATTATCTTTATCATATAGATAAAACTTCAGGAATTTGCATAGCTGTAGTTGAGTCTATTATCTGATAGACCTATAGTTTGGATAAGTGCCCCCAAAAGTCTCTATGTTCAAGACATGATCTTCAATTCATGTTGCCAAGGGCACATGTTAGACTCTTTAAGAACTGGAGCTTCATAAAAGTTTTCATAGAGATGCCTGAGAAGTCATAGGCTATAAAAACAGGTAAGCAGATAGGTTAATTGAAGATCTTCAGGTCTACATCCAGTCCTCCACATTCAACTCCCCAGCCTCACTCTAGCTTTGTAGCAGAGCACCTTCTGTGGCCTCCCATTCATCTCTGCCTCCAGATCACACACACACACACACACACACACACACACACACACACACAGACACACACACATTTAGTCTTACCTTCCTCCCCACTCATCTTATTGACACAGCGCCTAATTCCCATAAACATTCCCTGGGAACACTCTAGAAGAACCTGCCACAGAGGCCAGCAGCACAGCACACCAGCAAGGCAAGCTTTGATTATTCAATCTCCCTCTATTTCTCCAAATATAATCTGCAGTCTCACCCCAGATCACCCCTGACAACTATCTACTATGGCCTTTCCTCATGTTCTGACTCCTTCACAGGTAACTAAACAGAACTGACTGGAACAAACTACTTTTCTGCCTCCTGTGTAGCATGCATGCACACACACACACACACACACACACACACACACATACTTCTAGCCCACCCATATCACATCCTTTTGTGTCATCCTCCAATACCTAGAAACACATTCAACTTGCAACTCCCAGAGCTCACATGTGGCAAGATCCGAAGCAAATTTCTTTTTTTTTTTTTTATTCGATATAATTTATTTACATTTCAAATGATTTCCCCTCTTCTAGCCCCCCCCCCACTCCCCGAAAGTCCCGTACGCCCCCTTCTCTTCCCCTGTCCTCCCACCCACCCCTTCCCACTTCCCCGTTCTGGTTTTGCTGAATACTGTTTCACTGAGTCTTTCCAGAACCAGGGGCCACTCCTCCTTTCTTCTTGTACCTCATTTGATGTGTGGATTATGTTTTGGGTATTCCAGTTTTCTAGGTTAATATCCACTTATTAGTGAGTGCATACTATGATTCACCTTTTGAGTCTGGGTTACCTCACTTAGTATGATATTCTCTAGCTCCATCCATTTGCCTAAGAATTTCATGAATTCATTGTTTCTAATGGCTGAATAGTACTCCATTGTGTAGATATACCACATTTTTTGCATCCACTCTTCTGTTGAGGGATACCTGGGTTCTTTCCAGCATCTGGCAATTACAAATAGGGCTGCTATGAACATAGTAGAACATGTATCCTTATTACATGGTGGGGAGTCTTCTGGGTATATGCCCAGGAGTGGTATAGCAGGATCTTCTGGAAGTGAGGTGCCCAGTTTTCGGAGGAACCGCCAGACTGATTTCCAGAGTGGTTGTACCAATTTGCAACCCCACCAGCAGTGGAGGAGTGTTCCTCTTTCTCCACACCCTCTCCAACACCTGCTGTCTCCTGAATTTTTAATCTTAGCCATTCTGACTGGTGTAAGATGAAATCTTAGGGTTGTTTTGATTTGCATTTCCCTAATGACTAATGAAGTTGAGCATTTTTTAAGATGCTTCTCCGCCATCCGAAGTTCTTCAGGGGAGAATTCTTTGTTTAACTCTGTACCCCATTTTTTAATAGGGTTGTTTGGTTTTCTGGAGTCTAACTTCTTGAGTTCTTTATATATATTGGATATTAGCCCTCTGTCTGATGTAGGATTGGTGAAGATCTTTTCCCAATTTGTTGGTTGCCGATTTGTCCTCTTGATGGTGTCCTTTGCCTTACAGAAACTTTGTAATTTTATGAGGTCCCATTTGTCAATTCTTGCTCTTAGAGCATACGCTATTGGTGTTCTGTTCAGGAACTTTCTCCCTGTACCGATGTCCTCAAGGGTCTTCCCCAGTTTTTTTTCTATTAGCTTCAGAGTGTCTGGCTTTATGTGGAGGTCCTTGATCCATTTGGATTTGAGCTTAGTACAAGGAGACAAGGATGGATCAATTCGCATTCTTCTGCATGCTGACCTCCAGTTGAACCAGCACCATTTGTTGAAAAGGCTATCTTTTTTCCATTGGATGTTTTCAGCCTCTTTGTCGAGGATCAAGTGGCCATAGGTGTGTGGGTTCATTTCTGGATCTTCAATCCTGTTCCATTGATCCTCCTGCCTGTCACTGTACCAATACCATGCAGTTTTTAGCACTATTGCTCTGTAGTATTGCTTGAGGTCAGGGATACTGATTCCCCCAGATTTCCTTTTGTTGCTGAGAATAGTTTTAGCTATCCTGGGTTTTTTGTTGTTCCAGATGAATTTGATAATTGCTCTTTCTAACTCTGTGAAGAATTGAGTTGGGATTTTGATGGGTATTGCATTGAATCTGTATAGTACTTTAGGCAAAATGGCCATTTTAACTATATTGATTCTACCGATCCATGAGCATGGGAGGTTTTCCCATTTTTTGAGGTCTTCTTCCATTTCCTTCTTCAGAGTCTTGAAGTTCTTGTCATACAGATCTTTCACATGTTTGGTAAGAGTCACCCCAAGATACTTTATACTGTTTGTGGTTATTGTGAAGGGGGTCATTTCCCTAATTTCTTTCTCAGCCTGCTTATCCTTTGAGTATAGGAAGGCCACTGATTTGCTTGAGTTGACTTTATAACCTGCCACTTTGCTGAAGTTGTTTATCAGCTGTAGGAGCTCTCTAGTGGAGTTCTTTGGGTCACTTAGGTAGACGATCATGTCGAAGCAAATTTCTTAACAGGCAATACCCAACCAAGCACATCTTCCTAAGAATAAGAGTGGGAAACAGAAACCAAGGAACAAAAAATCCACCTAACAATGCCAAGAGGAGATATCAACACCTCGAATTACAATAGCACAAAGCCATTGTTGACTGGGTGACTAAGAACTTGAAACTAGATCGCTCAGGGACCTAGGGTAAAACCAAACACTTACTGCTACAATAAAGGAATGTAGCAATAAAATTACTCATAATGACATTCTGCTATATTCATAGATCAGTGCTTTGCTCAGGCAAGCTCAGGGAAGTTCCCTCCTGCAGCAGACAGGAACAAATACAGACCTTGGAACCCTCAACACTAAGAGGGATATCTCTGTCTAATCCCTCTACTCAGCGCTCAGAGAAACCTACAGCAATGAAAACAGAAAGTGTAAAAGCCAGACAGGATGGAGAACATCAACTAAACAAGACCTTATAAAATCTACAGGATCGATTCCATAACCGACTCACAGAAACTGAAGTAACATGAGCAGTGTCTGCATCATGTCATATATATGCTAGAGCTGGGAGAAGCTGACATAATTCCCCAACCCTAACCCAGAAATATTCCAGTAGATAACCCCTTACAAATGAAAATCTAGTTTCCTTCAAGGAAGTTTTACTGAAGAAACAAAAGACTCTTAAATGCAGGTCTTATCCTCAAGAGTAAATGGCCTGTAGAAAATTAACTCAAGAGAATCTTTGGAGGTACTTTGTCTTATGTCATGCTAAAGCCTTTAGTTTTTCTTCTTAAATTTTATATTTTATAATTTGTATATTTATCTATTGATTTTTTCACTCAGTACAGTTCCATTGTGTGTGTAGAATACACAAACACAAACACACACACATAAATAAATATACATGCATATATATGATTTATGATATATATGATATATATGATATATATGATATATATGATATATATGATATATATGATATACATGATATACATGATATATGATATATATGATATATATGACATATGTCATGTGGTATATGGTATAGTATATATTATATAGTATATAACATGTAGTATATAATATATAATGTGTAATGTGTGATATGTAATATATAATATATATAATGGCTTTTTAAGTTTTATATAAATAAGTTTAAATAATTTAATAGTTCACAAATATAAATATTCTCAGGCAATTATCACTAAGATAAAAGACCCAGCTGTTTAATTTATATTAATTTATGTTGCTGACAATATATGACTTTTAAGGTAGAACTTTAAAATCTGCTCAGTTGATCGAAAGGTTAATGGTGTTAAAAAGTAAGTCTGTAAAAATCAGTGAGGCTTAAAAACATGTTAGGCATCTAAGGATCATATTACAACAATGTGTTTGCCCCGAGGAATGATAATGCTAAACATCTTCATTTTAGGTTATTATAGTAACTAGAAATAAATAATTTTTACATATTTTATTATGAAAATGATATAACCATATTACTTTTTATAGATAAATTTTAAAGACTTTTTTTATTTGTACTTTGTAAACTTCAATTTGTTTTATTTCATTTGAGACCCTACTTCTCAGAACAGTGCTACTTGAATTCAGGATAAGTCACCCTTCCTTAGTTAGGTCTCTCAGGAAACGCCTTGGAGATACTTCCAAAGAGATGCATTGGATGATTTTAAATAAGGCAAGGTGTTAGTGAACATTAACCATCACTGACAAGCACTTATTCATTTAGTGGTACGTGGACATTTTCATTCTGGTAGATAGATAACAGGCAATGAGAAGACTGCTCAGTCATGGGACATGCTAAGCTTAACATAAATGTGTAAAATTCAGGGATCTTCTACATTATTCCAAATCTTTACACACACACACACACACACACACACACACACACACACACATACACACATACACATATATATATATATACACAAATATATGTATATATACAACATAATTTCTTTTTCTCTTTTTTTATTAGATATATTCTTTATTTACACTTCAAATGTTGTCCCCTTTCCTGGTTTCCTCCCCACCCCTGAAAATCCCCTAACCCATTCCCCCTCCTCCTGCTCACCAATCCAACCACTCCTGCTTCCTGTCCTGGCATTCCCCTATACTGGGGCATATAGTGCCGCCAGATAAGTGTAAGTCCTTGCCCACATATTTCCAGACATTTCCCAACACTGTGGAACATGTGTAATAGCCTGTTGATGAGGGTTTCATTTGCATTTGCCGATAAATAAAGACATTTTGCAACTTTCATACCTTCTAGGAGTTCTTGATGAAATGCCCACTGATAGTTTCATCCTATTTCTAGGATTTGGGAGTCATTTGATTTATCATTGTTATTCAATTTTCTTGTTCATTCTGATTAATATGATTTGACAGCAGTGGGATATGTACGTATTTCCTTCCAATCTTCAGTCTATTTTTTTCTTCTTTCATAATTAATTTTACAGAGCAAACACATAATTATTTCAAGAGTTATTTGTCTGTTTTTATGTTTGTCTGTTTGCTTCCTTTTAGGGACTTTGAATTTAGTTCTTTATCCAAAAACTCCTTTTACCTGAAACAATGTAACGAATACTTTTATAGTTTAGCTTTCTACATTTGGTCTATGTCTATGTATAAGGTGCAATCTGTGGGGTTTTTTTTTCATCTTGTTACACATGTTATCCAGTGTTTCTGCACAATTTATTATTGAACAACAACAAGAAAAAAGAACACTGACTTCTCTTCACTAATTTGCCTTCTTCCCTTTGCAATGAAGAGCAGTTGACTATATTTATTTGGGTCAATGTCTGAAAGCTCTATTCTGCTTCATTAATCAACAAGTCTTATTTTCATCAATAATATGATGTCTTGATTATTATACTATTATAAGTCTTTAAATCAGAAAGTGTCAGTCAATGTTGTTCCTCTTTTGCAAATTGTTTGTCTTCTCTATTTGTTTGATTTTTCCCATATAGATTTTTCAATCATTCTGTCAATATCGACAATGAAATCATGGTGTGACTTTGATTGGAATTTCATTGACTTCATAACAATATTGAGTTTCTAATCTGTGAGAGCATTAAGGCTCTTTTCAGAGAAATTCTTTGTCTTCTTGTGCTTGCTCTTCAGTTTTCAATATATAGAATATGACATAATTTTGTTAAATTTGAATATAAATATTCATAAATAATCACAGTTTGTGATATCTCAATTGGTAGTTGTCTTTGTTTTAATTCTGAAGGTCTTGGTAGTGGATTAAAATAAAGTTGACTATCATATATATTGACTTTGTATAAAGTCTTGCTGTGTTCTATGCTTCATAACAGAGTATTACATGTGGAAGAATTTATAAGAAACCCTGATTTACTAGCTGAAGGTTCTACAGAGTGGAAAACCCAGCACCTGACAAGGTCCCTCGTTCCTTATGCATGACAGAGGAATGAAAATAGTACAAGAGAATGCAAGAAATTTGAACTCTTCCTTTTTATAAAAAGCACAATTCCAGACAATACCATTAATCTAGATATTTAGATCAGATCTCCGGAACTCATGAATCCCCACCCTACCTGCCCAAGACATTTATTTTATCTTTGTAGTACTAAACATTTTACTTTATTTCCAACTCAAAAACCCAAGATCCACAAACTCATTTAAATCATAGAATGAAATTCAAGGCATGGTATACCTTGAGGCAAATCCCTTCCATCTGTCAGTCTATGAAATAATTATGTGTTTCTAAAAGATGGTTCAAAAGGGAGCAAGATAGACATCTTCATTGCAAGAGAAAAAAGCATCGAGACAAAGAAAGACATAACTGACCTAAATAAGACTAAAAGCCAACATGGTGAAGAATATTAATCTTAAGTCTCCATAAACACCTCTTTGTACTCCATGTTTAAATCTTCTGTATATACTGGGGTGTGCATAGTGCTCTGAAGATGCCTCTCTCAATTGTGTCTCTATGAGTTTTCTGAGTTTAGCCTATGCACATTTTACTAGACAGCATCTTGCTTCTGTGAGTCCTTTAGGCAAGATTTATGCTCTAGTCTACATAGGTGACAGCTGGGGGCAAACCTTTCTCAGAGCCCCATTGAGCATGCTCCTAGAGTCTTTCTCTGGAAGCTTTAGCTTCATTTTTTTATTACATCATTCTACACTAGCTCTTTTCTCATAGTGTCCCAGCATGAAGAACAACTATTAGTATTCCTTATAAACTTTGTGAGCATTCACTGAGGTCTATGGAGCAGAGATGGCTGAGCAAGTGAATTTGCTGTTCTTTTGACACCCTCTGAGAGGTCCACATTGTTGCACTCTCTTTTATACCTGATTTTTGAAACTTGGTGACAATGTTATCTGAATTGCACTTTTAGCTTCTTTATTCTAGGCCTTCAAGCATTCTGCTTGAAGGAGCTTTTCAGTCCTTAGAATACAGCTAAGTCAGTTGTCAAGAAATTTCAATTGTCTGACAGTTTGATCAAAATTGTGTTACTGTGTTAAACACAGAAATGAAACTACAGCTTTCTCTATCCCAAAATGAAGCCCAAAATCTCAGTATTCAACTCACAGTGTGTTAATGTATACAGATACATAAAAGATTTATTAGAAATTATTATACTTTATATAACTATGTTCTATTATTCATTAATACCATGTATAAAATTATACTTATAGATTATAGAATATTACAACTTCTTAAGCAGTAGTAAGCTAATAATATAAGTTTTATTGTGTTTATGCCTGTGCTTGAATGACATCTCAAAAACAGTTATGAAAGAAGGAAATTAACTATCAACATATTTGTCTTTACTAAGTTTCTTACAAGAGAAGTAAATAAGGTGATGAATATTTTGGAAAGTTTTGCAATCGTGTTACAAACAGCTCAAAACAGAATGTTTATGTCTGTGTCTATTAATTACAGGGGCATGTAGGGCTATTTTGTTGTTGGTGGTGGTGGTGATAGTGGTGTCTTTTCTTTTTATTAGATATTTTCTTTATTTGCATTTCAAATGTAAGCCCCTTTACAGTTTCCCACAGTCCCAGAATACCTCTATCCCATCCCTCCCACAGCCTGCTTCTATGAGGGAGATCCTCCACCCAAGCACCAACTCCCTGCTCCCCACCCTCGATTTCTCTACACTGGGGTACCAATCAAGCCTTCATAGGACTAAGTACCTGACAAGGCCATCCTCTGCTACATATACAGCTGGAGCCATCTGTACTCCTTGGTTGGTGGCTTAGTCTTTGGGAGCTCAACAGGGTCTAGATGGTTGATATTGTTGTTCTTCCTATGGCGTTGCAAACCCCTTCATCTCCTTCAGTCCTTTCTCCAACTCCTCCATAGGGGACTCCTTGCACAGTACAATGGTTGGCTGCAAGCATCTGCCCCTGTATTTGTAAGGCTATTACAGAGCCTCTCAGGAGACAGTTATATCAGGCTCCTTTCAGCAAGCACTTGCTGGCATCCACAATAGTGTCTAAATTTGGTGACTGTATATGGGATGAATCCCCAGGTGGGGAAGAGTCTAGATGGCCTTTCCTTCATCTTTAATCTACACTTTGACCCCCTATTTGTTCCCAGGAGTATTTTGTTCCCCTATCTAAGAAGGACTGAAGTACCTACACTTTGACCTTCCTTCTTCTTGAGCTTCAATTCTTCTGTGAGTTTTATCTTGGGTAAACCAAGCTTTTGGGCTAATATCCACTCATCAGCGAGTTGCATAGATGTGTTTTCTTTTGTGACTAGGTTACCTCACTCAGGGCGATATGTTCTAATTACTAGCCATTTGCCTAAGAATTTCATGAATTCATCTTTTTAATAACTGAGTAGTACTTTCCGGTGTAAATGTACCACAATTTATCTGGGTTCTTTCCAGCTAGCTTCTGGCTATTATAAATAAGGCTGCAATGAACATAGTGGAGCATGTTTCCTTGTTATATGTTGGAGAATCTTTTGGGTATATACCCAGGAGTGATATAGCTGGTTCTTCAGGTAATATTATATCCAATTTTCTGAGGAACCACCAGATTGATTTCCAGAGTGGTTGTACCAGCTTGCACTCCCACCAACAATAGAGGAGTGTTCCTTTTTTTCCACATCCTCACAGGTATCTGCTGTCACCTGAGTGTTTTACCTTTGCTATTTTCAATGGTGTAAGGTGGAATCTCAGAGTTGTTTTGATTTACATTTCCCTGATGACTAAGGATGTTGAACATTTCTTTAGGTGCTACTAGGCCATTTGATATTCCTCAGTTGAGAATTCTGTTTAGCTCTGTACTCTATTTTTTAATAGGGTTATTTGATTTTCTGGAGTCTAACATCCTGAGTTCTTTGTATATGTTGGATATTAGCCCTCTATTGGTTATAGGATTGGAAAAGATCTTTTTTCCAATCTATTGGTTGCCCTTTTGTCCTATTGACAGGGTCCTTTGCCTTACAGAAACTGCAATTTTATGAGGTCCCATTTATCAATTTTTGATTTTAGAGCATAAGCTATTGGTGTTCTGTTCAGGAACTTTTCCCCTATGTCCATTTGTTTGAGGGTCTTCCCCACTTTCTTTTCTATTAGTTTCAGTGTATCTGGTTTTATGTGGAGGTACTTGACCCGTTTGGACTTGAACTTTGACAAAGAGATAAAAATGGGTTGATTTCTGAGATTTCACCTTACACCAGTCAGAATGGCTAAGGTCAAAAACTCAAGAGACAGCAGGTGTTAGCGAGGATGTGGAGAAAGAGGAACACTCCTCCACTGCTGGTGGGGCTGTAAGATGGTACAACCACTGTGGAAATCAGTCTGAAGGTTCCTCAGAAAACTGGACATGACACTTCCAGATGACCCTGCTATACCTCTCCTGGGCATATACCCAAAGGATTCCCCGGCATGCAATAAAGACACATGCTCCATTATGTTCATAGCAGCCTTATTTATAATAGCCAGAAGCTGGAAAGAACCCAGATGCCCCTCAAAGGAGGAATGGATACAGAAAATGTGGTATATTTACACAATGGAATACTACTCAGCAATTAGAAACAATGAATTCACAAAATTTTTAGGCAAATGGTTTGATCTGGAAAATATCATCCTAAGTAAGGTTACCCAATCACAAAAGAATACACATGGAATGCAATCTCTGATAAGTGGATATTAATTAGCCCAGAAGCCCTGAATACTCAAGGCACAAATTGCATAACAAATGACTCCCATGAAGAAGTATGGAGAGGGTCCTGATCCTGGAAAGGATTGATCTAGCATGGGAAGGGAATATAAAGACAGAGAAAAAGGAGGGAGGTGATTGGAGAAGGGATGGAGAGAAAAAGGTTTATGGGACATATGGTGAGGGGGGATCCGGGAAAGGGGAAATCATTTGGAATGTAAACAAAGAATATAGAAAATAAAAATATTAAAAAAAGAATGGGTTGATTTGCATTTTTCTGCAAATTATAGAAACAACACCCCTCACATTAGTCATGAACAATATAAAGTATCTTGGTGTGACTCTAACCAAACAAGTGAAAGATCTGTATGACAAGAGCTTCAAGTCTCTGAAGAAAGAAATCGAAGAAGACCTCAGAAGATGGAAAGATCTCCCATGCTCCCATAGTCCCATTGGTAGGATTAATATAGTAAAAATGGCCATCTTGACAGAAGAAATCTACAGATTCAATGCAATCCCCATCAAAATTCCAACTTAATTATTCATAGAGTTAGAAAGAGCAATTCTCAAATTCATCTGAAATAACAAAAAACCCAGGATAGCTGAAACTATTCTCAACAGCAAAAGAATATCTGGGGGAATCAGTATCCCGAACTTCATGCAGTACTACAGAGCAATAGTGTTAAAAACTGCGTGGTACTGGTTTGCAGTGCCAGAGGGGGAACAATAATATGAGCCACACAGTAATCCCAGAGCTCCTAAGGATAAAACCATCAACCAAAGAATACACATGGAGTTACCCATGGCTCCAGACACGCAGGCAGCAGAGGATAAACTTGTTAGACACCAAAGGGAGAAGAGGCCCTTGGTCCTGGAAAGACTTGATGCCATAGTATAGAGGAATACCAGGATAGGGCAACTGGAGAGGGTCAATTGGGGAACAGGGGGAGGGGAGGTGGCTAATGGGATTTTTGGTGGTGGGGGTGAGACCAGGAAAGGGGACATTTGAAATGTAAATAAAGAATATATCCAATTAAAAAAATATTGGGTTAAATAGCATTTTTCTACATGTTGACTGCCAGTTGAAACAGCACCATTTGTTAAAAATGCTGTCTTTTGTCCACTGAATGGTTTTATCTCCTTTGTCAAAGATCAAGTGACCATAGGTTTGTGGGTTTATTTCTGGGTCTTCAATTTTAGTCCATTGATCTTCCTGCCTGTCTCTGTACCAATACCATACAGTTTTGGGTTTTTTTTTGTTTTTGTTTTTGTTTTTTATCACTATTGCTCTGTAATACAGCTTCATGTCAGGGATGGCGATTTCTCCAAAAGGTCTTTTATTGTTGAAAATAGTTTTCTCTATCCTGGGTTTTTTGTTATTCCAAATGAATTGGCAGATTGCTTTTTCTAACTCTATGAAGAATTGATTTGGAATTTTGATGGGGATTGCATTGAATCTGTAGATTGCTTTTGGCAAGATGACCATTTTTGCTATGTTAATCCTGCCAATCCATGAGCCTGAGAGTTCTTTCCATCTTCTGAAATCTTCTTCAACTTACTTCTTCAGAGACTTGAAGTTCTTGTCATACAGATCTTTCACTTGCTTCTTTAAAGTCACACCAAGGTATGTAATATTATTAGTGACTATTGTGAAGGGTGTTGTTTCCCTAATTTCTTTCTCAGCCTGGTTATTCTTTGAGTAGAGGAAGGCTACTGATTTGTTTGAGTTAATTTTAAATCCAGACACTTTGCTGAAGTTGTTTATCATTGTTAGGAGTTATCTGGTAGAATTTTTCAGGTCATTTAAGTATACAATCATATCATCTGCAAATTTTGACTTCTTCCTTTCCAGTTTGTATCCCTTTGACCTTTTGTTGTCTAATTGCTCAAGTTAGAACTTCAAATACTATATTTAATAGATAGGGAGAGAGTGGGCAGCCTTGTCTAGTCCTTGATTATAGTGGGATCACTTCAAGTTTCTCTCCATTTAGTTTGACGTTGCCTACTGGTATGCAATATATTGCTTTTACTATGTTTAGGTATGGGCCTTGAATCCTGATCTTTCCAAGACTTTTAACATGAAGGGATGCTGAATTTTGTCAAATGCTCTTTCAGCATCTAATGAAATGATCATGTGTTTTTTTTTTTTTTTTGTTTGAGATTGTTTATGTGGTAGATTAGGTTGGTGGATTTCCATATTTTGAAATATCCCTGCATCTCTGGGATGAAACCTACTTGATTGTGGCAAATGATAGTTTTGATGTGTTCTTGGACTCAGTTGGCAAGAATTTTATTGAGTATTTTTGCATCAATGTTCATAAGGGAAATTGGTCTGAAGTTCTCTTTCTTTGTTTTGTCTTTGTGTGGTTTAGGTATCAGCATAATTGTGGCTTCATAGAATGAATTGGGTAGTGTACCTTCTGTTTATATTTTATGGAATAGTTTGAAGAGTACTGCTATTAGTTCTTCTTTGAAGGTCTGACAGAGCTCTGCACTAAACCCATCTAGTCCTGGGCTTTTCTTGGTTGGGAGACTTTTAATGACGGCTTCTATTTCTTTAGGGGTTATGGGACTATCTAGATGGTTTGTCTGATCCTGTTTTAACATTGGCACCTGGTATATATCTAGAAAATTGTCCTTTTCATCCAGATTTTCCAATTTTTTTTTTTGAGTATAAGCTCTTGTAGTAGCAGCTGATGATTTCTGAATTTCCAGTTTCTGTCATTATGTCTCCCTTTTCATTTCTGATTTTATTAATTTGGATATTGTCTCTGTGCCCTATGGTTAGTATGGCTAAAGGTTTATCTATCTTGTTTATTTTCTCAAAGAACCAACTCCTGGTTTTGCTGATTCTTTGTATAGTTCTTTTTGTTCCTATTTGGTTGATTTTGGCGCTGAGTTCGATCATTTCCTGCTGTCTACTCCTCTTGGTTGTATTTGCTTCTTTTTGTTCTACAGCTTTCAGGTATGCTGTGAAGCTGCTAGTGTAAGCTCTCTCCACTTTTTTTTTCTTGGAGGCACTTAGATCTATGAGTTTTCCTCTTATCACTGGTTTCATTTTGTCCCATAAATTTTGGTATGATGATTCTTCATTTTCATTAATTCTAAAAAGTCTTTAATTTCTTTGTTTCTTCCTTGTTATCATTGAGTAAAGCATTGTTCAGTTTCCATGTGGATGTGTGCTTTCCATTGTTTTTATGGTATTTAAGACTAGCCTTAGTCTGTGGTTATCTGATAGGGTGCATGCGATTATTTCAGTCTTAAAATGCTATATATCACACTATTCCACATTGGTTATTCTTCATTTCATTTTTATCATATTTGTTAGTGATCCTTCACACTTCCCCACTGATTAATAGAAGTAGATTTTAGAAAACAAACAAACAAAAACAAAACAAACAAAAAATCTACATTCTTTCATTATCAGAGATATTTTTAACTGAAAGACCAGAAAAAAGAAAAGATGATTGGGGTAATACACAATGTCAGAAAAATCACCAGGTTAATATAGGGTGAAAGATAAGTTAGTAAAGTTTTATGACATTATAAGGTGATTGTCATACCAGAGACATTGATTGCTTACTGGCAATTTTAGGCGAACTCAGTACCAATACATGTAGTTCTCTGCCTTTGAATAACACTTGTATGCAAGTGTGTGAATGCAAGTGTGATTTATTCCTGCTTTCTATGTTCGGAGTTCACCAAAGTTGCTGTAAGAATTTATTTGTTCATTTCCATTTTTATGTTTTATTAGTTTTATCCTCTGTGTCCTCATGATGATTCATTTAAAATCTTCATTTATCTAAACCACTGTGTTCAATTTCCTTGTCAAACAAGTGTCTGTGAACTCAATGAAGGCGTGTTTTTGATGGGTATGGTTTTGATGAACTGCTGCCTGTCCCTTGGGCTACTCAATGCCTGGAGGTGAGGTAGGGCTGTGTAAAATATGGACTCATGTAGCGGGTGAGAAAAGCTACAGAAAGCTCCTTTAATACCCTTCACCCGTGCTCCATTGGTCCCAAGAAAGCATCTCTTCTAAACAGCAGTTCCTGATTGGCTGGAATTGTCTGCACCAGCAATCCTTGAGCTCTCAGACAGTCCTCAATTTGCTCCTCCTGCAGGAGATGCTTTTGTGGCTACATTGCCCCCAGGTATTTACATAGAGGTGGCCTTGCTTTTCCTGCTAAAAAAAAAATGCTTTGTAAATTGTCTCTACAACAGATGATTGTCCCTCCATTATGTGGGCAGGCAAGACCCTGTGAGTTGAAGGTCATAAAACAGATGGATCTAGTATATCTGCTGAAGTAGATTTCAGCCTCCTAGAAGATTCAAACTCAAGGCCAGCTCTCTTCAGTCTTCAATCCTGATATCAGTATCTTCAATTTATCAGCTTCTATATCTGTATAAAATTTTCTTCTTCCTTCTCTTACTCTGTTGCTCCATGATCTCTTTCCTCTCACCATATTATACTAGTGCTTTTTGAATCGATTATATACTTCTTACATCACTGATTACTCTTAGAAATATATAATTTTCTCTCTGCTCCAATCCCAGAGTCTCATCCCTAGAACTACAATAGAAAACTATCTGTAGCCTCCCTCACCTGTCTGTTCCTCACCTATAGATCCCAGAGACCATTTCTTGCTAACCTCTTCCCCCGACTTGTCCTAGTATCTTAACCTCCATCCTAAGGACTGCTCCTCCAAGAGAAACCAGTAAGTGGATGCAGAAGTACACAAACAGAACTACACATATTCTACTGCTCCTGAGATCCAATAACCTATTCTCATCCACAACTCTGTAGCTGGAAACCTGCTGTAGTCTCCCTTTCCTCTCTAACCCCAAAAGATCACAAAGGCCGTCTGCTTCTACTTTCCTTCTCCTAATTCATCCCAGTATCCCAGAGTCCAACAACAGTAGACATTCACTATGAACACACCAGCTCAACAGACCAGGAAAACAGGCAATGCATCACCATCAAATTCTATGGAATTCCATAGAGGAAATACAAAATCTAAAGAATAAAAACACCCACCCAAGAAAGCAAATCCATAAACTGGCACCTAGACTTTTATTCCAAATATCAAAAAAAACCACCATCTTAAAAACATAATCAAAAACATATAGGGAAATATGTCACAACTACAGCCCAGCTATTCTTTCTCAGAAGCTCTTGAAAATTCCAACATAGCTGAAACACAAGAAAAAGACCTTAAAATCAACTCTATGAAGAAATGAATGAGACACTTAAAGAAATGCATGAAAACACAAACAAATAATTGGACGAAATGAATGAATTCCTTAAGAAAATATAAAGAAATGTGTAAAGAAAAAATTAAAACTGAAAAGAGAAATAAAAGCAAAAAAAACCTGAGGAAATTTGGAAAATAAAAAATTTAGGAATTTGGACAGGATCTATAGAGTCAAGCTTCACCAACACAATATAATAAATGCAAGAAAGGACCTCAGGCATTGGAGATAGAATAGAGGAAATAAGTACATTGGTCAAAGAAAATCTCTGCCTAAGCCTGGTCTTTTGTATAACAGAGAGTCTCCACCCAGTTGGGGGATAGGGAGTGGTGACTAGGAAGATAGGCGACTGGAAATAGAGTGTGCAGAGGCCAAGAGTTGGGAACTTTGGCAGGTGGGTGAATCTAAAATGTCTCTTAGTAAAATGGGGTATCTGCACCCAGCAAGGAAGACTTTTTAAAAGAATCTATTGTGTTAGTAATATGAACCAGTGTGTAAATGTGCTTGTCATGCAAAGCTGACAATGTGAGTTCTGATACCCAACAACCCACCTGAAGTCTCAACACAGTAGCACAAATGTCTAGAATACCAACACACATATGGTGAAATGGGAGACAAACAGGAGACCCTTTTAATGCTTACAAGGCTTACCAGTCTGGTTTACTCAACAGAGACTCTTTCAGACAAGGTATAAAGGTGAGTATTGATACTTGAAGATAACCCATGATATGCATATGTACACAGAGCATACTCTATACACACACACAGAGAGAGAGAGAGAGAGAGAGACAGACAGACAGACAGACAGACAGACAGAGATCTATTATATAATTGAATTCCAGAACATGTAAAACCTGTTTAACTAAATCAGATTTAAGACAAAGGTGCTTATTTAACCAGTGTTATTTAAATTTTACTGTTACTGTATAATAGCATTATCTTCTACAAATAGACGCTAATTATATCAGAAAACAAGTAAGACTATCTGTGTGTGTGTTTGTGTGTGTATGTGTGTGTGCCTGTATGTGAACATATATAAAATAATAAGATGTAGACAAGAAACTACTACTATTTAGCTCTTACATAGAATCCCCAGTAACTGAAATATTGCTAGAACTAATTAGACTTTAAAAGGGAGTTACCAAACAAAAATTCAAAAAAGTCATTTACTTCAATACTCAGAATTTTTAACAGGAAATTCTAAAAGCAATAAAGCTAAATATAAGAACAACTATCACAAATCATACAAAAGCCATCATGAACATAAGTAATCTTTTTGAACAATATAAGCCCAATAGTGAAAAGATCTCTTCACAGATGAAAACTTCTGGATCACGCAGTCTCAGAGACAGCTTTTGCATACAGGAGATTAATATTACTGAAGAATTATTGAGAATCAGGGGTAGTAAAAGTAGGCCATACTTTTACCAATGAGGTAAAAGAAATCTCTGATATGAACATAAATGAAAAACAATCTGGTAATAAATTCTTCACACTGAAAATGAGGTAATGTGCACTCTATTTGTTTATTTTTAGGACTGAATTTGAACTAAATTTATGAGATGTGCATATATCCCCCACCTACTCAAAAATCAGTTACCTGGGAACTTTATAGGTGAAAGACAATTGTAACCTATTCAATGTGCAAGAAAGGTGTGCCTTGAACAGCAGTATATGTATATATACATATATATCCTTTAATAAACTCATACATATATATGTAAGTTTGTCACAATTATTATGGGACCTGAAGGCTATTAATTCAATGTACTTCAGTTTGCATGTGAGCATGGCAATGGCTCCAAGTTCTGATAATTAGTGCATATAGCACTATTTTTAGTGACATTATCTGTACATAAATCTCAAAGAACCTAATCTTAAACTCAGTGTAGCTCAACTTGCTAGAAAATCTGTCACCCATTCAATCACAGACAAGAGTATAGAATTGAATCCGATGTTTGTGCAGTGTTACAAGTGGATTGCATTGTATCTTCTTAGATCCTCTTCACTGTCTCCTACATTCACAGTGGTGGTAAACGCCGATAACATGTTCCCACAATGCATCTTAGCAGTGGCACTTTATTATGATCTAGAATGTAGGTAGAGACACTATGAAAACTATCATAGCTCCAAAAAGAAGTCTCTGGTCATGGAACTAAAGCACACACATTTTATTCAGTTGAAAAAGTCTGTGACTCCAAAAACTAAATATTTATATACATTTTATTTATAAATATGGAGGCAAACCTTATACAGAAGCAGGGTTTTATACCATTTAAGTTTTTTTATTTACTTTATTAATCATTTTGTTCATTTACATTTCAAATGATATCCCCCTTCCTGGTTACCCCTCAACAAACCCCCTTCCCATCCCCCCTCTATCCCCCTCTCCATTGCTTCTATGAGGGTGCTCCTCTACCCACTCACTGCTCTAGCGTCCCCCTAAGCTGGGGCATCAAGTCTCCACAGGAACAAGAGCCTCCCCTTCCACTGATATCAGATAAGGCCATCCTCTGCTGCATATGTATCCGGAGTCATGGTTCCTCCATGTGTACTCCTTGGTTGGTGGTTTAGTGCCTGGGAGCTCTGGGTGGTCCAGTTAGCTGATATTGTGCTTCCTATGGGATTGTGATACACTTCAACTCCTTCAATCTTTCACTAGTTCTTCCATTGGGCTTCCCTGGCTCAGTCCAATGGTTGCCTGTGAGCATCTGCATCTGTATTAGTCAGGAGCTGGCAGAGCCTCTCAGGGAACAGCCATACCAGGCTCCTGTCAGCAAGCACTTCTTGGAGTCAGCACTAGTGTCTGGGTTTGGTGTTTGCAGATGGGATCGATCCCTTGATGGGGCAGTCTCTGGATGGCCTGTCCTTTAGTCTCTGTTCTACTCTTTGTCCATCCCTGTATTTCCATTAGACAGGACTATTAACCCAATTCTGGGTTAATATTTTTGAGATGGATGAGTGGCCCCATCTCTTAACAGTGGACCTAATCTTTGGATATGGTTTCTATAGGTTCTGATCTCTCCTTTGTTGGGTATTTCAGTTAAAGTTATCACCATTGGGTCCTAGGATCCTCCTGCTTTCCTGGAGTGTGGGACTTTCTAGTGGCTACCTCCAGGTCCCCATCCCCCACTGTTATGTGTGTCTATTCAATTTCCTGATCCTCTGTCCTTCTCTCCTGTGCCTTCTAGTACCTGATACTGCCTTCCCCTTCATTTCCCTCCCTCTCCACTCTCCCTCCCAGGTCTGTCCCTCCCTCTACCTCCTGTGATTGTTTTGTTCCCTGTTCTATGCAGGATTAAAGAATCTACATTTTGATCTTCCTGCTTCTTAAGCTCCATATGGATTGTGGATTGTATCGTTGATATTCTGAGCTTTGGGGCTGATATCCACTTATCAGTGTGTAAGTATCATGTGTGTTCACTTACAACTTTATCTGAACCTTCTTATTCTCATATCCTATAGTATTTCACTGACACTTGCTTTTATTTCATCTCACTTTTGAAATAGTATTAATTACTGGAAATCTTCTTTAAAACAAAGGTGTTAAAAATAGTGACAGAGAGAAGTCAAAATATCCACTGGCAACTAACTACTCAAAAAAAAATCCAATTGTGTTCTTCACCAAACTGCTTAGTGTTCTTCTGTTTAAAAGTTTATTTTGCCCAAGGTAAGAAAAGTACTGGATGTCAATCAGTGAACCCTATCATGATTCAATCACTGGCAAACTTCTACACAGAATTGTAGTTATATTTGAAATTGATAACTGAGGGGACTAATCAATTTTTAGTATTTTTTTTACATCATTTAAGTAGTCATGTGGTCATCATAACTATATTTAGGTACAAATAACTTCCATTTTTTTTTTTTACTGAAAAACTAGATGCTGGATAACATGGGACAGCAAGAAAAGGCAGAATGGAATAATGTTTTCCTAAAGGGACACCAGAAACCCATATCTTACTGCAATGTTCCAGATTTTTCATTAACTATAAACTGGGAAAAAGTCCAAGCCATCCTAAAATTCTTCACATTCTTCAAAAAGAAAGAATGAAAGAAAAAGAGAGACAGAAAATGAAAGGAAGAAGGGAGGAAAAGAGGGAGGGGAGGGGAAAAAGAGGTAGGGAGGGGGAGAAAGAAGGAAGAAAAGAATGAAGGAAGGGAGGAAGGGAGGAAGAAATGGAGGAAGTGGGGGAGACAGAATAAGAAATGCCCACATAGGTTACATGCATACCATTGGGTGTTATCCTGATGAACAGCCTTACAAAACCAGCACAACATTGTATGAACTCCTCCCAAATAAGCCATTAACTTCATCATATCTATTGCACATAATCATTAGAGCAACTACTATCAGCAGACAGAATAGGATTAATCCAGAATAGCAATAAATAACAGGCTTCCAGCTTCACTAGTAAACACATTGCTGTCCCAAGGGGCTCATGCCCGTGATCTAGGATCCAAATGCATCACCAGCTCAACATCTATTGACAAATGCGCATTCACATTCATCCCAGGCCCCAGCTAGTAGATAAAAATCACATCAGCATCTGAAATCCTCAATCCATAGATCTAAGATGCCCAATGGGATGAAACAATCCCAAATGAATTACTTCTCACCTTTGTATGTAGTTCTACACTCATTTTTCTTATATTCCCTTTGGTATTATATTACGATTTAATTACTATACTTTTATGCCTCTACTTGTTGGTTTGTTTTTAAACAATTCTATTAATGTATTTGATTTTTGTCAACTTTTTCTTTTCTTTTCTTTTCTTTTTTCTTTTCTTTTTTTTTTTTTTTTTTGTAAAAGAGACTTATCTTTTTTTCCAGGTGAAAATAATTTCTAGAAAATATTTTCTAATACTTCCAGGACTAGAGTTAGATACAGCTTTTAAACGTAATTCTTGTACACAGGATATGATTTGAGTTGAAGGTTTTGTGGGTGGGTTGGTGTCTCTACTGCTTCCCCAGGTATAACTGGCTGGTTTTGCATGTCAACTTGACAGAAGCTGGAGTTATCACAGAGAAAGAAGCCTCTCTTGAGGAAGTGCTTCCATGAGATCCTACTGTAGGGCATTTCTCAGTTAGTGATCAAGGGTGGGAGGGGTGGGAGGGGCCACTGTGGATGGAGCCATCCCTGGGCTAGCAGTCCTAAGTTCTGTAAAAAGCAAGCTAAGCAAGTCAGGGGAAGCAATCGAGTATGTAGCAACCCTCCATAGCCGCTGGATCAGTTTCTGCTTCCAAGTTCCTGTCCTGTGTGAGTTCCTGTCCTGACTTCCTTTGGTGATGAACAGCAATGTGGAAGTGTAAGCTGAATAAACCCTTTTCTCTCCAACTTGTTTCTTGACATGATGTTTTGTGCAGAAATACAAACCCTGACTAAGACAAATTGGTGCCAACAGAGTTGGGTATTCCTGTGACAACCTAACTATGTTTGGGAGAGGACCGTGGAAGGACGTTGGAACTTTGGCTAGAGAAGCCCCTGGGTGTTCTGTAGAGCTCTATGGGATGTTCTGTAGGAGCTTGGGATATAAGTTGAGAACAGTGCAAATGGTGGAGGCCTAGCTTGTGAAAGGAAATGATGGAGGGAAGATTAAAGACACTTATCAGGACCATTGCCATTTTGATTGTGAAGATTCTGTGGTTTTGGATAGCTAGGGCTGAAGAATCAGCTGTAATTAACAAGATACCAGAACTACTAAGTGAAATATTTGCATGACTGGGATGATTGATGCTGCATAGCTGGAGCTAAGAAATTACAGGTAATCAAGAAGCGACCAGCATCACTAAGGTGAACTCCTCTGGGAAGTGTTTCCTGAGAGCACAGAGATGTCTTCCCGAGCCATGGTTGTATCTTGTGTTGGCAGCCAGACTTGGTATTGTAGAAGAGTCACCCAGGTGTTACTGGGTTTGAAACATGAATTGGTAGCAGCAGCTGATGCTTGGCACTGTGAGAGGCCAGCAGAGGCCATTGATGAAGGTGCAGCCTCAGTGACAGTTGAAGCCCCAGGACTAAAGGGGTAATGTAGAGAAGATGAGGCTTGGCACCATGAAAAGTGCCTATGAGAGGCTATTTGTGAAAGTGCAATCTAGTTACAGTGAAAGACAACAGTGTTTTGGAGATGCCAGTACCATGAGATGGCCACCAAGAACAGCAGCAGCAGAGGAGTACAGGCAGTTGGAGCCTAGAAGATAAGGTGTGTACTACAAAGGGCGGAGCTGGAAAAGTGACCCAAGCCCTTGGAGAAGCCAGAAAATTGTGAGTGGATCCCAGACATTAAACAGTTTGAGTTTGAGTTTGATTTTGACAGTGCCCTGATACTTTTCTCTCTTGAAGTAAGAAAGTATTTTAGTGGAACCTACATTTAAGAGACTTTGAAATTCAAAAGAGATTGGATATTTTAAAGAGATTGAAATTTTAAGATGTAAGAATTTGTAAAGACTGTGGGACTTTTAAAGTTATTTAGATCTTGGGGATGAATAAGAAAGGGTTCAGGCTTAATACTGATGTGTTTGTGTGTCAAACTGACAAGGGGTCAGTGTACTGGCTGGTTTTGTGTGTCAACTTGACACAAGCTGGAGTTATCACAGAGAAAGGAGACTCCCTTGAGGAAACACCTCCGTGAGATCCAGCTGTAAGGTATTTTCTCAATTAATGATCAAGGATGGGAGAGCCGATTGTGGGTGGTGCAATTTCAGGGCTGGTACTCCTGGCTTCTACGAGAAAGAAAGCTGAGCAAGCCAGGGAAAACAATTTAGTAATTAACTTCCCTCCATAGCCTCTACATCAGTTCCTGCCTCCAAGTGCCAGCTCTGTTTGAGTTCCTGTCCTGACTTCCTTTGGTGATGAACAGCAATGTGGACATATACGTCAAATAAACCCTTTCCCTCCAACTTGCTTCTTGGTCATGATGTTTTGTGCAGGAATACAAACCCTGACTGAGACCAGGGTTCCTGCCTGGCCACAGGAGGCAGCCTCTCCAGACTCCATATCCTCAATGCTTTGAGGCATAGATAAGGACACACACATATTGATTCTTGGGACATCCACTATCCCAGGTCTCCCTCTCTTCCTAGAGATGTCATATACCTTCCTCCGTGTCAGTAACAGATGTCCATTCATTCTCAAGGTCATCCGGCCATTCCCTCCTGCCCCTCCACACACCTGACCCCAAACCATCCACTCCCCTAGCAATCTCTCTCCCACCCAGTTTCCTCCATCTGCCTTCCATGATCATGACCATTCCATTCTCCTTTCCAAGTGAGACTCAAAGATTCTTGTCTAGCCTCCTTGGGTCTGTGGAATGTAGCAGGGGCATCCTGTGAATTAGTGATAACTAATATTCACTTATCAGTGAGTATATACCATGCATGTCCTTTTGGGACTGGGTGACCCCACTCAGGATGATGCTCTCAGGTTCCATCCATTAGCCTGTAAAGTTCATGATGTCTTTGTTTTTCATAGCTGAATAGTATTCCATTGTGTAGATGTTCCACATTTTCTTCAACCATTCTTCAGTTGAGGGAAATCTAGGTTGTTTCCAGTTTCTGGCTATTATGAATAAAGCTGCTATGAACATAGTTGAGCAAAGTGAATTGTGGGATGGTGAAGCATCTTTTAGGTATATACCCTGGAGTGGTATAGCTGAGTTTTGATGTTAAATTATTCCCAGTTTTCTGAGAAGCCACTAAAATGATTTCCATAGTGGTTGTACACATTTGCACTCCCATCAGCAATCGAGGAGTGCCCCCTCCCCCCACCCCCCATCCTCCATCACTATCAAAAGAGGTTTTGACCTTAGCCTTTCCAGTGGTATAAAATCAAATGTCTGAGTTGTTTTGATTTGCATTTCCCTGATGACTAAGGAACTGGAAGTTTCCTTTAAGTGCTGCTCTGTCATTCAAGATTCCTCTGTTGAGAATTCTGTTTAGCTCTGTGCCACATTTGGGGAGGGTCATTTTATTTATTTACATTTCAAATGCTGTACCCCTTCCTGGTCTCCCCTTCAAAAGGCTTTATTTCCTCCCTTCTCCCCTTTGACTCTAAGAGTTTACTCCCCTCATCCACTCCTGCCTCACCTCTCTAGCATCCCCCTACACTATGACAAGCCTTCACAGGACCAAGTGCCTCCACTCCCATTGATGCTAGATAAGACAATCCTCTGCTACATATATAGCTGGAGCCATGGACTCATACATGTATATACTTTGGTTGACTGTTTAGTCCCTGGGGATTGCACCCCATAGGAAGAACAACAAAATCAACTAACTAGACCCCCCAGAGATGTGCCCCATATTTTAATAGGGTTATTTGGATTGTTGGTGTTTAACTTCTTCAGTTCTCTATAAATTTTGAATATTTGTCCTCTGTCAGATGTAGGGTTGGTGAAGATCCTTTCCTAATCTGTAGCCTGTCATTTTGTCTTACCGATAGTGTCATTTGTTGATCTTAGAGACAGAGCCATTGGTGTTCTGTTCAGGAAATTGTCTACCAATGTGTTCAAGGGTATTTCCCACTTTGTCGTCTGTGAACTTTATATGTGTCTGGTTTTATGTTGAGGTCTTTGACCAACATGGACTTGAATTTTGTGCTGGGTAGTAAATACATGTCTATTTTAGTTCTTCTACATATAGACATTCTGCTAGACCAGTACCATTTATTGAAGTTTTTTTTAATTATACAAATAGAACAAAGTTAAACAGAAGTCTTAATTGAGTTGAGGTATTAGTGTACAATTATTTTATGTCTCTAATTGGATTCTTAAAACACAATCCAGGGAAGTTTTCTTAGCAAAACAATATAACCACTTTTTGCTTTTCTTAAATTTGTTGTTATTACTATTACTTTATTCTATGGATATATAACTAAGGTATTCACCCATGATAGACGCTCTATTAGAATTCCATCCTGAGTCATCTGTGTTCTTTTTCAAGATTTGCTTTAATTTATGATTGTGTATGTGTATGTATATATGGGTATGTATGTGTATATATGTGTGTGTATATGTGTGTATATACATGCACTGCCTGTGTGTATATGCCCTCTAAGGTCAGAAGAGGGACTCACATATCCTGAAGTTATAGTTACAACTGGATGCTGAAAACTGAACTTGGGTCCTCTGGAATAACAACAAGTGTTCTTAAAAATCTTAGCTGTCTCTCTAGCCCCAGGAAATCATTTATAGATGTTAGAGGTTAAACATGGTCAAGATGCTGATGAGAAGGGAATCATAAATGGACAGGGGATTCTGATGGATAAAACTATTAGCTCTACTTGCCACAGAATGCCACTGACCATTTAATTTATATAAAGTATGTGTCTGTGTCTGTATCTCACCCTGATCATCCCTCATTTACTTGCTTTCTACTTAGAACCTGTGTCTACAAACTATTCATAAGGTGTGTTCTGTGGATTTTGTTTCTTTTAATACAACACTAACATGTTCTTTCTTAAGCAGAAAACTAAAGTGGCATTACAATTAGACATATCAGGGATATATCATCCATGCTACTGTCATCTATACATTTGTTATACACATCATGTGGATAGAAGGGGCAAGTGCTTGCTTATTCATGGAAGAGGAAGTCAGACTAAAGAACCAGAATATGGTCACAGCAACTGGTACTTGAAGGCCTTAGGTAACCTGCATTGTATATGTGCTGTGTGAACAGTATGGTTCAAACACTGCATAACTGATATTCACCCAGAAAGATAAGGGGATCTCAAACTTAATCCAGGCAATGGGACTATGAATTATCAAGAATGGTGTTTTACCAAAAAACCTGAAAGCCCCTTGCAAATAAATTCTCTGAAATCAGAAGGGAAACTGTTACCAAATATTCTGTTCATGAGACTTGTGTAGTACATTATTTTGAGTATTCTCAGACTAATCATTTCAAATTTTAGAGCATACTCACTTAAAACATCCAAACATTTACTTATTTAACATTGGCTTAGGTAAATAAATCAAAATATTGACAGTGTTATACTACTTGAAATATGCCTAAATAAGTAATTTTAAGATAATATAGAAGTTATAATAAAATTAAGTGGCTCTAAGTAAGTACTGGCTACCAAGTAAGCTATACGAGGAAGTACATCTTTCAATGTACTCTCTATGTGTCTTGGGAGATATGTGAGGCATTGAAGGGACTTAGAACTTTGCTACTTCAGGCAAACCATAATCCAATATATGTACTGACAAAAAAATGTCAAAAATGTAGTTTTATATGTTATTATTACCCACCTTGAAAATTAAAATACATATTATACATAATACAGAAACTACTATGGAGATGAACAAGATCAAATTTCAACTGGTGAAATAAATTGTGATATATCATACATCAATTATCAGATGCTCTTCCTGGTATAAAACTTTATAACATTTTCCTGTAACGTTCATCAAAAGTCTATTGTCTGACTTACCTGATAATATGAAAAACAATGTATTTCTTCCATCTTTAATCTAAATTCCCAGGAAGAACAAACTGAAAGACCATGATATATTGACATTACATTAAAATGCATACAGATCTCTCCAATAGCCTTAAAGTTTTATATCTGTTGAAATGCTTGCTCCTTGACATAACAGCTTCAATCAATAGTTTTTTTTTTCCCTGTGAAACTTTTTCTATGGGAAAACTGATTGTATCAAAGTGGAAACTTCATGTATTTGTGTGTGTGTGTGTGTGCGCGTGTGTGTGTGTGTGTGTGTGTGTGTATGTGTGTATGTATGTATGTGTGTGTGAGAGAGAGAGAGACAGAGACAGAGACAGAGACAGAGAGACAGAGAGACAGAGAGAGACAGAGAAAGAAAGATTGAGATTTATCCTCACATTTATTTAACAGTAAATAGAAATCCCTGCAGGAGTTAAACTTTTATCTATGGTCTACACCAACATTGTTATTAAAATGATAATATGTTTTTTTCTAGATTCCACCTTCAAGATAGGTACTTTAAAGTAGTTCAAAAGGTACAATTCTAATTAAAATCCATGCCTCATCTAGGCACCCTTCTTTCTAAATCTGTGCGATTATAATTATATGAAGATTGAGGTTACATTTTCTCTCACTCCACTGTTGAAGTCCCGGCACTTGAAGTTTTGAATGCATAGATGTTCACTTACTACAAGAGAGGATTTTCTCTCAAGAACACCTGAAAGTAGTACAGATTACAGCTCACCCTAAATGGGCCAGAGATAGCCATTCTGTTACCCCATCAAGCTTATGTCTGGGGCAAAAGGAACTTTGCTAACATAATGAGAGTTCAGAAGAAGAGCTCTACATTTAATTATGTTAAATACTTTTTTCAATAAATTTGGGATGTAATGCATTACAAGGTAGGTTGAGTTCATCCCAATGTCAGATCCATTTAACAAGAAGGAACTTATATAATTTGCCTGACCAGTGGGAAGCAGAAAATTGTTGATGCTCAGGAAAATGATTTAATTTAGCGTTAAAACTCTTTGATGATGTCAAAACTTTCAAAGCTCTTTGCTTAGCATTCAAATTCCTGTTCATTATTTTTCAAACCAACAACTAACACATGAAAGTCTCTTGGAAAAAACTCCATATCTATGACATATAGGAAACAGAAAAGAAATTAGTTAATGAATATCTTTTCTAAAAAAGATGGTTCTAAAGTTATTCACAGGAAATATTTGGTGGTTATCTCTGGTTTTATCAATATGGTATACATTCCAATTACAATCAAATAAATGTTGAATTATCACTTTTCCAGTATTGATGTTTACATAACAAGGCAGAAATATATGTATGCATAGATATATACTGATATATAATGTACCGTTGATAAGGAGGGAGATGAAATTTATAGTGACAAGGAATGCTGAGACTATTAAGTAACAAGACCTATCTCAGGTTACCTTCTTGTAATAACTTGCTCTATGATCTTTTGTTCTAATTAAAATCCTCCAAAGAAAATGTCAAGGATTGCATTTGTGATGTTCTATTGAGGTTAAGAGATGTTGGTGTTGACTGTGGTAACAGGTTAGGTCAAATTGTGCCAAGCAAAGCAATCAATAAAGTTAAGAACCCAGGATGAGTTAGTCATAGGTGGGAAAGCCCTATCTTTTAGGATTCTAGGATCACTGTCACTATATCCTTTGAATCAAGCAACACATTCTTTCACAGGTATTTTCCATCTTTTCAAAAACATAAAACAAGCACAGGAATATTTGAAAAATGTTTTCATAACTGTTGTGAAAATTGTTTTTAAGTAGTTGACAGAAACACTTTAGAAAGTCTTGACTGCAGTGACAGAATTTGAAAGTTTCAAAGTTGGACAAATCCACTAAGACTCCAGAGAAAGCTCCAGGAACAAAAACAAGTTATAGACAACAATGAAACACCAAGACAGTAAAGCTTGAGATGTTATTACCCTGACCCTCTACTGAATTCTTCTGTCTTAAAAATCCAGGTACTTCACTTAGAGGGGGATTTTTTTTAAGTACATAGTTCTGTTCAGAGGTAGCTACACAGGGACTGTGATTTTATTACAAACGTCCCTTATAGTTTCCTCTGGGTATACTTCCCAATAGAGTAACATGACCAAAGACAGAAATTACCCATGGATGGTCATTATAACCTGAGATGTGAGCTCAGCAACCGGAAGGCTACAAATGCCAGAAGCAGAGGGAGCAATAGAACTCGTGGCTCCCTGTGCCCTATCTGTTGTTACAAGCACTTCAAACTACTTCAAATTACAAAAAGGTGACTTTTCATCATAGTTACAAAAAAAAAATAGTATTAGAGACTAAAGTGTCCCTTTCCTGGCAAATACAATAAAAATAAAATATATGCTACAGACATAATAAATATATTATGTTCATCAATTCTTTTTCCAGTTTAAAATAAGTTGGATTTCAGTGGTGCTTACAGAGATGATGTGGGCCAGAAACAACCAATAAGGTGAATGATTTTTTGTTATTATTGTTTACAAGCAAATAAACACGAGGAAAAGAATAGAATTAAATCCTTTCTACTACATTTTAAAGCAGAGTTTTTCTAGTATCATCTCTAGACAGGTCAATGAGAGAAACAGAGAGGAAGAATATGGTTAAATATAGATATAGAGCAGAGGGATGTGGTACTAGAGAACAAAGGGAAGCATGGTTTATATTCATATCATTTCCACTCTCCTAAACTTTGTCTGTGGGCATGGGTTAATATGAATGAATCTCTACTGTAATACATGAAGGAAAAGAGTAATGAGGCATCATTTCTGAGGATGCTTGGGAAAGAGCCCCTATCTATGCCCTACATCATAGTTAACTACTTGTCCTTGACTCTATGTGAAGACAGAGACAGGGAACACTCTTTTTTGGAACTGGTATTTCAGCATTCACGGTGTCAAAATCTCAGGGAAAAGGAACAAAGGAGTTTGCATTTCTTACAGACTAGGTTGTCTACTTACAGTAATATTACTGAGTGTACCCAGGGCAATATGGATTTTAATGTGATAACATCCAGATTTTATGTATTGGAAGGCTAAGAAAAGTTTAGAAACTCATAGAAATATAAGGACAACTAACAAGCACATGTAAGTAAGGAGGCTGTGGAAGAATGTTATAAATTCATTTTTAAATGGGTCTTCTTACTTTCTTTGTCAACATTGTAACTTCTAAATGCCCATGTTACAGAAATAGATTTTTTTTGTCAAATAAAAAAATTAAACTGATGTAGAAAGGTCTAAATTTGCAAATCGATATTATGAAATGTTTAATCAATGCATGTGTATTAAATATAGGAAAAACTGAGCTACATGGGATATTTAGCAACAGGAGGAGTCAGAAAGGTATTCATTTATACTACATTAAATTCAAGTGCCACGTTTCTGATGTCCCCAAGACACTGAGTGCTGTTGATGGCGTTTGGGGTCTCAGTAATTGTAGAAAATTGACAGGGTAGTAAAATCACTGCAGAAAAAAATAGTAAGAAAGTGACTTGTATGCTTATTCATACTGATGAGAGGAATGATGAGACACATGGAGGATAAAATTTGAAAATGCCAAGTGATGACAGATATTTGATTAAAAAGAATGAAAAAGATTCAGGCATACCAAACATTTTTCCACTAATAATGTTTTTATATAAACTACCATGCCTTAAAAGAAAATGCATAAGAACAGTCATGGATGGTACATGACTCAGTTTCTTTTCCTGGTGCTGTGATAAAATATCTTGACAAATGCAACTTAGAGGAGAAATTTAATGCTATAGTCTGCACCTATAGGAAAGCTGCCATAGCTGCAGCTTGGAAGAACTGGTTATTCAACATCTCTGGTCCATCAGAAAATGAGGGATGCATACTGCTGCTTATCTACTTTTCTCTAGTTCATGCACAGAAAATGTTTCTCTTTATAATTCAGATGGATCTTCTCACATCAATTTACTTAGCCAATGAAATCCTTCACAGACAGTCTCAGAGGCTAATCCTTAAGTATCAAGACAGCCACTCACAGGTAGCAGTTTGACAATGAGTAGTGTCTTAATCACTGTGGTGTGAGTGTGGAGAGACACAAGGCAATACTTAAGAATAAGATAATTTAACTGGGGTGCTTGTTTAGAGTTTCAAGGTTTAGTCCATTGTCATCATGGTGGGGAACATGGCAGCACAAAGGGCTGGAGAAGTAGCTGAGAACTACATCCTGATCTGCAAGTTGAGAGACACTAGACTTGACAAGGGCTTTGAAGTTTCCAACTTTAAAACCCACACCCAGCAACACACTTCCTCTAACAAGCTCACACCTACTAATCCTTGTAATCTTTTTCAAGTACTGCCACTCCCTGGCATCTAAGCATTCCAATACATTAACCTATGGGGGCTGTTTTTATTCAAAACACTGTAAGTTCTAGCCAAGATGTACATTTATCTTGAAGGCATCAAAAGAAATTCGTTTAGAGAAAACGATAAATGCTTGTTGATAAATTGTAAATAAATTATTTCACGTATTCTAACATCCTCTGAAGTCTGACATGAATATTCAATTTGTGTTAGCTAAGAAAAAACTTGCAATAATGTGTTGAAAAAAGCATAGAGCATGGCATAATAAAGGGAAAAGAGTGAATACCTCTATCAAGGTCTGAAATGACAAGGTACTTCACTACCAGTATTCTGCATATCCTATATTTCTCAGCACATCCACATAACCTTTATCAGATTATTATAAGTAATCACTTACTATTACTAACTGCTAATTTCTAAATGTACCGAATCATGCATATGTATGCATACAAAAAGGCATAGTATATATAAAGTTCAATTATATCTGAGGCTGGCTTCAAGAACTCCTACTAACGTCTGGAATGTATCCCCTGCTGATTCAGGAAGACTGTAAATTGCTATCATCAGAGTTTTTGCCTGAACAACTCAAGGAAGGTCAGGCCTAGATAGATTCTGGTTATTCTCATTAAATACTTGAAAAATGCCAATCCCTAATTTAAAATGTAGCTTTAAAAAACTGTGCTGTAAAAATATTCCATAAACAAGAAAACATCTCACTGGCAGAGAGCTTCAGATTTAAAAAAAAAAAAATAAAGATAATTTCATTAGTTTTGTAGCTAACTAAAGAAGTTCTTTCATCAGAGCTCTGTTTCAAGATGACATTGCTCCTCTGACAAATGAGATTAGATCTAAGGACAATGTTCACCACAAAATGGGCTGTAATGACAGGGGCCGTTTCTTTCAACTTCAAGCAGATTTTAGAAGTGAACAATATGATGTGGTCAAGTGATCTATGGAGATCATCAACAGTACATTTACTGTACAAAATAGTGGCTTGGTGGGATACCTCAAATTTGAAAGGAAGACTTATAATTCCTATAAAAATCATCTTTAATATTTTCTGCTTAAAACATAATGCCACTGTACTAGATTCATTCATTCATTTATTATTCTTTCTGGTCCTTTGTCATACAGGGCCCTAAACATGTCTGGTTACTTACTCTGTCACTGACACATAGCCCCTAACTCATACTTAAGTTACTTTAAAAATCTAAGTAACCAGGCTACATTTAACACAGAAAATATGGGAAATGGTTTATTTAATTAAAATTTTACTCCGTTAAGTTTATCTGATTTTTAATATGTCAGAATTTAATATTTGAGGTCATAGGAAAGAGATACTTAAATGTGTTGGCTGTGCAGTGACCTTAAGAAAACAGACACAGATTGATTACTAATTTAACCAAGATGATTATGTGGCCGTGACATTTGATAAAGTTGACTTTCCTGACAGAGCACATAAGGAATAAAATTATTTTTGCGTGTTCTACAAATGTCTATTTACATACTCATCTTGTATTTAAGTGCATAAGAAAGCTGCAGTGTAACATTGCATAGTACCTCACTAGAAGCAAGTGCCTTGTGTCATAGTCAACTAAAGTGAAATTTGTATAAAATCATATTGATGTACTTGCCTCAAAATAAATAGAGTGAGGGAAAAGAAAGGATGGGACTGAAGAAGGAGCAGAAGAGGGGGAAAACCCCTCAAAAAGCATACTCAGAAGAACTGATATATAAAATCCCTAACAGAAGCACTGACATTTCAAAATATCTCATTAGTATATGACACAGAAATTTGACCTGTAATATGGGCTTTTCTCCTTGTTTATTTCAGTCTATAAACACATTGTGTTAAATCATAACTTTTATGAAAAATTTTTTGCTAACAGTTTATGGAGCATATGCATGAGAAATATCTATCTAGAAGTTGCTATAGTTTACATAGTAGTAATCCCAGCACTCAGGACACTGAGGTAGAAGGGGCATAAATTTGAGACCAACCAAGGTTCCACAATGAATTTGAAGCTAGCCAGCCTGGGCTGAATAGCAGCATCCTACCTCCCCCAAAATACTGTTTTCGAATTAAATGTTTATTATATAATATTTGCATACCATCATACCTATAGCTTAGGTCACGTAATTTTTAGTTCCAGAAAATGAACCCAGGGTCTATCTCTGCCACTGGAATATATTCCCATCCCCAAAGCTTTTATTTTTTTTTGTAAAAACCTACACACAAAGAAAATACTGAATAGTTCCCTCTGAACATGCTACTGGTGATCATCCTGACTTTGTTAGATTTTCTTATTTTATTAGCTGGCAAAGTCTGGGGTCCAGGCAGTCACTTTTTGGTAGATGTAAACTTCAATGAATAGTCTTTCATTTTTATTTAACAATTGACAACAGTCATGAAATAAAAGGGTACAAGTTTTGCAAAGTGTTTTCTCACAGTGAGTATTGTTTAAAAAATTAGCAAAAGATAACAGCAAATGGGTAAGTAAAAGTGACTGGGTAGATTCCTAAGGCAGGTTATTGTGAAAGAGAAACTGACATAATTTCATACAAAGAATAAGAACATAAAACAGCCACCAACAATAAAAGCAGAAAGTATTAATTTAACCGAAGATAATTTTAATTAATGTTTCTTTATTTCTTGAAATTAAAACATTATTACATCATTTTTCCCTCCACTCTCCAACCTCCAATCTCTTTTATATACCTCATTGCTCCCTCAAATTGATGTCGTCTTTCTTTAAATTCTTTTATACACACGCATGCATGCACGCACGTGTGTGAGCATGCACACACATACATTCTAAATGTATAGATACAACCTATTCTGTCCATATAAGACATCTCTCTTCTTCTAGGTCATTGTAAAGGAAACCATTAATGTTGCCTGAGTCCTCAGTCCTGCCTGGTGTCACCCCTAGGGGAACAATGGGTGAGAAGGTGAGGAATCATTGCCACAGACTCCAGGAACAGTTCTCCTGTAGCACCCTATATACCCTCCACCCCACTGACATGTATGCAGAAGTGGCCACTGACCTGGAAACAGGACCTTTCTGTTCCTCCTACACATTAATACTGTCACAATTCACAACTGTAAAAAATGGCTTTTTGGTTTCCCTACCCTAAGGTTCCCATCCAGTTTTGTCAAAGATATGTGAGTAATATAAAATAGAATTATATAGCTTCTTGCTTATCCATGTTCTGAAATACATTTTAGGAGACCGGAAGTACCTATCGCTTCAAATGTTGTTTAAAATTTCCTGTAAAATGTCATGTACCCTATGACCTTCCTAAAGGCCGTATCTTTTACAGGTACTTTTATTGTTTTCTATAAGATTTTTGTTTTAGTCAGATTTCTTCTTTTTTCTGGGGTCAATGCTGGCATTTTAAGGTTCTCTTCAAAATTGTCTAGGTTGGGACTTTTTCAGTATAAAGTTGTGTATGCTGTTCTCTGAAAATGGTATTTTAATCTCCTCTACACCTGCAGTCATGACCTGCTTTCTTCATCTTGACAGCTTTTTCTCTCCTTTGTGCCTTCTCTCTTTATTTAGCTCTTGAACATATTTGCCAAAGGCTTGTGTGTCTTATTGATCTTTTCAAAGAACTGGCTTTTGCTTTTATTGGTCAGTTTTTCAGCTTTTATTTGATTGTTTCCTGTTCCATTAATTTTTGGGTTTAGGTACACATTCTTTTTGCCTTTTATACCTTTATATCACTCCCAATTTGTTGAATTATGGAATACTTATTTCTTTCTTTTGATTTAATTCCCCCTCTTCTATAATAATTACCAGAACAGGCAAGTTTTTCCTCTGTAACTTAGATCAAATGTCACTTTATTTTTTCATGTATTATCTTGGTTGGAATAGAGGAAGAAGAAAAGATTTCATACTAAATTTATTTGAATCCAATTCCCAAGTTTGTTAAAGACTAGATATTAGAAATATAGCAAATTATTTAAGCACCTTGTATCTCCAAAGAAATCAATGATAAAACTGGTTACATGGGATTTATTAAAACTAAATATGTCAGTATAAGATGGCATTTTAATAGTAATTACATGCCAAAAATACAAAGTTCTGATTAAAAGCTGGAGAGGCTGAAAGAGAGGCTATGGGCCTATCATGAGCACACTCTGGAAGACCCAACAAGGCAGATATTTATACCCAACCAATGGACTGAAGCTGCTGACCCCTGTGGTTGAATTAGGGAATGGCTGGAAGAAGCTGCGGAGGAGAGTGAGCCTGTAGGAGGACCAGCAGTCTCAATTAACCTGGACCCCCAAGATCTCTCTAACACTGGATCACCAACTAGACAGCATACACCAGTTGGTATGAGGCCACCAATACATATATAGCAGAGGACTGTCGGGTTTGGGTTCAGTCAGAGAAGATGCACCTAACCCTCAACAGACTGGGGACCTCCAGGGAGTTTAAAGGTCTTGTTGGGTGGTGGGGATATCCTTGAAGAGACAGGAGGGTAGGGAGAAGGTATCAAATGTGGAACAGTAGGAGGGTGGACCAGGGGTAGGGGTGGAGAATAACATCTGGAGTGTAAATAAATAAATAAATAAATAGACAAAAAACAGAAAAGAAATTGGAGAGGCTGAAAGAGAAGTCAGGCGGAAATGAGCCAGGCACTGTGTTGTGGGCACTCCTCTAACTCTAGCATTTAGCAGGCAGAAATAGGGTGATTTTTTTTTTTTTTTTTTTTTTTTTTTTTTTTTTTTTTAGAGTTCGAGGTTATCCTGTGCTAAGATGCACGATTCTGTCTCAAAAGAAGAAGATTAAAAATAATAGAAATCTGATAAGAAGGATTTATCTGATGTATGATTTAGTTTTAACCTAGTTTAAAACCACAGAATTTTATTTTACATGCCTAGGAGTTGGACGTCTAAAAACACATGCTCTGCTGAGGACATGCTCTGCTGGAGGATTCCTTGCCTCTTCTAGCGCCATACCTGCCCTCTATCTTGTAATCTAAATCTTGCTTCTTTCTTCTTCATGTGGTTTTCCCTAGATGCCTCACCATAGTCGTTTCTTAGAAAAGCATCAGTTACATTTAATTAAAGCCAACTATATTGCATTTTTTAAAATCTCATTTTAAATTTTATCACATCTCAATCACCTTATTTCCCAGTAAATTCCATTCATGGGAAGTACAAATGGAAACGTCAACACATGTCTTTGAGGGATAAAATTCACTCTACTCCATCTTGTTTCTGCCCAATGGCAAACAGGTTAAGACAGCCTTCAGGGAACATACCTTACCTTTGACTCATTGAATCAGATGGTAGGTTCAAAGCCCTGAATGTAAAATGATATGACTAATTCTCCATTTCTTTCATCTAGCTTTGATACAAAGTTTCTTTTCGGCGTGTGCTAACAATTTCTTTGCATTCTTTCTGCTGATCTAAAATTTTCTCTCCATTACTTTACAATGTTCTATCCCACACATATATGGCCCATTCATATATAAGTCTGGTTAGAACTGAAAATATATAGAAACACAATCCCTGCCCCCTTGTTTTAGGAAATGTTTCTTTTTATCACCAAGCTCTGAGCAAATATCCCTGGAAATTCATAATTGTGCTTGTACCTGGTTATTTTACTTGGGAACTCTCAAATGAAATCATAATTCTAAAGGAATCAAAAACAAGATCTTACTTTCTGTTTCCCATGACATTGAAGGACATGAAATTTTACCTGTACAATGATTTGAATTTGCTATTAGGAGAGAGTGACATTTAAGGTTCCATCTCCTTGTCTAGAATTTCATGCTCTTATACCCACTTAATTTCTTATCTACTATTTTGTGGTTTAAAATGAGTTAAAATATGATCTATCTAACTTTTTCTTATTTTTCAATAGAATGTGATCTAAATTGTCATTTCCCTAGGAAGTGCCAATTTTTTCAACAGTAAAATGAATAATTTCAATATTGATCTGATACATCAGTGTGAGGCAATTACTAATACTATTTGTATAAAGAAGTACAGACTCAAAAACCCACAAAAAGAAGTAAAGAATATGAATGATAAATTCAAGCGCAGATATTACCAGATCCTAATAAACAAGTAAAAATGACAGTGTGAACCATAAAATGACCTGGAAGGAATTTTATGGAGGCATCTTACCTGGAGGCCACAAGAGAAACACACATAAAACCTAGAAGCGAAACAAAAGAAATAGACCCTCTGCTCGATGTCTGTATAACACATTCAAGTCGCATTTCATCATTTTCTTCCCCACAAACACCAATTCAGCTCATAAATTAGTGATGTAGGTGCTACATGTTTAAAACATTGTATATCTTATTTTGCTGTTCTTCCATGCCTCTTTGCCTGTAAGCATTTTGTTTGGCTCATACAAAACTTTTCCTTCAGGCTATTTCATTACCATCTAATTTTGTGTCTATATTTCCAGAAGTGGGACATTCACACACACCCGAGCATACCAGTGATTTCTAATGATCATCAATAACATCTTTCTAGAAAATAATCTATTTGACCTAAGAGCATTTTTTTGGTCCAGTAATGGAAAAGTCAGAAAATAGCCAGAGGAAGAAGTTAATTTCTTTCCCTGGAAAATATAGAAGTGGATTAAACTGATTTATGGAGTAAATTAATATATTTGGGCTCAGTTTAAGACCAATTGTTCCACTGACTTTCATATTGAAAGGTTCCAATATGTTAGTGAGCTATTCTAAAGTTGCTAAATATTAATAAATTTTTTCCAGTGTATTTTATGAAAATATAAAGATAGAACACTTTAACAGTGTTCCCATCATATACCCTGATCACTGCAGGATAGGAAAATAACCCTAAAAGAGAGGGTGAAAAAGAAGATATCTCCACTTGCAAACTTTAATATAAGAAAAACAATGACTTAGTGTTGGTTATAACAAAGATCTAAACAAAAGCAATAGCAGGATACCGGTGTAGCCAGGTAGGGGTTATTGGCGAAGAAAATACCACAATTCTTTACTTAACAGTAAGCACAAGAAAAAGTCAGACTTGGAGACTAGAAATGTCAGGCAGAAGCTCAGGGAAGGAAGGAATATTGGTCAGTAGCATGTAATTAAACTATCAGAAGTCATAACTCTAGGGAACTGTTCTTCTTTGTAGCCCCAGTTTATGGATGAGGATGGAAGGACCTGATGTTAGGGGCAGGGCAGGCAGAAACACCTTGCTGAATGGAAGAGAAATAAAAAAGAAAATTCAACTCTATAGTAGCAGTAACTAATGAAGTATGCCAGGCCAAAAAAAAAATGCAATTTTAGAATTGTCAAATAACTTGCACAAGTACCCAGAATGGAAATTAATAAAACAAACCATAAAAATGTGATCAAGCCCAACATGGGAGACTGCCATTGAGTGGCTAAAAGTCATTGAAAGACCTTTTCCTGAGATAGACATTATCCATGGCTGTGCCCTTCTGTTAGCTCTGACATCTCTTCCACCCACATCTCATGATGCTCAGCTCTTTTGTTTTCATTTTCTTTTTTTATGTAATCTTTTTTACAATCCAGATTTTATCCCCCATCCTAGTCCACCCTCTGACTGTTCCACCTCCCCACCCCAATCTTCATGAGGATGTCTCCACCCCTATCCCCCATCCTACCAGACCTCCCCACTCCCTTGGGCCTCCAGTCTCTTGAGGGTTAGGAACATCTTCTCTAACTGAGTCCAAACCCAGCAGGCCTCTGTTCTCTGAGTGTCGGGGGCCTCATATCAGCTGGTGTATGTTGCCTGGTCAGTGGCCCAGTGTCTGAGAGAGCTCAGGCTCAGCTCTTAAACCAGGTTATCTGTTGAAATGACATCATCAGAGAAGACATACATCTCCACTCTACCACAACATTTTGTCAAAGTACCATTTTTCATTTTCTTTATAGCTCTTTTAAGTGGCACACTTTCACAATGATCTTTTAGCACTTACTTTTTCAGTTAGGTTCTGGGTTTTATTGTTTGTTTGTTTGTTTGTCCCCCAAAACAAGAGTCTGTCTCTTAACCAGTATAGAAGATTCATAGTGCACACACAAGATAATACAGAGAAGGCACTAGCTAAACAGATGCTAAAAATAGACTAAAATAGTCTGACACATATTATGGGCATGTACAGGTAAACATGAATAATTTAGATGCATGAAAAACCTCCCATACTAGGAATTTCAATATATTAAACCTACAGTTTATGTAAACAGGCAGAGATGAACAACTTAAATGGTTTTGAGATTATTAATTATAAATTCACAGTGGTATATTTTTTAAAAAAATAACACATGATTTAAGCTCCATTATTTAAACATTTACTATGAAAAAAATAAGATCTCTATATAAGAGATGCTGCTTGTGACCCTAACCAAGACCCTTGGGCCAGAGATAAGAAGGCACAGAGTCAACAACATAGACTCTGGGAATCAAGCAAATGGCAAAAGCAGAGTTGTTTCTTGCAGGAACAGGCAAACCTTTATGCCTGCCTCCCAGCCTCTCATTGGCTCTGGGCTTCTGTCTCTTTCTCACTGTGGTGCCAGCAGATTCTAGATTGGCTCTGGGAGGAAATATCAGCAGTGCATGCTCCAGTGTTGTGCTTAGACTTTCTTGGCTAAGTTCCTCTTACAAAGAGAGGAAATAAAGTATTTCCCGGAAATTACTGGAACTCTTGGGTTATACCGTATTTGAATTATATATTTGATTAAATAAAATCTAAAATTTTATAAGCATTAAACATATCACAGAACTTTTACCTACAATTATGTCATTATTGAAATTATATACAAAAGCATATTCTCAGGAACTGTACAAGGCTCCGATTTTCAAGCAAACAGGTCAACCAAGAATAGTAATTGAAAACATCAGTTATTGTGTAAGATATGAAAAACAGCTCTTTCACCTAACATTCTGTAGTAGTCCAGTACCAGCATCCTGTTCTACCCCGTTCCCCTCTTCTCTGAGCTGACATGCATGAGAGGAACAGGGCCCTGAACACACAGTGACCTTGGGAAATGCCAAACATGCAGAATGGAAATGTTTACAAAAAACATTACATATGTTCTGCCTTTCTTTTCAAAGGCTGTTGAATACATAAAAATTCTTGGTATGTTGTCCAAAAAGCAAAACCTGCAGAAATGACAGCAACTCTTGGAGAATGATATCCTAATTTCTATCTGTTCTGAGCCTGTCCCTCAGATAAACACAAATCCAATTACTTGAAGATTATGTCCTTTCTCTTTGCTGTGAGTCACCTTTCTCTATCCATTCAATGTCTTCCAGTACATAATATTTTTTTTTGTTTTTTTCTTTTCAATTCTCAGTCCACATTTCATTTGGTTTCTCTATACACCTTTGCAGCAAAATTTTCTGTGTTTGTTTTTTTGTTTATTTTTTGTTTGTTTTTCCCTTTAGTCACCACTTAGGTATATGCTAGGGTATGGGGAGAGACAGAGAGATTCAGCGAAAGGGAATTCTACACAGAGGACATTGCCTAACACAAGATGGCAAATAGTCAGAAGGCTCTTGGTGACAATGATGATGTGTATGCTGGAACAGGCAAAGCTAAGACAGGCAACCAGTGTCATGACAACAGCCATGGCCATAATTGAGGTCACGATTTATTTTCCTTTTCTTGATTTTTGTACCCATTCTGTCTACATGTTTCTGTCCTTCACATACTCACTACGAGGCTAAGGAGTCAGATCAAGTTTAATAAAGCTTTTGTGAGTGTCCTGAGCCCTTTGGAGTTCAACAAAACTTGTAAAACTTAAGACATTTTCAGTGAGGAAAGAATTGTGTCTTCTTGCATTCCACTGAGACTCTGACCAAGTTTTCCACAGTTTAAACTTTTTTATTTTCTCTACTTGTTATCTTTCAGCACAGCTTGGTCAATCACAAAGGCATCCACTCCCTGCACAAAATTATACAACTGTGGCAACTTCCCTTTGAAAAGGAAATATTGCCATAGGGGGCGGCACTGACTCTCCCAGGCTCACCTGGTCCTATGGTGCTATGAAGCTGTGAAGAACATAGAAGTGGAGATGACTGGGACTCAGGGCATTTGGAGAAATTAATTTGAGAAACTTTCACTTTCCTTCCTGAACATCTCTAGTAGAAAAACACTTTCATAATGTAGACAGCCTGCCTGTGTAATTCACTTTGGCAGGGGTTCAGTACATCTGATGGAGTACCACATTATAACAAAGCAAGCTGACTGTATGTTCAGCACAAAAAAAAACGGCATTACTCCCTGTTTACCAGGACAATAATGCATTACCAGGAGAAATGCATTCTGAATTATAAGGTTAAAACATTCTCTGCAGGCAACAAGGAAAATTTCTCTAGCACTGAATCTATGAGTATCCCTCAATGAAAGTAGCCCAAGTCTTTTAACTCATTCTGAAACATGATTTTTGAACTCATTCTGAAACATGATTATGATTTTGAACATAGCTGTCTTAGGGTTTTACTGTTGTGAAGAGACACCATGACCAAGGCAACTCTTATAAGGACAACATTTAATTGGGGCTGGCTTGCAGATTTAGAGGCCCAGTCCATTATTATCAAGGTGGGAACAGGGCAGCATCCAGGCAGGCATGGTGCTGGAGAAGCTAAGAGTTCTACATCTTCATCTGAAGGCTGCTAGGAGAATACTGGCTTCCAGGCAGCTAGGATGAGTGTCTTAATGCCCACATCCACAGTGGCACATCTTTTCCAACAGGCCATACCTCCAAATAGTGGTATTCCCTGGGTCGGGTATATACAAACAATCACAATAGACAATGAGTATTAAATATATTGACATTTGCTTACTAAAATAGAAAGTATTTCAATATTACAAAATAGTTTTAAGCTTCTTAAAGAATTCTCATTAAATGTATTTTAATGTATTACATATTACTAATTAATACATATTGATGTCAGCTGTTTCTTATTATTTTATTATAATAATTATACCTTACACCTCTTCAGAAAAATTATTAGTAAATAACTAAATTTACTATAAAATTTTGACCTTGGGGGTTAAATATACAGTAAAAGCATTATAATTTAAAGAGTCAGTATTTTGAATAAAGCAGAACAACAGGATCTATAGCTGATCTATATTTGATATTGTTATTCTGGGTTTCTTGTATGTGTGTGCATATATGTATAGAAATATAGACTTGTGTTTACATTACTGGATACCTGCAGCGGTAAACTGTTAATCAGTGCCTTACTTTCCGGCTGGGGCGACACGAGTTCTCCTGCCTTAATGTTCTGGAGTCCCCAATGAAAGACACTAACTTGCTCAGTAATTGTTAAACTGCTCTACTTCCTGGAGGATACGTGCATGGCTCTGTACCTGCCCAGGAGCTCTAGATTCACGAATGAAAGACACAAACATGCTGACTTATTATTAATCTGCCTTAGCTCGCTTAATGGCTGGGCCATTCCTGAACTGCCATGTGGCTAACACACTCCTCTCCAATATTCTTGGGTTATTACTTCCTAAAATCTATACTTTATCCCTCCTATCCCAGACCCAATCAGAGGAGTGGCCCTGGGCCTCTTTTCCCTCATTCTTACATGGGTTGTTTCTCTGTCTTCCACGGTTCTCATTTTTTATCTTCTTCCTTCCTCCTGCTAGAGTGATTCATTCTCTTCTCCCTGCCCTGCATTTCCTCTCAGGGAATCCTCAAAGTCCTGCCTCTGTCCTCCTGCCCAGCCATTGGCCTTTGGCTCTTAATTGATCAGTCAAAGATACACCTGTTGACAGGGACCTGCAGTAGACATGCGAATTCCCATGGAAGCACAAATCAAATCCCCAACAGATACCTGCATGGATTTGCATTTATTAATGTAGATAAATTTGTATCTGAACAGGTCTTGATATAAGCATATACATGAAAATATTATAATGTGACACCATCGAATTAATTCAATGATCTGAATCATTTCAGAATTTTTCATCATTTATTTTTAAGTTAATTTTTTGAGACATTAATAAAAGCTTTTGAATATTAGCTTATATAGAGATATACATATATTTTCAATATATGTAGCAAAAAGCTACCCTTTGTATGTCCTAGCCTGCTCACTCTGTGAGCAAAGGACAGTGATCACAATCCTATGTTGCAAAACTGAGGCATGAATGTATTTCTTTTTATTGATTGGCTAAAATGGTTGTGTTTGAACACTTACGCTTTATTCCAGATCCCTGCTGTTTCTATCTACATTGTCTAACTTGCCTTGATATTAGAATTTTAATTGTATATAAATATCTTTTGTGCTGTTTTTATACAAGACTGCATATTTTTGTGATGTGGGAATGAACATTGGAAGAAGAAAATTTGCCTCCTATTATCAAACTATACAACAGCAAGGTCAAAGAGCAGTTGTCTAGATCGTGTTCCTGACCCATTGCTTTTAAGGTCTTTATTGTAAGTATTAGTACAGTCTCAAGTTTTCTTTCTTTTCGTCGTTTTCAGTGGCTGATTCTCCTCTGATATAATTTTACATTTATCCTCGTCACACATTCGAGCATGTGTTCATGTCTTATTTTCTGAAAGGAAATTTTCAGAACTCCAGGGTGAGATCATTTTTGTCTTCACTGGAGAGTGTCAAATTGTTCTCTAAAGTTGTTTTTGCCAACTTATCTTTTCACTAGACATAGGCATGACTTGTTCCTTAATGTCCTTGGTTGTATTTGCAAGTAGTAGAATTTAATTTGTGTGAATGTCGTTGTAAGCAATTTCAATTTTTCCTTCTAAGCCTGTCATTACTCTGACATGCCATATTCTCTGATCCACACTCATCAGTTTAGCTTCACTTTATCATGCTCCGTTTTCAAACAGCTTTTGGATAGAGTTTTGTTTTGGTTCGGTTTTTTTAATTCCTGTTTAGTTCCACACCTCAATTACTGTTTTTATAAAGTTCTGAAGACTGGAAGTTTTGGATGCTTAGTGGTAGGATGTTGATGGAGATAATTCTAATACAAATCTAGGAAACCAGGGAGAAGAAACTGGACCTGAAAAGATTGTATGCAAAGATTCAAAGTCATCAATGACAGAAGGCCAGGGCTCTGGTTAAACTCCCAGAAATGCAGAAAGGATTTTTGCAATGGTCAGAGTGGTATCCAGACCAGAGTCCCAGCATCTCTAATTAAATGTGTCTAAAGTAGCCAAATTTGGCTGTTTCTGTGGCAAATAAAAGCTTATTTTAAAAGCTAATTATGAAGACATGAAGACAGTAGGATGAACAGACAGTATGAGCCTTCTCCACCAGTTGATTTCTGCAATTCTATTCTACTTTTTTCAATGTTAATCTTGTTCTGTGAGACAGGTACATTAGTTTAAAGCATAAGAAAGACCCTGAAATTTAGATAAACAATGTAAAGGGGACTTTCTTAAAGGTAGTACATTCAAACCAGACACTACAGTAGATGATATTGTACTTACACATCAGTCCCAGAGTTTTTTGAAATACAAGTCGATGAATACTCATCATTTCAGTTACAGAATAAACTTATTGATTTCAAAGTCCCCAATGATCCATAACAGTCTTGTAAATAATTCTAGAGTAATAATTTTCAATTCCCAACCAAACAGCCAGTATCTTTATGATAAATAGCATTGAGTGTATTTGCAACCAGAATGTTTGATAGTATCTAGGTGTGCCCTAGAATAAAAGACACAAGCTTCTCCCAGATTTCATGGGCAGGTCTCATGGATGACTGTTCAGATGGCTAAACACAGATTTTATAAAATCCTAGACAGTTTCAGCAGTTAGGAGCCAGAGGCTGGAAATAGCTATAGGGGGTACCTCTCTAGCTCTGTAGGCATGGAATGAGACATGTTTGAAGTGATTCCTAGAACTGAAAGAAACCTAACGAGTTTCCTGTGTACCACAGGGGAGAAACTGGAAGGATAGGAAGAGAGAGTTGCAAACAAAGGAAAAAAGGCTGTGAAACATAAAGGGTGTTGACAGGGCTCTATTCAGCAGACTCCATCTCTACATCTGTACTGATTAGAAGAAGCAGATGGAGTTTTGTCACAAAACATATTGATAATAATGAGAAGGTGGGACAATGAACAGGAAAGAAGTATTGCTCTTCTGCCTCTCTTCTCTATGGGTGAATGTCTCTTGAGGGCACATGCATGCTTAGGGACCAGTGCATGCCTTTGCATATTCACAAAATATAAAACATTTCATTCTTTAATTATTTACATTTCAAATATTGCCCCATTCTCTGCCCCCTTCCAGAGTTCTTCTTCCTCTTTCCCCTCCTCTTTGCCTCTGAGAGAGTGCACCCCCACCTCCCACCCTACCTCCACCCACTCACCCCCTCACCTATCCCTCCATAATCCCCCTTCCCTGGGGCAAGTCTCTATAGGATTAGTTAAATCCTCTCTCACTGAGGACAGAGAAGGCAGTCCTCTGATACATATGTGCCAGGGGCCATAGACCAGCCCATGAATGCCATCCACTTCAGCTCCTTCAATCCTTCCCATAACTCTTCCATAGGGTTCTCTGCCCTCAGTCCAGTGGTTGGCTGTAAGTATCTGCATCTGTCTCAGTCAGCTTCTGGTAGAGCCTCTTAGAGGACAGCCATGCTATGTTCCTGTCTGCCAACCCAACAGGCATCAGCAATAACATTTCATAATAAACTTAAAAATGGAGATACAGAGGAAGCTAGGAAAGCTGTCTAAGGCTGGGTGTTTTTAAGCCTATATTAAAATTGAGTTAATGATTTCACTTTGATTTACCTTATGGCTTTTATTCTTTTTTTTTTTTTCTTGGTTTTTTGGATTTTTGGTTTTTTTCAAGACAAGGTTTCTCTGTGTAGCCCTGGCTGTCCTAGAACTCACTCTGTAGACCAGGCTGGCCTCGAACTCCGAAATCCGCCTGCCTTTGCCTCCCAGAGTGCAGGATTAAAGGTGTGTGCCACCACCGCCCGGCTATGGCTTTTATTCTTATACTGGACAGATCATATTATTCACTAAATTTTAGGAATCATAATGTCTAGAGAAATATACATATGTATTCATCTTGGAATGAACTTATCCTATCTGGGCTATCTGCCTAAATTTTAAATGAGAGAAAAATAAGTAATACTCTTATAGACTGGATTTGTAGAGATGATTATAAGAAGGGGAATTTTCATCATGAGTATACCTCTCATGTTGTTTGCTCAATGTAACAGTTAAAAGGGTATGAAAGGAATTCAGAATGTAGGGTCAGGTATGAATAGACCCCAATCCTACATCTAAAAATTGCTATCAATGTTAACTTGGGCCCCTTAGTTAACCTGTATCAATATTCTTATCTTCAAATGCCACACTATAAAAATTAAATGCAATTATGTTCATAAAGCACCTAACAGATTGCTTGCCACATGGAGAGTACTCAGTACACATAAATGTCTTTCCCCTAGCAAATAACAGCCTTCTGAGCACATTTATACCCTCTCTAAAACCATTTGAATTCAATCATTTCAACAAACCCTTTTCTTTTAACATAATTATAATGGTATTGGGAGGGGGCTCAAATGATAGCCTGTGGGCTAAATCCAAGCCACCACCTGTTCCCATAAAGGACCCTGGATGAAGACAACATTATTCATTCTTTACATATACTCTGCAATTCTTACATATAATGGATTGGCATTTCAAGCATGATGAGAATAGAATTGAGTGGTAGCAGAGAAAGCCAGATGTCAAAGTCCAATCTATCTATTTCTGACTATGGAATTTTTCTGCCAGATACTACATTAGAAAATGGGCCTTAACATTATGAAATAGCAAATGTTGTCACCTCTATGGCTGCTATCTTGTTTATATCTAACCAACATTTCTGCGTGCTAATGTCTAACTTTCATGGTCTTGACAGACATATAATAAAGTTGAGTCATCACGCCGTGTAGATAACCATTTTGAAAAGACTGTAGCAGAGGTTTCTCCTTCTGCAAATTACAAAAGGCCTTTTAGGCTCATTTTGTTTCCAAGTGTTTTAATTTTTCAGACAGTCTCTCACTATGTGGTCTGGACTCGAACTCAGTATCCTCATGCGTTATCAATCACACAAAGAATTTCGATGGTCTACCTTCTGTCACTCCTCTACAGAATGTGTTTCATTCTTTAATGTCCTTTAGAATATGCAAGTTGCTTATAGCTCTTTTTATGCATGGAGATAAGACTTGTCATTACCCTCATCAGCCATTATAGACAGATATTCACATGGCCCCACCCATAAACAAGGGTTTGGGGCAGAGACATCTGGGTATTTGCCAATCAACACTTTTTATTCCTTCTGTAGGATATCTTGTCTACCTGAGTGACCATCTAGCTGAACTTGGAGGTTCTGACATAAGTCTTTGAGTTCTCATTTTGAGTGTAGGGGTAAAGAGTATACAGATTGTCCTTACAGAATTTTTAAGGATTCCAATAGAACTAAAAATGCTTTGCTACATAAAAGGGGACTTCTGGAATACCAAATATACAGTAATTGATTTCTTAGTATGTTTTTACTTTTCTCTAACTTTCCCTGGATCTGTATAGCATATGTATGAAACTACACAAATATGACAAGGTAAATCAAATGATACATACTATTAAAGTCAACAAAAGAATCTATTTCAACCTGAAACTTTCCTTCACAAACAAGGGTCAAAATAATTTTATAAATTTTTTGACAAAAAATAATTCAAATATAGCTTTTTCAAACAACAACTAAGCAATGCATGTTATTTTACATTTATTATTTAATATTAGGAAAAGCAAAATATGTGGATTTCCAGTCATCACTTCATATTTCTCTATCCTGTCTTCAATGTTGAACACTATCCAAAATTAATTCCCCAAATGCAAGGTCTAGATGAAATGAAACAGAAGCAAAACTGGCATTTTGCAACTTCAACTATTTAACTCTTTCTTTGTGAAAATTGTATTTAAAAAATCAATCGCAGAGAGTATAACCAAAAATAAAATAAAAAGTGGCAAAGGATCCTGCTGGGATGATCCTCAGGCATATTATTCAAAATTAAATCCAGTTTTTCTCCCATGTCATTATTCTTGTCCAGAGCTTGAAGTAGGCACCTTTCAGACCTGCTGCTTTCCCCCAAATTGTAATAAATGAATGGCGTCCTTATTCATGAGAATCTGTTCTCATGCAGAAACCCACCTCAGCAGGCACCTTCCCCATGAGGGCCTCCGGGGAGAGGATTATATTTACTAGCCCCAGCTCCAGGAGTTCTAAACAAAGAGAAACAGCACAGAATGCTTACCAAACTCAGGTGTGAACTGAAGCCAGCCAGGACATTCTGAAGCTGATTATGTATTTATGCAGGGTACAGTGGACTACTTTATTCTGAAGACAGAAGTTGTTTAATTGTCATTGGGGAGGGGTGAAGTTGTCCATATTTTCTATAGTTTATCAAGTACTTATTTGCTATTGAAGGAAAGCTCTCTCTCTCTCTCTCTCTCTCTTTCTTTCTCTCTCTGGTTTTTTTGGATTTGTTTTTTTCGAGACAGGGTTTCTCTATCTATATAGCTCGCTGGCGTTGAACTCAGAAATTCACCTGTCTCTGCCTCCCAGAGTGCTGGGATTACAGGCGACCACCACCACCACCACCTGGCTGAAAGCTTTCTCTTGACCCTGCACAATAATACCACTGAGATGAATAAGTATATCGGATGATTTGTCTATCTAAAACTCAAAGGTTTATCCCTCCTAGTTTCAAATAGGTACTATACTAGCTCCAAGGTGGGTATACTAGTAGACACATAGGCCTGGTCAAAAAGGGGGTTCTGGTGACTATTTCACTAGTTCTACAGATGCCTAAATCTAAGATGGTTTCAAGTTTTTAATTTTTATAACTGTGATGTGAAAATACAGCTTTCAGAAGAGAAAAGGATACTATATTTAGACATAGAAGAACTTAAAATCTCAACCACATGAAACAGGATATCAGAAAGCGAAGCTGTGGTGAAGTGTTGTTCACCCTCCCGATAGACCCAAGTCAAAATTTGCAATAAACAAACAAACAAACAAACAAATAAACAAAATCTGAATACTAGTTTGAGCTAAATCAAAATACATACTCCCTTCAGTGTTGCTCATGAAAATATAATTAGCAAGGCTTCACTGGACAGTGATTTGTAATTATTTGTGAAAGATTTTAATCTATGTGTCATTTTACCAAAAGTCAAACTTGTGCAGAATGTTTCGGAGCTTTTGAGATGAACAGGTGATTCTCACGATTTCAGTGTGATTTTGCTAAAAGCAGAAAAGGAAACATCAGGCATGAGCTGGAACTGGTATGGCGTATCAAAGATTGGCCAAGAAGAGGAGAATAAATAAGGGAGCTGGATGTGTGTTGGGAAAAGTCCTACCATGTGAAATACTCAGGCAATGTTGTATGCACATGTGCAGAGCATTTCAGAAAACAGTTGTTCCAAGAAACTAATCAGTGTTCTTTTATACTTTATGTGCATTGCCAATTCAAAAATGATTTAGAAGAAAAATAATTTAAGAAACTACTCTTTAAGTAATATATAAGAATTGGAGATGCAATCGTACAATTATAAAATTCTAGAATAAATTAATATTAAAATAAATCTTTAAAAAAAAGAATCAAACACCCATGCATGGCGAAACATTACACGTTATGCAGTAGGGATGAATTTTGTGTTTATTCACAAGCAAATCTGCTTTCTTAATTTCTTTAAGTAAATGGAAAATGTTACTCTAGCCATTCTCTGTCCTCTACTGCCTTGCATTTAATAAGAATTCTAATATTTGGTTTTAGATAATGATGTTTCTCCTCGAATTAATCTTATCTTTTTAATTATTCAAGTTCTCAGCTTTGCTAAACTCATTCTAATTATCCCCAAAGCTCAACAGTATTAGTTAAAATTACATTCAAATTCAAAATAATTCAGATAGAGTCTTTAATATTTCTACAAGCATTTAGCTATTTTTATAGTTTCACCTCTTGAGATTAAAACAGGGGAAAAAAAGATGAATGCAGTCAATTTCATTTGTTTTAATGTACGCTATTTTGTGTGTTTACCTCTAATGCAAAAACCATAGAAGGAAGACTGTGATTTGATTTCTCTCTTTTGATTTGTAAATTCTATCTCTCATATTAACTTCTCATTTACACTTTTAAAATTTTTATGATACTCATATTCTTTTATTATCTGTTAGGTTAATCAGCAGACAAAATTTTATGTACATTTTCTAGTGCATTGCCTTTGAGAAATGAAGCTTATTAATCATCCTGAATAAATAAACATGTGTGGTTGTAATGGCGGATTTCAAACCACATGGGCCGCCACCTACTGTAATCTGCTCCGCTGAGATAATGCAGTTAACTGTCTGAAAGATGGGGTGAGGGTATATGCCAAATAGTAGTAGGCCTGATTGAAAACAACACGGAGCCTTTGCAAAGCTAAGAATCTGTTATGGTGTCTATTAAATTATGTAAGAAACAACTTTCAGGTCTTAATCCCAGTATTTAACATTGATTTGATGAGAGGCAGGAGCTCAAGCTTGAAAAATAAGGGTGAGGAACCGGAGAAAAGCAAGCCCTCCTCTCAGGAGTAAGTTTTCCGGTGTTGATCCAAGTCAGATAAAGTAAGTGACTTTAGCTGGGGTTGCCTCTCTCCCACCACAGAGCTGTTAGTCCCCAGAATCCAGTTTCCATCACTGTATGCATGATTAGCAGTACTGGCATTCTGAGAGTGTGAACCACTTCTCCTTTCTGAACCACATACAGTAGAGTGATTGCTCCCAGCACGGGAAGGGAGGGAAGGGGATGCCCAACTTAAATATGAATCTTCATTGAATTTCCAGTTTATTATTATTATATTATATTATTAATTATATTATTATTATTATTATACCAGAAGTCTATAAATCCCCTGATTTAAGCAAATTTGATAAAATAAACCTTAATCCTTATTCAATCTTGTTAAACAAGAAAACAAGTTCATTTCTGAGACCGTTTGGTTTTATTTATTTATATCAAACGCTGCATCCCCTCACAGAGACCCTCCCCTCCCCCACCCTCACCCCCACCCTCTCCTTCTCTCCTCTGAAAGGATGGGGGTATCCTCCAACCCTGGTGCATCCAAGTCTCTGCCATATTAGGTGCATCCTCTCTCACTGAGGCCAGACGAAGCAGCCCTTTTAGGGGCCAGATAGTTTTAGGAGAACCTACGCTCCAGCCGTTGGGGGTCCTACATGGAGACAAAGCTGCACATCTGGTACCTATGTGCCCTGGGTTTCATTCAAGCCCGTGTCTGTTCTAGGAGATATCAGAGACAGAATCACCGACCAAAGAACGAAATGAAAATATGCTAATGAGTAATAGAAGATTGGAGAGGGTTATAAAATTTAATGGTAAGAACTGAACAGAAAAATTTAGAAGGCCTTGCTTGGTATTGCAAACAGGAACTGTAAACCATACCATTACTGTGAAGACTAAAATGGAAAACAAAATAAATATATTAATATTTTTAACTTGAGTTTTATTTATATTTTTATTACATTTCTATGTTTATTCGTTTGTGAGACGGTCACATATGTGGAGAGCAGAGGACAGCTTGTTAGGGCTGGATTCTCGTTCCATTGTGTGGGACCCAGGGATTCCAAGGCCTTAGCACTGATAACAAACATCGTTATCCACTGAGCCATTTCATTTTCCACTGTTTGTTTATATTTTATTATTTTTATATTTTAATGTATAGGTGATACAAAACATGTAAAATGAATAAGGAAATCAAAGTGTGGCAAGAACTGTGGCATAAAGAATTTCTTTAGTGTTTTTTATCCTTTTTGTTTCTTTTATCATCCAAATTTATTTGCATATATATGCACATATATATGTGCATACATATATATGTATACACATACACACACACATATTTACATCCCAAATGCTACCTGCCTCCAGGTCCCTCCTTAGAGAGTCCCTCCCTCTCTCTCCCCACGTTCTCCTCTGAGAGGATCCCCCTCATAGCACCCCAGTCCTCATCCTCCTACCCTGGCAGATCAAATACATCTCGCCAGATTAGGGACAGCCTCTCCCACTAAGGCCAGACAAGGCAGCCAATGTGGGAATAAATACCACAGTCAAGCTACATCTTTAGGGAGAGTCTCTGCTCTGGTTGTTTGGGGGCCCACGAGCAGACTGAGTGGAATATCTGCGATATGCACAGCCTGTGCTCTTACTTTGGTTTTTGGTTCACTCTCAGAGCTCCAAGGAGTCCACGTTAGTTGACTCTGGGGGTCTTCCTGTGGGGTTCTTATGCCCTTCAGGGCCTTTACTCCTTCCTCTAACTCTTCTATAAAAGTCTCTGACCTCAGTCCAATGTTTGGCTGCAGGTATCTGCTTCTGTTTCAGTCAGCTGCTAGGTAGAGCCTCTCAGCCGTAATGCTAGGCTCCTGTTATGTTTTCAAGCATAACAGTATTTAGATGTAGAAGTATAATAGTGTCAGAGATTAGTGTTTGTCCATGGGATAGGTTATAAGTTGGACGGGATATTGGGTTGGCCATTCCTTCAGTCTCTGCTCCATCTTTGTCCTGGTATTTCTTTTAGACAGGACAGATTTTGGGTAGAAAGTTTTGCGGGTGGGTTGGCGTCCTTATCCCGCCACTGAAGGTCCTACAGGAGGTGGACTCTACAGGTTCCATATCCCTACGGCTAGACGTCTAGGCTAAGGTCACCTGCACTGACTCCTGGCATCCTCACCATCTCGGGTCTCTGGGGCTTCCTAAAGATCTCCCCTCCCTGGCCGCTGCAGATTTTCATCCATTCTCCTGACCCACTGGGTCTCTCCCCTATCTCTCCACACAGCTGATCCTGCTCCCCTATTCCCCCTACACTTCCCCTTTCCCACCCACATCCCTTCCTCCTTCTGCTTCCTATGACTATTTTGTTCCTTCTTCTAAGTGTGATTCAAGCCTCCTCATGTGGGACTTCTTGTTGAACTTTGGGTCTGTTAGGTGTATAATGGGTATTCTGTAGTTAATACCTGTATAGTATTACATTGTGTAAATGAACATTTTCTGTATCCATTCTTGGGATGAGGGACTTCTAGGCTGTTTCCAGTTTCTGGCTATTATGAATTAAGTAATACGAACACAGTGGACCACACATCCTTAGGGGTATGGTAGAGCATTATTTGGGTAAATTCCCAGGAGTGGTATGGCTGGGTCTTCAGAACTATTTCCAGTTTTCTGAGGTACCTCCTCATTGATTTCCATTGTGGCTGTGCAAGTTTGCAATCCCACTAGGAATGGAGCAGTGTTCCCCTTGCTACACCTCCTTGCCAGCATGTGGTATCAACTGAGTTTTTGATCTTAGCCATTTTGATTGGTGTAAGGTGGGGGATCTCAGGGTTGTTTGGATTTGCATTTCCTATGACTAAGGACACTGAGCACTACTTTAAGTGCATTCAGGCCATTTGAGATTCCTCTGTTTAGCTCTGTACCCCACTTTTTAAAATAGATGTTTGGGTTTTTTTTTTTTAAGATTTATTTATTTATTTCATCTATGTGAGTACACTGTTGCTGTCTTCAGACGCACCAGAAGAGTGCATCAGATCCCATTAAAAATGGTTGTGAACTACCAAGTGGTTTCTGGGAATTGAACTCAGGACCTCTGGAAGAGCAATCAGTGCTCTTAACCACTGAACCAGCTCTCCAGCCCTGTATCCTATTTTTAAATTGGATTATTTGGGGTTGTTGGAGTGTAACGTCTTGAGTTCTTTATATATTTTGGATATTAGCCCTCTGTCAAATATAGGATTAGTGAAGATATTTTCCCAATCTATAGGCTGCGATTTTTGTCCTACTGACAGTGTCCTTTGTCTTACAGAAGCTTTTCAGTTTCATGAGGTCCCATTTGTTAATTTTGATCTTAAAGGCTCAGGCTTTGATGTTCTGTTTAGGGAATTGTCTCCTATAATGACGAGTTCAAAGCTATTCCCCACTTTCTCTTCTATGAGATTGGGTGTATGCAGTTTTATGTTGAGGTTCTTTATCCACTTGTACTTAAGTTTAGTACAAGGTGATAAATATGAAACTTTTTGCCTTCTACATTCAACATTTAGTTTGACCAGTCCTATTTGTTGAAGATGCTTATTTTTCCCATTGTATGGCTTCAATTTCTTTGTCAAGAATCAAGCATCCACTGGTCTGTGGGTTTATTTCTGGGTCTTCGACTCAATTCCATTGATCAGCTTGTCGTTCCTATATCAATACCATATAGTCTTGTCACTTGCTCTGAAGTACAGTTTGAGGTCAGAGATGTTGATTCCTCCAGAAGTTCTGTTTCTGTTCAGGATTTGTTTTGGCTGTTCTGTTTTTTTGTTTTTGTTTGTTTGTTTGTTTGTTTGTTTTTTGTTTTTTTTTGTTTTTCTTTTTGTTTTTTTTCATATGAAGTTGAGAATTGTTCTTTCAAGGTCTGTGAAAATTTGTGTTGGAATTTTGAGGGTGATTGCACTGATTATGTAGATTGCTTTTGGTAAAATGGCCATTTTCACTATGTTAATCCTACCTAGCCATGAAAATAGAAGATCTTTCCATCTTGTGATACCATCTTCAGTTTCTTCCTTAAGGGCTGGAAGTTCCTGCCACTCAGATCTTTCCCTTGTTTGGTCAGCATTATGCCAAGATACTTTATATTATTTGTCACTATTGTGAAGAATGCTCTTTCCCTAATTCCTTTCTCTGCCTGTTTATCATTTTATGAGGAAGGCTATTGATTTTATTGATTTAATTTTATGTCCTGCCACTTTGCTGAAGTTGTTGATGACCTGTAGGATTTCTCTGGTAGAATTTTGGGGATGCCTAAATATACTACCATATCATCTGTGACTTCTTCCTTTCCATTTTGTATCCCCCTGAACTCCTTTTGTTGTCATTGTTACAGATAGAAATTCAAGTACTGTACTGAGTAGATAGAGCACGGGTCACCTTGTCTTGTCTCAGATTTTAGTGGGATTGTAGCAAGTTTCTTTCCATTTGACTTGATGTTGAGTATTGGCTTGCTGTATATTGCTTTTATTATTTTTATATGTTTGTCTTGAATCCCTGATCTCTCTAATACTTTCAACATGAAGGGGTTTTAGATTTTTGTTGAAGGCCTTTTCCAGCATCTAATGAGATGATTATGAGATTGTGTCTTTTAGTTTGTTAATATAATATGTTGCCTTAATAGATTCTCATGTATTGAGCATGCATCCCTAGAATGGAGCCTACTTGATCATGCTGAATGATGTTTTTGATGTGTTCCTGGATTCAGTTTCTAAGAATTTTATTGAGTATATTTGCATAGATGCTCATAAGTGAAACAGGTCTGAAATTCTCTTTCTTTGTTGAAGTTTTGTGTGGTTTATGTATCAGGGTGATTGTGTCCTCATAGAATGAATTAGGTAGTGTTCCTTTTGCTTCTACTTTGTGGAATAGTTTGAAGAGTCTTAGAATTAGCTCTTCTTTGAAAGTCTGGTAGAATTCTTCATGAAAACCATTTAAATCTGGGCATTTTTGGTTGCAAGATTTTAATGACTGCTTCTATTTCCATAGGGGTTTTCTGACAGTTTGGATAGTTTACCTGATTGTGATTGGTTAGGGGTATCTGTCAAAAAAAATATACATTTCATTTAGATTTTCAATTTTGATTAAGTACCAGCTTTTGAAGTATGATCTAATAATTTTTTTAAAAAATGTCCTCTGTTTCTGTTGGTTAAATTTGGATACTGTGTCTGTACCTTTTAGTAAATTTGACAAAGGAATTGTCTATCTACTTGATTGTTTTTTTTCAAAGAAAAGCCTCTTAGCTTTGTTGACTCTATATTTTCTCTTTGTTTCTAATTGATTGACTTTGGTCCTTAGTTTGACTATTTTTTGCCTTCTACTTTTCTTGAATGTGTTTGCTTCTTATTGTTCAAGAGCTTTCAGATATGCTGTGAAGTCGCTAGCAGGAGATCACTCCAATTTCTTTGCAAAGGCACTTAATGTTATGATTTTTTTCCTTGGTATTACTGTCATTATGTTCCATAAGTTTGGGTATGTTGGTTCTTCGTTTTCATCAAATTCTAGAAATTCTTCTTTACCTATCCATTGTGTTAGCCTACGTCCTTTTATTGGTGAATTAAGTCCACTGGTGTTGAGAGGTATTAATGACCAGTGATTGTTAGTTCCTGTTATTTTCTTGGTGGGTGTGATATTATGCGTGTGGGTGATTCTCTTCTTTTGGATTTGTTGTAAGGTGATTAAATTCTTGTGTTTTCTTGGATGTGGTTACCCACCTTGTGTTGGAGTTTTCCTTCTAGTATCCTCTGTAGGGCTGGGTTAGTAGAAAGATATTGTTTAAATTTGGTTTTGTCCTGTAATTTCTTGGTTTCTTCATTTATAGTGGTTGAGAGTTTTGCTGGTATAATAGTCCGGACTGGTATGCATGGAATCTTGGGGCCTGCAACACATTTGTCCAGGATCTTCTGGGTTTTAGGGTTTCTATTGAGAAACCAGGTATAATTCTGATATGTCTGCCTTTGTATGTTACTTGGTGCTTTTCCATTTCAGTTTTTAATATTATTTTTTGCTCTGTACATTTAGTGCTTTTATTATTATGTGGTGGGAGGATTTTCTTTTATTGTCCAATCTATTTTGTGTTCTTCAAGTGTCTTGTAATTTTATAGCCATCTATTTATTTAGGTTAGGGAAGTTTTTTCCTATGGTTTCACTGAAAATGTGTTCTGACTCTTTGTACTGGGAATCTTTACCTTCTTCTATTCCTATTCTTATTATTCTTATGTTTGATCTTTTCATAGTGTCCCAAATTTCTTGGATGTTTTGAGTTAGGAACTTTTTTATATTTGGCATTCTCTTTAACAGATGTATCAACTTCTATGGAATTTTCTATGCCTGAGATTCTCTTTTCCATTGGTATTTTTTTTTTTTTCTGAGACAGGGTTTCTCTGTGTAGCCCTGGCTGTCCTGGAACTCACTCTGTAGACCAGGCTGGCCTTGAATTCAGAAATCTGCCTGCCTCTGCCTCGCAAGTGCTGGGATTAAAGGCATGTGCCACCACTGCCCGGTGAGATTCTCTTTTCCATGTCTTCCTTGTTGGTGATGCTTGCATCTGTACTTCCTGTTCTCTTTCCTACATTTCCATTTTCAGAGTTGCCTCTATTTTTGCTTTCCTTATTGCATTTTTGTTTTTTAGATTTTGGACTGTGTTAATCCTTTGCCTGTTTGATTGTATTTTCCTATATTTCTTTAAAGAATTCATTTGGTTCATATTTAAGGGCTTATAACTGTTTGATTATATTTCCCCATATTTCTTTAAGGGATATATTTTTGTCTTCTTTAAAGGTCCCTATGATCTTCATGAGATGGGGTTATAATCACAGTCTTGCTCCTCAGCTATTAAGATATCAAGGGCTTGCTGTAGTAGAAGAGCTGGGTTCTGATGTTGCCATAGTACATTAGTTTCTATTGATTATGTTTTTGCTCTTGCTTTTCTCCATCTGGTTGTGTCTAGTTTGGGCTAGCCTGGGAGTACTGGGTTGGAGCAGGCTTCCTGGGAAGCAGGTGAAGCTGTGGGTTGGGGTGTGGTACACAGATCCTCTACTACAGGTCTCATGAGGATTGGAAGATGGATGGAGCTTCAACAGGACAAGGCAGATAGCAAGAATACTGGGCTTACTAGGATCCCAGCCAGTGGGGACATTTAGGCAGAGGGGACCTTTCAAAGTAAATGTGATGCTTCACTGTTTTATGTCAGAGATGCAAAATGGCAATGGGAAGCCTAGCCTTCCCTCATACTATGGAGTAAGATGAGTCCATCTCACTTTCTTCCCCAAAAGCCCTTTATAGCAGAGAGATAATACTAGAGGTAAAATATTTCCACACACTTCACATGGTGAACTGTTGATTCTGAAAGTACATTACAAAAATTGTTAATGAAATATTGAGTGTTACATACATTTAAAAACTCTTAATTTTCAAGTGAGGGATAAATTAGAAATGAGCTTTTAAGCCCATATAAATTCTCAACTTCTGATTTTGACTATAGCAGCATCAGTACTGAGAAGTCCTTTTCATCCAGATGGAAGAAAACATTGTCCTGCAACTGTCTTTAGGAGGTCCATCCATCAGAACTGATATTTGAGAACAAATTAATGTTTCCATTTTCATCTAAGATCAGGAGAAACTCGACCTCTTTTATCATTGTTGCTAATAATTCTAAAAGCAAGCTTATAAACATACTGTATTTGGACAGTTGCTGCCATGATAATGATCTTGTGTTGTGTGAATTCTGTGAGCACTGAACTAAATTAAGAAAGATTTTAAATGTGTGGGAAACAATGCTGCTAAAGAGCTTGTCGCTCTAGTTCCCTTACAACTAGTGAGTATGAATTTTCCTATTTTATATTATCGAGTTTTTAAACAAAAAGAACATGATTCATTTCCTTTTTCAGTAAAGGTGATGAGTAGTTCAAGAACTTCTATGTACCAGCGAGTTTGAGAAGAGGGATGAATACTGGCTGAAGTTTCTTCCATTGCAAAGAAGTAATATTTATGTCAATTATCACATCATCCATGACAGAGCAGAAATGGGAATATATCTTTAAATATATACTCACTCATCAAGTCGGTGGATGGCTCTTTAGAAGTACATTAAAACCCTTGCTAAAAATCACATGCTTAGCAGAGTCCAAGGGTTTCCTGGCTACAGCCAGAGTCCATGTAACTCACCAACAGCAGGCGGCAAACGTGTTGACTTATTTCTTCTTGGAAATATTTTCTTTCAGGGAAGACTTTCTGTGTCTATTTTATAATTTTGTTCAAAGCATATTCCCACAGGTCAAAATTTAATTGAGATCCTAATTTAATAAAGGACCTCTAAACAACACATTTCATCAAGTAATTCTGGCCATTGATAGATGAGCAGAGGCCAATGAATAAATACATAAAGAAGCAAGTAAACAAATAAATGTCACCATATGCCTTGGTGGTATTAAACTTGTTTAATATTAATTTCAAATTTGGGGGAGAATGTGTTAGTAGTTCAAAATAGTTAATTTAACTTAAGCTTTAATTGTGAAAAATATAAATCAATTTCTTTTAAAGACCTCATTTATCTTGAGACAGCACAAAAAAAAAACCAACCTTTTATTTCTCATAAGTCCTTTTGATAAGGTATGGTTGCTAGGGTTTGCTTGGGTTTTCTTTCTTTCTTTCTTTCTTTCTTTCTTTCTTTCTTCCTTCCTTCCTTCCTTCCTTCCTTCCTTCCTTCCTTCCTTCCTTCCTTCCTTCCTTCCTTCCTTCCTTCCTTCCTTTCTTTCTTTCTTTCTTTCTTTCTTTCTTTCTTTCTTTCTTTCTTTCTTTCTTTCTTTCTTTCTTTCTTTCTTTCTTTCTTATTTTTTTTGGCAGTGCTGGCATCAAATCCACAAGCCAGGAAAGGGTACTATGACTAAGCTATATCTCAGGCCAGGCTTACATTTCTTTTTAATCTTGTCTGTTTCCTTGATAAACATTGATAGGGCTGGGTTTTCACCTGTAGATAGTTTCTTGGGGCCTGATCTTCCTAATGAACAGTGTGGGAATGAGAAAAAAGCTGATGAGAGAGCAGGATGGGATACAGATGCTGTTAACCTCGAGGGGATTACCCTCAGTGCCCCACCTAGAAGCAAGCAGTGCCCAAGCTTAAAGTCTTCCACGTAGAAGTCACTGGATCTGGTGTCCAGGGAAGGGATGGGACCCTGGTCAAGGTATGTCATGTAGATCAGGACAGTCCTGGAGAGGAAATCAACAATTTTAATTGTCAGGAACCACTCACAGCAGGCAAACAAAGTCTGTCTCGGGTTGAAGGAAGAACTGTATGCTTTTTTCATATGAATCTAAAGTCATTCAACCTCTGATTATGAGAAACCTCCAATGTGAGTTCCTAATATCTCCACGCATTCATGCATATTTCAGCTTCCTATATTCAGAATTTGATTAACTTGAAATACGAACACACCTTGACTGTCTGTCAATGTTTCTGTGTGGCTTTATAGACAGAGAGGGCTGTTTGGCATCATTGATTTCTTATTAGAGATGTTTAAAAGGTGGATTTTGACACAGCACACAGTTGCAAATAGACAGAATTTGTGTTGGTACAACTAACACAGATGAAAAGGAAGAGCTTCCCTTTTGTAGTTCTCCTTTTCAATCAATATCTGTTTAGGACTCAGATGAAAGGGACTCTGTGAGCAGGTCACAGGCTTTTGTGCCGACATAAATTCTGCCGATTTGCAACTGTGTGCTCTATCAAGTCTACAGTGACTCTCAGCTGAGCTCTTACAATAGCCTGTCAGCAGGTTGCTTGGCATGCAGTCTTCATTTCTTGAAATCCATTCTTCACCTAGGAGCCAGTGAAAACTCTTTTAAAATTTGAGTCAGATCACCAAGTTCCTCTACTGAAATTCTTCCCCTGGTCTCCCAGGCCACTGATTATATTGCAATGTTTTGGTGATTGGGCCCTCCTCATATCTCTGAAATTTCCTTCTAGCATCACCACAGAGCTTCTGGAAGTCTTGAGTCATTGACCTATTTCTCTTTATGTAAATATTCACCTGTGACTGAGGCCTTTCTATTCTGCTTTATGTATACTACAATAGTCCCCTTTTTGAATCTATATAATTCATTTTCTTCATTATGTAATCAGTTACCCGAAAAGTCTTGGTACTGCCCTTTGTCCCTTCCTGAATTGCCCCTTAGGGACTCATTGTGCCTGTCACAGCCTGACTAATATCTCTTCATAATATATTCCTTAGTAATGTTCTTCCTAATTTTGCATATGAATTGCTAATACATATGTTTCCAATTATTTTATGAAAAGCCTACTGCATGTTTTGTTACTTTCATACTTTATTATCTATAGTGTCTATTCCAAATATTTAGTGAAGATAGGAAGCATGAGGACTAAACCAAGAAATGTATGTTAGGCAACATTAAGAGGCAGGTGCAATAATAGCTTTATTAGTGTGTTAAGACTATGGGGAACACTCTCATGGAAGCAGGGGAGGTAGAATGGGATAGGAGGTTTTGGGGGGCGACTGGAAAAGGGGATGACATTTGAGATGTAAATAAAGAAAATATACTATAAAAATAAAAAAATAAAATAAAATGAAAAATTTTAAAAAAGATTATATTCTTTTTAAAACAATACCTTTTTTTGAGAATTTCATACAATTTATTTTGGTTCCCATTCACCACCTTCCCCAACACCTCCCAGATTCATCTTCCATGTCCTCACGGACCTAACATATGTGTTGTGTGTGTGTGTTTGTGTGTGTGTGTGTGTGTTGTATTGTATAAATACTCTGAAATACAGTTGATTTACCAGAGACCAAACTCTTAAAGAGAACTGATTCTCTTTCTCAAAGCAATTATTAAATGCCAATAGTTTAACATATAGGTGTGTGACTTCTTGGGACCTACTCTCTTCCATGTTGGACATTTTTCTGAAATGAGCTTGCTCAGGTCTTGTGCATGCTGTAACCATCCCTGGGTGTTTCTCACTGAGAGAGTGCATAGAATCTTACAGCATGTGGAAGCTAGCTGATAGGAGTGAAGCTCTCAGATCAGTACCCACTTGATTTCTCCATGTTTTATGGATTCGGTATGTGCTATCTTAAATAATGGCCTACCATCAATATGCGGAAGGTAATCAAAAACAATAGCAATAGCTTGTAATGTTTGTCGGCTCTGTAGAATGCCACTAGCCAACCATTCCAAAATTGGCATCACATTCTTGGTATTCAGGCTTTCATTTGCTAGTATATGTTGTCTATTTGAGGGTATTATCAGCATCATCACCTGTATTAGAGGGTCTCTCTCTCTCTCTCTCTCTCTCTCTCTCTCTCTCTCTATATATATATATATATATATATATATATACACACACACACACATATACCCACACACACACCACATGTGTACATATTAGGAATATACATATAATAGGAAGCTCCCTCTATAGTAAATTAACATATGAGTTTTTCAAAGAATATATTTACTGTTTGTTTATTCACTGCTATCATAATCCCTTCTCTACCCTGCCCTACAATCCAACCACATTTAATCCTTTGTGTTCCATTGCCCCTTTATATGGTATATGCCTCTCCTCCCTTGAAATATTTTCCCTCTCCCATACAACCTCGTAGTAGTTTTTTGACCTTATAGTTATTCCAAGTGAAACCCTCATATCTCAAGATTCTGAGCTAACACTCACATGTAACAGAAAACATGTTTGTCTTCTTTTCTATTAATGTATTTGCTTATTCCCTTTACATCTCCATCTCAACCTCCTTCCTCCTCTCCTCTCTGCTCCACCCTTTCCTTTTCCTGAGTTAAGGTGTGCCTCCACCCACATGGCAAGATCCTTGTCTTTTTACATCGAGGTTACTTCATTGGGATAACTGTTTCTGGCTTCATCCATTTACTGCCAATTTCATAATTTAAATTTTTGTTAACAGGTGAATGATACACTATGTTTTATTTACCAATTTATCAGTTGATGAATGAACGTCTGGGTTGTTTCTATTTTCGGGCTATTGTGAATAGGGCAGCAATGGACACAGAGGAACAGATATCCTAGAGAAGCAATGGAGTCCTTTGGCTGTATTCCCAAGAGTGTTGTAGCTGGATTAGGTATTATGTTCCCTTTGAGCTTTTGGGGGAATATCCACACTGATTCCACAGCAGCCATGTCGGTTCGTGTTCCTACCAGCATGAGTAAGTGTTCCCCTTTGCTTGCTCTCTTACCAGCCTTGTTATCATTTTAGCTTTTTCTTTTCAGCCATCTGAACAGGGTAACATGAAATCTTTAGTTTTAATTTCCACTTTCCTGGTAGCTAGTGATATTGAAAAATTAGAAATACCTTTTTACCCATTTGGGTTTCAACTTTCACATCTTCTATTTAGTTCTGTGACCCACTTGTGTTTTTGGATTTTTGTTTTCTTGTTTTTTGTTGTTGTTGTTGTTGTTTTTTAGTTTGTTGTGTGTTCTAAATACTAACCCTCTGTCAGACACATAGCTGATAAAGGTATTTCCATTAATATTGTTTTATTCCTATATGAACTTAAATAATCATTATTTTCTTCTGAATACAGAACAACACTAATATTACCTAGATTTCTGAAACATCTATATTAAGCTAATTCTTTGGAAACCTTTTCTATTTGTTTATTTTCAAAAATATTTGTCTTGGTTCTGAGAAGAATTATTATGTATCCAAACTAATTATTACCATACCTCTTCTAGACTCTCCTTAAACTCAAGTAAATTATCTGCCTGCTACTTGTTCTAATCATGTCCATGTATTAATTATCTGTTAAATTCATGGTTCCACAGAGCAAAACAGTTTTGTGTTCTTGTATTTCTTTCCTGAGAATAAAAGTAAAAAAGAAAAAGGGGTCAACAAATGTTTGTCAAATGAATGAATGAATCTGAAAATCTAGTGAATTAAAAATGCTTCTTCAGGTATGGCAGTACAGCGAAGTAAATGTAGTCACTTAGTCACCACAGGCATTTCACACTGAAAAGGTCATCAAGTCCATCTTTTATTTAATGCTCTGCATTTACATATGCAAATGACTGTCTATTCCAAGTGTTCATAACTTAAAAGCAAATAGAGAAACTGTCGTTTTTTTTTTTTTATTATAATAGCAAGAATGTAATTTTGTGGCTTGGTAGTAGTTGAGTTGATATTTATTATTTGCCACACCTGTCTACTAATCACACTGAGTGAATCGCTCTTAATAATGAAATTCCATTTTTTTTAAAGAAAAATAAGCCTAGCTTCATTCATACACATGGATGTACCCACAGCCATGTGTCATAGAGAGAAGGAAAACAAGAGAGTAGAAAAGGAAGAAAGGGCTAGAGTGTGGGAGGGGGAGAAAGAAAATGAGTGGATGAGCTGTTTTTTTCATTTGCTATTTTATACCAGTACCTAGACTAAATCTTGGACATATAGCAGTCCTTCAATAAAAATTAGGAGTTTAAAAATTAGCATAACTCACAAAATATCATACACAATTACTCACATTTTATTACACAATAAAAGCCTAGCTTTTATTGGCTAAGGCTTCTCTCCAGCCAGATGGTTTTAGAAACACTTTTGTACCTTTTGCAAATGTGGCCACTGAAGAAGTCTCACTAATTGGAAGAACCTGTCTACGAATCAGTCTGTTCTCTGTTGTCTCCAGTCAAGACTGCCAAGGTCATATGGTGTTATTATTAATGGTGTCACTAGGAAATAGTCACTGTGCCATAGTTGTGACGCCTAGAAGTCACAATTCTGTGGGTGAAATGACTTGGCTTACTTCTCAAGTGTTTGGTGCATATGACTATTGCTGGTTGAATCTCAAGATAAAGCTAGCCAAACAGATTCAGTATTACACAAAAAAGCTCACTTCCAACTTCATGAACTCTCACAGCTACATGGATGTTGTATTATAACATAGCTTTTAATTTTTATTAGAATTAGATTCCTCCACTAGGCAATTACATTGTTTACATGATAGTAGCAATTTACTCAATACAGTATCATTCATGTTATGCTTCCAAGTGATATAAAGTGCTTTGAACATTACAGTATTCAGGCTAACAGTAGTACACTAAGTAAGAGTTTTCTATAAAAAGTTATATTTCTTATTATGGTTCTCCCAATAAAACATCTAATGGAAATATAAAAATTAAGCATGTTTTTTTCTTTTCTATCAGAAATAAAAAAATTAAGATTTCATTATTATTTTTCCCCTCTGATATGATCTACAAGGTTGAGATTTCTTCAGCCACGTGTTCTTTGGAGGAAATGTTGAAATCAAATAGCTGTGTGATTTCACCTGTGAAATATCCAGAATTGCTGAATCATAATTATGGATGGTACCCATCCTATCATCCACACCAGTGAGGACTTGAAAGCATCTTCAGTTCCAAGGTCATGGGATGTGACTCTCCCCCTCCCTATCTGTGATTAACCTGGGCTTGTGTTCTTGCTTCCTGCATCCTTTTGTTTATCCTGTCAACTATCCTGCTTGATTGCCTGCAGTGTTCCATCATTCTGAGTCTTTGGGACACAGAAGGGAATAAAAGCACCATATTTCATAGAATTTATATTTTTGATGAATGATGGAAGTTAAAGACATAAATCAATAAATAAAGTCTCAGGAAGTGAACAGTGTTAGGGGGTAAAATGAAGTCAAGTCCAGTGATAGAGAGAAATGTAGAAAAGGTGGTCTGATATGTGGTTTATCCGAAGGCTCCTTGTCATAGGCAGAAAACTGTGCCTTAAAGGTGGGAGGAAGAAAACCAGCACACTTGGGAATTACTTCAGTATCTGTAATACTTTATGCCCTAAGAAGCAAGAATTAAGAAGAAAAATGTTAGAGTCTGCTTACTTATCTTTACATAGATGGTGGAGAACACCAGCATCTGCAAGTGTTAAGTAACAAAACCTTGATTCAAAAGTTGTGTCCAAAAGTGGAGATTCCAGGCTAATCTCACCTGTAAGTCATTGATGATGATACTGAAAAGTAATGAACGCACTCTCATGGAAACACTTTCCTCTGTTTTCTCCATTTTGGATGGTGTACAGGCTGCATTAAATTTTACTCACTTCAGGGTTCCAACCTTAGAGACTCTCCTCAAACCATACTTTGGAAGTTATTCCTGAATATAGTTTAAATATGATTTAACAGTCTCCTTATTTCAGTCTAGCCTAGACCATTAATAAATTTGTAATTAACTTTGGATAATTTGCAGAACAATACAATGATATACTTTTTTTAACATTAGATATTTTAAAATTCATGCATATGTGGTATTACATATGTGATTGTACAAGTGGTGTTAAGAAGAATTTCTTCTACTCAAGTGATTTCACCAAGTCTCTGATTTGTTGAATATGCAAAACCCAGTAAAAGATTTATTTGTTTAAGAATTTAGGCAATGTTTGCTACATAAAGTAAGCTAACAATACTTAAGATGCAAGTTTAAACACATCAAATTTTAAAATAGAGTCTAAATATTTGGTGAAATTTAGCTAAGGTTTAAGAAGAAGATAAATATTCAGCCTCTCTGAAAGCATCAATTAAAATTATTAGCCTTAAATTAGGATGATGATATGTAAAGCCCATTAGGGGTATAATTTGAGCGAACAATAACTTCAAAAATTCAATATTTAGTGTTGAAGTAAAATCTTGGTCTCCAAATATTCTTTGACATGCAAAGATTATGGCCATGAGGATATGAGAAAATTTCCCTGCAGTAGAATTTAAGCAAAAATCTAAAACAGGGCGTCAGGGGTGGAGGGAAAAGAATTAATCATGAAGGAAGAAGGTAAAGTAAATGTGAAGTCCTGTTATCTGATGTCTGTGATCAACCATGACTCCCAAACATCTGTGGTGGTTGACCAGAAGGCTAAACCAGAGTGAAAGTCATAGTCCAAGGACAGTACATTTGAATGGAAAATCCTTGCATCCCTGGCCTATATTCTTCTTTGTATGTAGGATAATAAATGCTCCTATTTTTAAAAGGACTCTGAATTTATAGTTATCTGTTGCTTGCAGGAAAAAAAATACCAGGAAATGTGAGTTCCTTTTTATAATCTTTTAATCTTCCTCAAATTCACAAACAATGAGCAAGCAATCGTGCAGGTGCTGTGCCAGGGGACCTTATTTTCTACTAGATTTGCATCTTCCCGTTCTCATATAAACACTTGAAAATACTTGCCACTTCCCATGAAGTTCATCTCCTCCTCTGAGCTTCAGCAGCCAGCCCCACAGGAAAATCTTATTCTCGGGTGATTAAGAAGGATAACTGTCCTCCTCTGCTGGACATCAGGTGCTCAAGGGCAAAGGCGCTGCTTTCATGACATACCACTGTTAGAACTTGTCTTGGGCATAAAACTGCAGGGTGGATGGAATTCTAAATTTATAGAAATTCAAGAAAATAAACTCAAATAAGAAGATGTGGGGCAAGCCAGTAGGAAATGATTTGATGAAACAGCCTTCTACATGAAATCCTGGAAAAATATCCCATTAGCATCTCATTTATTCAAAAGTTTAGCCTAATATTGGAAGAGGCAGATGTGTGTGTGGAGCTGAGAGAAGGGCAATCCTTTAATAGCTGAGTATCAAGATTTGGATTATTATTCCTAAATAGTTTGGGAGTAAAATGCATACATGAAGAATGTGGATAATAACTTCTTAATAATACTCTAGTGAATAACTGACATGGCGGGGCTAAACATGGACAAAACTGATTATTCTTCATAATCTTGATAAAGAATCTATAACTCTTCTATTCAGCCTGGCAAATTATAGCATATACCCTTACATCTAAAGTAATACAAAGAATACACAATCGCGTATTATTTGCATAACATATTGGAAATGGAGGTCCAGCCATTCAATTAGCTGAATTTGGAAGGTGGGGGAGAAAGAGCTGATAAGATTCCTTAATTGGTAAAATGGTGTCTTGAAAACACAAAGGCCTAAGTTTCAATCCCAGAATCCATATGCAATAGGAGTGGTTCCACTTGCTGTCCCACAGCCATGGAGGTAGGTAGAGGTGCATCCCTGAAGCTTGCTGGCAAGTCTGGTGACTTTCATTGGCAAACTACAGGCCAGTAAAAGACCCTGACTTGAAAACCAGAAAAGTAAGGTAGACAGAGCCTGAGAACCACAGACTTAGACTGACTTTAATGTCTGTGTGCAGTCCTCCATATAAGAACATGTACTCATACTCACAGAGAAATAAATAGTTCATGGAATCAAAGAGAATGGCAATGCAAAGAAATCCCCACAAGAAAAAATAATACAGCATTTGAGGAATAAGGTAAAATTTGGGGAAAATCAAATTCATAAACACCCTTTTAAGACTGAATCTAATTTTGATTGTAGAAAGAAAGTGCAAATGAAGTAAATAATTCTATTATACCACACTACATAATGCCTTTTAAAACAGACAACACTATTTCAAGGTAGACAAATGCAATTTTTTCAACTCTGTAAAAAAAAAAAAATCACTCACTCGCTTACATGGTTTTTCTGTTACTGTCATTTACCTTCATTAAATTTTCTCCTCAAGAAAGAGAGGACTCCCTGTGAGTTAGTGCTCTTAAAGGTTGATTTTCAGATTACAAGGGAAGACTGAACATGGGAAAGAAAAAAATGTGTTAATTAGGTTGCAAATTATTCAGTAGTGGAAGCTCTGTAGCCCAAGGTGGGACATTCACCAAAGTCACTATTGCTTGTCCTTCCTATGGCTTGCAGAAAGTGGCTAGCACTTAACAGCACAGATGGTTTACACAACCCAAGCCTTTTGTTTTATCTAAAACAAAAGTATCTATTTGGCATTCACGGTATCTAGGAGGGTATTCAATTCATGGTATTGAAGATGTAGTACTGTGCAAAACATGAACATCATCACCTGACTTACTATCTGGTTGGAGATATAAAACATAAAATGTCACACAAGTGAGCCACAGTCCATGTTTGCTATAGTTAAACAAATTTGTACTATTAAGGCATTAGGTGGGACTCCATCAGAAAAATTTGACAAATTGTTTTGTAGTCAGGAACTTGAAAGAATAGAATATAGATGTGAGGGGAATCCCAGAGAAGGTGTTTCTGGCAGGGAGAAAGGCAAGTGCATGCTGGGAGGACAGCAGAGGTGTAGAGTGCTTGCTTAGCTCTCAGAAGTCCACCATTCAATCCCCAGCACAAATAGTAAAAGAAGAAAGAGTCTGGAGATAAATCTTATTTGGTAGCGAAGCACTTGCCTACATTGGACCAGCCTGGGGGCTTGATCCCTAGCCTAGGTGAAACTGTGGTGGCCACATACATCCTCGAACTCGTGAAGGAGGGATAGGAGGACCATCTCTGGCTTTACCGCAAGTGCAAGGACAGACTTTGGAAACATGGAATGAACCCTTGTAAGGACAACAAAAAGACAAACGGAAATGGGTGCAAAGCTCAAATCATTGCAGGGACTCTGGTGCTCAAAGAATCAGCCTAAGGTCAGGGAATAGCTGGAGATATTCAGGAGAGAAGTCGCAAGTGAGACTGAAAAGCAGACAGCTTCTTTTGGCTTAAGCTTTTGGGTTTTTTGTTTGTTTGTTTTTTCTTTTTTGTTTTTTTTTCCCACTTTCTGCCAAGTGATTCTAAGAAGAATCTTGTCTGAAAGTATTTCAGGAAATAATTTCTTACAATGCACTTAAAAAATCCCACAGCCATGGAGCAAGGACTCAATAAATGTGTCTCTTCTTCTTCTTCTTCTTCTTCTTCTTCTTCTTCTTCTTCTTCTTCTTCTTCTTCTTCTTCTTCTTCTTCTTCTTCTTCTTCTTCTTCTTCTTCCTCTTCCTCTTCCTCTTCCTCTTCCTCTTCCTATTATTAATTATTTTATTTACATCGCAAATGTTGCCCCTCCTCACAGAGTTTTTCCTTCCATCCACCTTCCCCTTTGCCTCCAAAAGGGTGCTTCTGCCCTGGGCAATAGGGATGTAGAACTGGAAATGATGTACTTCTTATTGGTATTTCATAGAAACAATGATCATGGAACTGCCTTGACACTGATTTTATGACAACAATTTTAGGACTTGAAACTCTTGGCTGCTTTGTAGTTTCACCTACCTGGAGAATATGCCAGTTTGGGTGCTTTGAGTAAAGATGGGGAGAGTTCACAGCCTAAATAACACAGCTTCCTAATTTGGCCACTAGGAGCGTAAATAATGTTGAGTTCTCCAAAGAGAAACAGTTCTGTTTCATTAACTGTCCTTGCCAAGTGGTTGTGATAGAGAGACTCTCTGCCAGAAAAGATTCTCTAAGGATGTTTCACACAGGGAAGCAGGCCCAGGGAAGACTGGCAAAATTCTGACAGCTGTGTCTTTCTCTATCAGCCAAGAGGATACAGCATTCTCAGTACCATAGCCTGTGAGCTCATTTTAAATAAATAGGTTAAGCCTCTGTATTCACTTTCACCTCACAACTGCAGGACTGAGGGGTGGAGAAATGAAGGAACAAACCTGGTTTTGAACCAAGAAAATGCAGGATATGGAGCCAGGAGGCCTATTATCAGATGTGTGATCTTTACATTGTCTGAATATTTGGCTATCACTTTCTTTAAGGAGCTAAATAAAAATGGCTTAAATACATTTTTGAGTACAAGGATCTTGCAATTCTAAATAAATAATGAAATGGGAAAATTGATAGAACATTTGAGAGAGATATTTAACAGGTTCACAAATGAACAACATGTGTGGGTTATATGAGCAGAGCTACTGCTGACCCACATGGCTTACGTATAGGAAAACGAGAAGGAGGAAGGGACAGAGGAAGGCAGACAGGCTCTCAACGCCCCCACAGGAAGAACAACCTGAGCATGCATTGGCATCTATTAATGTTGTTAATAAGTTTTCACTTTGAAGTCGTTTTATAGAAAGAGAAAATGATAAACATTAAACAACACGGATGGTTTCAAAACAAAAGGAAAAAGAGACTCAGAAAAAGTCTAGATGGACATTCTGAAAATAACTATCAAGGTCTTTTCCTGATGTTTCTTTTTGAAGTGCCTTGCAATCAGGCAAGTTTCTGAATGAGTACAATACCTCGCTCCTCCCCTTAAGATACCAGCAGGACATCTGCAGTGGTCTCTACATTGGAGACTCCTGTCTTTATCCCATGGGTCACTGGTCTCTCTTTATTTCACATGCTAAAGGACTGGAGAGCCTTTCAGTCCACCCCTTGCAATTTTCTATCCTGTCATATTAGGATTGGCGGATGCTGCATTATAGAAAACCATCCTCAAGAGAGGGCTGAGATGGCCTAGGAAAAGGAGTTGGTTATCCTCAAAGGAGGCAGACGATGGTCCAGAAAACTCTGGCTTTCATAATTTTCCTAATGAATCCACACTGACTATGTGAATATGCTTTCCCAAAAGAACAGCTCTCCTGTCCCATGCTTCGCTGATAATGCAGTCAAATGGATCAATTAGTGCAGGATAATTGAAATGATCACAAATGAATTACACCTGTTTTAAGCCAAAACAAAATAAAAATACGTTAGTATGCTAGGCATTAAAATATCATTTTTTCATAGCAAACATCTTCATTTAAAAAATGAGAGTGGGACACTCATAGACAAAACAAACAGATTGTTGGGCTCATTCCTCCTTCTGTATATACAGCACCTTTGTCTCCTGTGATTGGGTTTTTAGAGGGAATCATAGGGAGGGAGTAACTTACATTGATTGCTTACTGGTAGAATGCTGAGAACATAAACATGTCTTATTTGCTCTACCACTAAAAGTGACAGCACCCGTGCCTGCTTCTGCTGGCATCGAAGTACCCTCCCTTCCTGCCCAGGATTTAAGAGCCATTAAAGCACCATTTAAAGAGTTCTTATGTTATAACTTAAAACATTATAGTGCTTATAACTGATAAGCACATGGAAGCCTTAGAAACTAAAAAAGTCATTTCTCCATATTCTATTACTTCATCCATCTCTGTGGTTTATTACTGAAAAGGTAAACATTTCTTTTAGGCCATGATCAAACTCTCATAGATTATTTTAATATCTCACTACAATTTAACTTCCAGTAACATTATTACTCCTGGAAATCTGCATTGCTTCATTTGATACTCAATTAAGGCTATTTCCACTGAATTTCCTTTCAGCTAGGCTACTAAATGTTTGAGATGAAGAGACCAAAAGTACATATATCTGAGTAAATAAATAAATAAACATAAATAAATTAATAACTGTGATTATTTTAATAATGGTAAAAGGATAGCAAAAAAATAAAATTGAAATGTCTGATATTGATTAGATACATTAAGAAAATAAGAAATGAACATTTCTTTAGTTGTTTTAGAGCCATTCAAGTTTCCTCAGTTGAGAATTCCCTGTTTAGCTCTGTACCCCATTTTTAATAGGGTTATTGACTCTCTGTAGACTAACTTCTTGAGTTCTTTGTGTACATTGGATATTAGCCCTCTATCATATGTAGGGTTGGTAAAGACCTTTTCCCAATTTGTTGGTTGCAGTTTTCTACTAATGACTGTGTCCTTTGCCTTACAGAAGCTTTGCAGTTTTGTGAGGTCCCATTTGTCAATTCTTGTTCTTAGAGCATAAGCCATTGGTGTTCTTTTCAGGAACTTTCCCCCTGTGCCCATGTGTTCAAGATTCACTCCCACTTTCTCCTCTATAAGCTCCAGTGTGTCTGGTTTTATGTGTAGATCCTCGATCCACTTGGACTTGAGCTTTGTACAAGGAGATACGAATGAGTCAATTTTCAGTTTTCTACATGCAGATCTCTAGTTAATCCACCACCATTTGTTAAAAATGCTGTCTTTTTTCCACTGGATGTTTTTAGCTCCTTTGTCAAATATCAAGTGACCTTATGTGTGTGGGTTCATTTCTGGGTCTTCAATTATATTCCATTGATCTTCCTGCCTGTCTGCATACCAATACCAAACAGCACCTAAAGAAACGTTCAGCATCCTTAGTTATCAGGGAAATGCAAATCAAAACAACACTGAAATTCCACCTTACACCAGTCAGAATGGCTAAGATGAAAAACTCAGGGGACAGCAGTTGCTGGAGAGGATGTGGGAGAAAAGGAACACTTATCCATTGTTGGTGGAATTGCTAGCTGATTAAACCACTCTGGAAATCAGTTTGACGATTCCTCAGAAAATTAGACATAGTACTATCAGCGGACCTAGCTATACCACTCCTGGGCATATACCCAGAAGATGTTTCTACATGTAATAAGGATACATGCTCCACTATATTCATAGCTGCCTTATTTATAATAGCCAGAAGATGAAAAGAACCCAGATGTCCCTCAACAGAGGAATGGATACAGAAACTATGGTGTATATATATATGCAATGAAGTACTATTCAGCTATTAAAAAACAATGAATTCATGAAATTCTTAGACAAATGGATGGAACTAGAAAGTGTCATCCTGAGTGAAGCAACCCAATCACAAAAGAACACACATGGTATGCATTCACTAATAAGCAGATATTAGCCCAAAAGCTCAAAATAAACAAGTTACAATTCACCTAGCTCAAGAAGAAGGAGGAATTAAGTGAGGGTGCTTCAGTACTCTAAGAAAGAGAAAAAAAGTCACAGGAGCAATAAGGGAGACGATGTGTGGAGCCGAGACTGAAGTAAAAGCCACCCAGAGACTGCCCTACCTAGGGATTCATCCTATAAACAGTAACAAAATCCCGACACTACTATGGATGACAAGAAGTATATACCAAAAGGAGCATGCCATGGTTGTCTCCAGAGGGGCCCTTACAAATACAGAGGCAGATGCTAACAACCAACTATTGGACTGGGCATAGGGTCCCCAATGGAGGAGCTGGAGGGTGGTCCAGAGGAGCTGAAGGGGTTTACAACCCCATGGGAAGAACAATGACTTCAGCCACCCAGATGCCCCAAGACTCCCAGGGACTGAACCATCAACCAAGGGGCACACATGGTTCAAGCCAAAAATGTGGCAGAGAAAGGCCTTGTTGGGCATCAGTGGGAGGAATGGTCCTTAGTCAGGTAAAGGCTCAACAGAGGCCCGAACAAAAGGGAAACTGGGGGGGGGGGAGGTGGGAGTATGTTGGGTGGAGAAGCATATACATGGAGGCAGGGGGAAGGAGGAGGGGGAGGGGTTGGGGGGTCTTAGGGGAGGGGGAATATCGGAAAAGGTTTTACCATTGGCAATGTAAATGAAGCCGACATTCAATTTTAAAAAAAGAAAATAAGAAATAAAATTTACAAAAGAGGATATAGAACCACAGAAAGTTCACATGATTAATAAATGGAACCTAGAAATACCTCTCTTAGCCAGGCGGTTGTGGCGCACGCCTTTGATCCCAGCACTTGGGAGGCAGAGGCAGGCAGATTTCTGAGTTCAAGGCCAGTCTGGTCTACAAAGTGAGTTCCAAAACAGCCAGGACTACTCAGAGGAACCTTGTTTCAAAAAACCAAGATAAATAAATAAATAAATAAATAAATAAATAAAATAAAATAAAATAAAAAAAGAAATACCTCTCTCACCTAGACTGGCTGAAAAGAATTTCTTAGACAAGTAGATGGAACTGGAGAATATCATCCTAAGTGAGGTAACCCAGTCTCAAAAGAACACTCATGGTATGCACTCACTGATAAGTAGATATTAGCCTAGAAGCTTAGAATACCCAAGACACAATTAACATATCAAATGATGCCCAAGAAGAAAGAAGGAGTGGCCCCTGGTCCTGGAAAGGCTCAGTGCAGCAGTGTAGGGGAATACCAGGACAGGGAAGTAGAAAGGGGTGGATTGGGGAACAGGGGGAGGGAAGAGGACTTATGGGACTTTTGGGGAGGGGAGATCCAGGAAAGGGGAAATCATTTGAAATGTAAATAAAGAATATATCGAATTAAAAAAAAAAGAAATACTTCTCTTGCCTAGACTGGCTGAAAAGAATTTCCAAAAGGGTGATTAAAAGGGGACATTGGTTATATCTCAATAAACATTGAGACATATGTGTACAAATCATCATATTTTTGATGATTCTAAAGCCAAGGAAATGAGCATGTTCAGTATGGAGTGTGCTGGTTAGAAGATAAGAAAGTCAGCTAAAACCAGATTGTGACTTCACTGCCTTTCCTCTGGAATAGTGAGAGCATTAGCTGATATGCTCACTGGACATGCCATCACAGAAGAGGAATCAACTCATAGGATTGCAACACCAAAAATCTGAGGCTTGAACCCTCATAAGCTGAGATACATGTGCAATTATCTGCTTAGGAAAAGAAAGACAAAACTCAACATATTTCATTGGATCTCAATATTTAATTCCATCTATTTCAAGCTAGAAGAAGAACAATTATTTGTTATCTTCAATCAAATCTTCCTAAATGATGGGAATTGAACTCTATTACTGTTTAGTTTGTTTATTAGATTATCGCTTTTCAGAAAACAGCCCCTCGGAAAGTCAATTAAAATAATCAGGGAATGAAATATATTTGTTCTGAATATTTGCAAATCCTTCAAGGTAGCTCAGGAATCATAAAACGAAAATTAGTATTCATTACCTTAGTACTTTGAGCATTTAAAAATAATTATAGCAAATATTTGGGAAAAAAATCTCAATTCTGTTTTTCTAGATCATCACTTCAAGAGTCTTATTTTTCCCCTGCAAACATGAGTGTAATCCAGCAGCCATTTAGCCTAAACTATAGTCTGTTCTACAAGGGTTATTTTTAAAACAGTGAAATAAAATGATCCTCGATTTCCTTGTCATTATAGACTCTGTTCACAAACCACAAACCTAACGGGAGTGAAATCAACTGAAAAGAAATGTGTGCTGCAAAAGGGACTGCAGCTCATCTTCTGGCCATTTAGACAAGATTTAATGCCACCATTGATTTACATCATGTATTGTAGTTAAGATAGTAATTGCTACATCACACTTTATAGTATCTCTAGTACTCCTGAAAGATATTCTTTCTAAAACACCACTGTACATCAATAAAGTATTGGGCCGTTTCTAGTTTGGATGTATTTTACTCTTTACATGGTGTCTTTTATTTCTACAAAATGAAAGCATTCTTCCCCTAGATCTAGAGATCCATATGAAATAGAATCACTTCACAGACTCTAAAGTTTATGTTTTAAATATTGTTTGAACCTTGGATTATCATGTCACTGGGGGAGGTGTGAGGAATGGATAACAGAAAGACTCTGCCCTTAAAGAGATTACAGTGTATTTGACTGTAAGAAAAGACGCGTTACCACATGATTACCCTATAATGTGAGAATATCTTTTAAGTACAATGGACTATGGGAAAATGAAGGGTAAAAAGACTTATGAATGGATCACAGAGGCTTCAGAGAGTGCTCATTGATGGAACTGTTGGAACTGATAGAACTGGGAGTAGAGGCATAAAGGATATTCCTGAAAGATGGAAGGTCATTTTCAAATGCTCGGAGAGAAGAACTATGGTGGTTATTTGAAGAAACATAAGAATTATGTTTTTCTGGAGTGTGCACTATGGTCTGAAAGCATCATTGGACAATAATAAATATTAGAACAACAGCACATTAAACTGAAGATAATATAAGAACCTTCAGTAGACATCACTAAAACTTCCACATCAGACACCTTCTATGGACATTAACAGATTCTTTTGTACTGACTTGCGCCCCAGAGTCTATGCATTTGGTTTTTTATCCAGGTTACAGCTACAGGGATTAACTATGCAAACACATAACATTTAACACAGGATCACTAGTACACACCATCTCCACCCTTCACTGGGAGAAACCAGCTTACATACCCAACTTCCTTATTACAATAGAGAATTTCCAGAGTTATTTTGTTGTTTTTTGTCTTTTGTTTGTTTGGTTGGTTGGTTGCTTAATTTGTTTTGTCTTTTCATGATCCACTTTCCCAGGGAGTTATAACATTCAGAGGACACGGGAGACTCATTATTGCGATGAAAGCCTGATTGTCATTGACCATGCTTCTGCCACACACATTCACATCCCCCTCATATGCTTACTATTTCCCAATCTTCCAATATGCCAAGTCTTCTATTGCTTCTGTCTTTTTCCCTCTCTTCTTTCCTCTATCCCTCTCATCTCACATCCACAGTCTAATTCCAACTCTCTTTCAATGTTGTTTGTGTGTCTGTTTGTGTGTGTGGGTGTGTGTAGATGCAGAAGTCAATAAAGAGGGCTAAAGCCTCTGGAACTGGAGCTAAACTTGGTAATTAAATGGCAATCCCTGAGAGTGCTGGATGATGAAAGCCAAGTTCAAGTCTTCCGCAGAAGCAGCAAAGGATATAACTACAGCTCTGACTATTCAGCCAGTCCAGTCAATTGTCATCTATAGAATGTCTGCAGATAATTCTAGAAAATGAATAAGGCCCATCATAGGTATCTTCCATTATGGGCCAAGGGACTTGACTTTTATTTGGAAGAGCAAGAGAAGTGGAATTATTAGGTTTGCTTTTTAGAAGGTGTATTGCAGCTGCAGTGTGGTGAAACAGAAGGTGACAGTACTTTCAGGCAGACAGTATGGAGACAGGGGAGAGACCATAGCAATTGAGTTGAAGGTTTTAAGAGTAAGGTATTGAAGATGACCAAAACTTGAGGGTATTTTAAACTATTCAAAATAAGTCTAGATGAGCTACAAGAGTAAAAGAAAAGAACTAAGGCAAAAATAATGCCATTGTATGTTAGGAAACAGGAATGGTGTTGAATAAATGAAATTTGCTTGACTAGATAAAATACTCTTGACTAAATTCAGCAACCCTAACTGAGGTATGGAACATATAAGAATTTTTGAGGTATGTTGAAATAAGTTGTTATGATTTCAACTACAATGTGAATATGTTAGACTATTTGGAAACTCCTTTAAGACAGAAAAATTTGGAAGAAGTTTAGTGCTGGTTACCAATTTTTCTACATTTCAGCAACTGAACATAAAACAGTATCGAACACTAAGGAATGAATTCTTGTTAACTTATAGCTTTAGTAAGATAATATAGAGAGACTCAGAAAATAGTACCCAGGAAAGCACCTCTAACCTTAAACAAAACCAAACAGAGAAACTTGGTGATTCTTGTCCATTTTCACTTCCTGGCTACTCTTAGTGCCTGCCACAAGTATGTATTAAAATTTAGAATTATGGCTGGAGAGATGGCTCAGCTGTTAAGAGCACCCGCTGCCCTTCTAAGGGTCATGAGTTCAATTCACGGTGGTTCACAGCCATCTGTAAAATAAGATTTTTATTTTCCCAGAAAAATATAATTATCATAAAATTTAAAATTTCATCCCAGGTGAGATTGAGGATTCGCAGATTCACTGTCCTACAGACTGAAAACAATCATTAAAAAAATATAGAACTACATCTATATAAAAGAATATAGAACTATATCTATATAAAAGTTAACCATTCCAGGGACAAGGAGCAAAAGGGAATAGTTCTTGTTATTGATATAATCAAAGGAAAGGCACACACACACACACACTCACACACACACACACACACACACACACATATCTTTTTGTTCTCATATCTTCATGAGGATTTCTACTGCTATGACATCAATAGTATGTTAAGAGGAAAGGTAGACTAGGTGTAAAAGAGTGAACTTAACAGGTAGTAGTCAACAGAGCTAGTGGCAGAAGAATTGAAAGAATTCAGATGCAAGTGAGGAGAGTGAAAGATAGCTTGCAGCCTGGGTTATGGATGTGGGTACCATTCATTGAAAAATATGTAAGAGATGTTGATATTGAAAGATAGAAATCAGTTAGTTCTTACTTAGACAGGCCAGCATCAGAGAGAGTTTGATAGTCTAGGACCCAATCAGTTTGGATTATGCACCCGTCCTTTCTTGTACTACTGTGTTTAGCAACCCAACTCCCATCTGCAACTCAGTAAGTACACACACATGTGCTTTCTGAATAACACACGTAGCAACGTCATAACCCTCATGTGCTACCATTTACATTAGTCCACAGAACCTATGTCTATGCAAAAAATTTTCCACCCCTAACAATCAAATGTAGTCAGTTTCCATTCTAATATATTCTCAATATATTGAAAGTAGAAAAATAGACATATTCCTTCACCTATCCTTAATGCTTTCCAGGGTTTGGACCAAAATCTTTGAACAAAAATTTCTAGATTTTGAAGGTGCTGATACTGAAATGCAAAGTCATGACATGCATATTATATTTTATTTATATAGAAATATTGACCATAAGATTATAAACCTATTTTATTTTAGCATCAGAAACCAAAATGTCTATTTATTTATTTTTTTAATATTTGAATGTTTTCACTGGTGACAGAAAAGCAGTAAAAGGGGATTATTGGAACCTTAGGAATGGGGACAATTATACAGTGGACATATTAGAATAAGAGGAGGACCTAAAGTAGCATCCCATAGAAGCTAATATTCAAGAAAGAAGAGTATAAAAGAAAAACAGCAATGGAGGCACATGCCACCAAAGTATATATCATATATATCTAAAAATCTATAACGAAGCCAACTATTTTCTAAAATAGATTATGCTTATAATATTTGAAAATAAATGAGCCTTTTGGATTGGAGCTTTGTAGCCGAGCCTTGGCCTAGTGCATGCAAGTCTACATGTCATTCCTCAGCACAGGGAAAGGGAAGAAAAGTATTGCTAGATGGTAGGGACACAGCCCTTCAGTCTCAGCAGAGGCAGATGGATGTCTGTGAGTTTGCCTGGTTTACAGAGCAAATTTAGGACAGCCAGGACCACACAGAAACAAAACAAAACAAAACAAAACAAAACAAAACAAAACAAAACAAAACAAAAAACTGTCTTGGGAAAAAACAAAGCAAAATAAAACAGACAAAAAGAAGTATTTACTCCTCTGACCCCTTTGTCCCTCTCTCCCCTCCCCTCCCCACCTCTCCACAGGCCTCTGGCCTCTTCTCTCTCTCTCTCTCTCTCTCTCTCTCTCTCTCTCTCTCTCTCTCACTCACTTTCTCTCCCCCTCTCTTACTCTGCCTCTATTCCCTTCTAAAACCCCCTTCCCTTGTCCCCAAATAAATTATATTCTATAATAATAAATTATTATATCCTATAATAATAAAAATATTATTATATTATATTATACAATTATATTCTATAATATAGAATTATAATCTATATTATATTCTATAATAATAAAATTCTATAATATTCTATTTTATATATTTTATATTATATTCTATAATAATAAAAATTATATTCTATAATAATAAAATTATATTCTATAATAATAAAAATATTTACTATCAGTAGAATGTGGCACTGAGCACAATGGACGGCAGCATAATGTAAAGTGGAAGGGGTTTTGTATGATCTAAAGAAATAAAAAATATATCAAAGTGATTATTTAATGTAGTGATTGGTGGCCATAGAAAGAGTCATTTTCTGAAAATTTAGGCACTGGAATTAATTTACATTAAGAAAAAAGAAATGGACAGTGAAGAAACGGGGGAAAAAAGCAAAAACAAAATACATCTCTTTCCCTAAGAATGAGCTCAGAAGAGGAGAAAGAAGCCACGAGGCATCTCAGATGCTGAGGTCTAAACCCGTGTTTGCTATGGTGGTGGGTTTTTAATCTTTTGTCCCCAGGTCTTTCCCAGGTATCAGGAAGGAGAGTCAACAAAGGCTCCACAGAGACCTGCAGCCTCCAGTTAGGAGCTAACAAGGCCTCTTCCCTCCTACAAAAGGCAAACTTCAGATGCTGTTTGTTCGTAGACTCCAGAGCAAGTGGAAGAAGAGTTACTTCTCCACTGTGGCAGAGAGGCAAGAACATGCAAGATTATTAGGCTATTTGGAGTTTAAAAGTAATATAAAACATGGAAATCTTTAAGCACATGGATGTCTTTAAGGAAAAAAATCACTTTTTACAATTTTTAAAACGTTTAAAAACTTCCTAATTACATAGTTTTCTCTTCAATGACATTTATTTAAATTTGTCTTGTAATATACAATATTTTCAATAAATATTCTTTTTTATTGATATATTTTTTATTTACATTGCAAATGATTTCCCCTTTTCTGGGTTCCCACTCCCCACAAGTCCCATAAGCCCTCTTCCATCCCCCTATTCTTCCATCCACCCCTTCCCACTTCCCTGTTCTGGAATTCCCCTATACTCTTGCACTGAGTCTTTCCAGAACCAAGGGCCACTCCTCCATTCTTTTTGGACATCATTTAATGTGTGGATTATGTCCTGGGTATTCAAAGTTTCTAGGCTAATATCCACTTATCAGTGAGTGCATACCATGATTGATCTTTTGAGATTGGGTTACCTCACTTAGTATGATGTTCTCCAGCTCCATCCATTTATCTAAGAATTTCATTAATTCATTGTTTCTAATGGCTGAATAGTACTCCATTGTGTATATATACCACATTTTTTGTATCCATTCCTCCTTTGAAGGACACCTAGGTTCTTTCCAGCTTCTGGCTACTACAAATAGGGCTGCTATGAACATAGTGGAGCATGTGTCCTTATTGCATGCTGAAGAATCCTCTGGATATATGTCCAGTAGTGGTATAACAGGGTCCTCAGGAAGTGTCATGCCCAGTTTTCTGAGGTACCGCCATACTGATTTCCAAAGTGGTTGCACCATCATGCAATCCCACCAGCAGTGGAGGAGTGTTCCTCTTTCTCCACATCCTCGCCAACACCTGCTGTCTCCTGAGTTTTTGACCTTAGCCATTCTGACTGGTGTGAGGTAAAATTTCATGGTTGTTTTGATTTGCATTTCCCTAATGATTAATGATGTTGAAATTTTCTTAAGGTGTTTCTCAGCTCTCCGAAGTTCTTCATGTGAAAATTCTTTGTTTAGCTCCATACCCCACTTTTTAATGGGGTTATTTGTTTCTCTGGGTTCTACTTTCTTGACTTCTTTGTATATATTAGATATGAGCCCTCAGTCGGATTTAGGGTTGGTGAAGATCCTTTCCCAGTCTGTTGGTTGACCTTTTGTCCTTTTGATGGTGTCCTTTGCCTTACAGAAACTTTGTAGTTTTATGAGGTCCCATTTGTCAATTCTTTTTTTTTAAATATTTATTTATTTATTATATGTAAGTACACTGTAGCTGTCTTTAGACACCCCAGAAGAGGGCATCAGATCCCAATACAGATGGTTGTGAGCCACCATGTGGTTGCTGGGAACTGAACTCAGGACCTTCGGAAGAACAGTCAGTGCTCTTACCTGCTGAGCCATCTCTCCAGCCCCATCAATTCTTGATCTTAGAGCATAAGCTCTTGATGTTCTATTCAGGAACTTTTCCCCTGTGCCCATGTACTCCAGGGTCTTCCCCAGTTTCTTTTTGATTAGTTTCAGTGTGTCAGGTTTTATGTGGAGGTCCTTGATCCATTTGGAGTTGAGCTTGGAGATAATAATGGATCGAAGCACATTCTTCTGCATGCTGACCTCCAATTGAACCAGCACCATTTTTCCACTGGATGCTTTCAGCTCCTTTGTTGAAGACCAAGTGACCATAGGTGTGTTGGTTCATTTCTGGGTCTTCAATCCTATTCCACTGATCTGCTTGCCTGATATTGTACCAATACCATGCAGTTTTTATCACTATTGCTCTGCAGTAGAGTTAAAAGTCTGGGATATTGAATCCCCCTGAAGTTCTTTTACTGTGGAGAATAGTTTTAGCTATTCTGGGTTTTTTGTTATTCCAGACGAATTTGAGAATTGCTCTTTCTAGCTCCATAAAGAACTGGGTTGGGATTTTTATGGGAATAGCATTGAATCTGTAGATTGCCTTTGGCAAGATGGTCATTTTAACTATATTAATCCTGCCAATCCACGAGCATAAATGCTATCCACAACATAAACAAACTCAAAGAAAAAAACCACATGATCATTTCATTAGATGCTGAAAAAGCATTTGACAAAATTCAGCATCCTTTCATGCTAAAAGTCTTGGAAAGGACAGGAATTCAAGGCCCATATCTAAACATAGTAAAAGCAATATACAGCAAACCGGTAGCCAACATCAAACTAAATGGAGAGAAACTTGAAGCAATCCCACTAAAATCAGGGACTAGACAAGGCTGCCCCCTCTCTCCATATCTTTTCAATATAGTTCTTGAAGTCCTAGCTAGAGCGATTAGACAACATAAGGAAGTCAAAGGGATACAAATTGGAAAGGAAGAAGTCAAACTATCACTATTTGCAGATGATATGATCATATACTTAAGTGACCCTAAAAACTCTACTAGAGAACTCCTACAGCTGATAAACAACTTCAGCAAAGTGGCTGGCTACAAAATCAATGCAAACAAATCAGTAGCCTTTATATATTCAAAGGATAAGCAGACTGAGAAAGAAATTAGGGAAATGACCCCCTTCACAATAGCTACAAACAGCATAAAGTATCTTGGGGTGACTCTAACCAAACAAGTGAAAGACCTATATGACAAGAACTTCAGATCTCTGAAGAAGGAAATCGAAGAAGATCTCAGAAAATGGAAAAACCTTCCAACCTTCAATAAATATTCATAAACAATTTCTGGCTTTGTAAATTCTTGAGATGTCTTATTTGGTAGCATCTGTTAGACAAAGTTCCCTGATTATTTCTGACTTGGATATTTTACAGTCTTTAGGAGACAGTCCCAGAGAACTCTTCCAAACCTGGACTTCCTTCAGTACTTGCTCCTAATTACTGATAAGCATAGTCAAACAGAAAAGCAATTCTGGCCTGGCTAGGCTTCCCATTCCTTCTATCAAACAAGTTTGCCTGCGAGTAATTGCTATTCTGACAACTGCTGTGGCTTTCCTTAACCCCCCACAGTGACCTCTCTGGCATCTAACTTTTCCACTACTTCTAAAATGTATTATCTTCCAATGAGAAAAATCATTGATTTGTGAACTTACAGCCAATCTAAACTAGTTCTAAAGCCAGGCAGCGGGACAACTTTCATTTTCAGTTCTAACATGCCTAGCATTTTGTTAAAGCAGCCACATCAAGACCTACAAATTATGTGTTAAGGAGGGAGAGCCACAGGATATGCCTGCCTGAGACTTCCTTTCTATTTTTTTTCCTCTTTTTGTCCCCCTTATTCCAATGCTTTACAAATCCTGAGATTTAAAGTAAACAATATGTTCCTACCCTACATAAAAATCTAGTTACATACACGTTTTTTTTTTTCATAAAGAAGTGGAAGGTACTAGTGCTAATGCTTTTTTAGTTATATGTTGACAAACAGGCAAACAAATATGGGTCACTTTAACCTTCCTGTTGAGTTTTAATTTTCTTTCTGGGAGTATTATATCCAGTGTTTGAGCATATGCAGAGAGGTAAAATTATACATATGTTTGTTACTAGCTTGTATGAGGATGTGTGGCACATGGAGCATGTGTACACCACATTAGCCAAGATCGATGCATATACCTCTTCCATATGTCAGGCAAGTATTCACCTGGGTGTCTGTGTTCATCCAGATTTAACTATTGTCGAGGAAGCAAATGTAAAATAGCTTAATTACATGTGTGATTTACTCAGAAGATTCTATTCTTTTATTAGGCATGGAGTGTTTAACCCCCCTCCCCCAGTCACCACTCCCAACCCAGCTTCCATTGTTTCACTGTCTTTACCTGTTTGCTATCAAAGATGAGCACCAAAAATGCTTACTTTGGATTTCTGAGTCTATTTAACCACAATAGTGGTTCATTTTAAAACACAACTCCAAGGATTTTCAGTAACAAGACCCAGTCAAAGAAGCCATGGAACATTCACAACCTTTCCAGTTCTGGAAGAATAGCATTTCTCTTCACTGATGTTTCACTCTTCATAGTAAGAGAGCATTTTTTGCAACAAGTAGGTATTGAATCAAATCATAAGTCAGTCTTTTGCTTAGAGGCAAGAAAGGATACTGTCTGTCTATTTTGCAAAGAGGATTTACAATGCCTTTATGCACTTGAAGTAGCAGTCTGTTTGAAGATGCTTCTGATTATCACAATAAAATAAATTCCTTTGTAGAGGTTGAAAATACTATTTCAATCATCATTTAACAAAAATTTAAAATAAAAGAACCTCAAATTGAAGCTCTTAGCTACCTAAACTGGAGGAGCATGCCCCTCCCTGACTGCACCCCCTACACACTCAGTTGTTTCACAGGGCAGATAGGGTCAGCACAAACACATTCTTTTTCACATTTTAAGAGTGAATGCGCCCGAGGAGGTGTCTCAGAACTTCCAATCAATAGCCTCTCAAGTTCCACAAACAATTATTCTATCTCAAGTGACGACAAGAGGGTTAAAGGGCTGTAAGGTCACCAGTGCATTGGCACAGCATTAATTAATAACGTGTGCATCTGTGGTGATTTAGATTGAGCTTGCTCTTTTCTTCAAATCAATTATCTATTTTAAGATGCAAAAAAGCTAGCACCATGCAAACAAGCCAACATAAATGTATGACCCTTTTTGCTTCAACATTTACTACGGGAATCAGGAAATATGCTTACCTAAGTGTAAGACTCTTTGCAAGCAACAATGTGAATTGTCAGTGTCACCATAGTGCATCCCCAAACACTATAACACTGTGTGTTATGTCAATGTTTTCATGTACCTAGAAAGGGATTGCTAAATGGTACAACCACTTTGGAAATCAGACTGGCGGTTCCTCAGAAATCTGGGTATGACAGTTCCGGAGGACCCCGCTATATACCTAGAGGATTCCTGAGCATGCAATAAGGACACATGATCCACTATGTTCATAGCAGCCCTATTTATAATAGCCAGAAGCTGGAAAGAACCCAGCTGTCCCTCAATGGAGGAATGGATACAAAAATGTGGTATATTTACATGATGGAGTACTATTCAGCCATTAAAAGCAATGAATTCATGAAATTCTTTGACAAATGGATGGAGCTGGAGAACATCATACTAAGTGAGGCAACCCAGTCTCAAAGGATCAATCATGGTATGCACTCACTGATAAGTGGATATTAGCCTAGAAATGTGGAATACCCAAGAAATAATCCACACATCAAATGAGGTACAAGAAGAACAGAGGAGTGGCCCCTGGTTCTAGAAAGGCTCAGTGCCGCAGTATAGGGGAATTCCAGGACAGGGAAGTGGGAAGAGGTAGATGGGGGAACAGGGGGAGGGAAGAGGCCTTATGGGACTTTCAGGGAGTGGGGAGCCAGAAAAGGGGAAATCATTTGAAATATAAATCAAAAATATATCAAATAAATAAAAAGAACAAAGAAAAAAGAAAGGATGCTCATACCACATGAACATAAGCTCACTGAAAAACAATGTTTGTTTGTTTTCTTCCATCATTGAGTATCTCTAATGCTATATTTCTGTAATATAGAAAAAAATTCTTGCAAGTCCAGACATCAGGTTCTTTGAGTGACTATATTATTATGCCATCTGAATGAAAGTTTGGGGAGTGGTACAGTTTTGTTATGGTATGTTCAGATTTCATATAAAACATGTCAGCAAGCATCATCCTGTCATATAGCTAATGACACATAGTTTATTTCATATGTGGTGTTTTATTTAAATATAGCTATTGTTTGGAGAGGTTGTATATAATTACCAAACAGCTCTTCATTTAAAAACATGGAAATGTCTTTACTGAATGTACTAATTCTCTGCCAGCATTGTCCTGTTAACATTGATTCATTCTTTACCCTAAAGAGCCAGCATCCTCTCCCAAGTTTGACATCTGAGGGTTACTCTTTCCTCTACCCATCTACACAATCCACAGTCATATAATGGAACCCCCAAGTGACCAATGACCCCCCCCCTTTTTTTTTTACCAAAAGCACTCTATAACATTACTGGGTTCCCTTTAGGAACACTACAAAGAGCTTCAAAGCACGGAGGAGCTGCTCAATATTTTATCTTGATTAACAGCTTCACTAAGGCAAAGCAATTAGGGAGGCCATGAGTTAGGATTCACTTTGTATGTCTACTTAAGAGTCATCACAGAGGTCAGGATTGGAAGTGACCCAACAATAGTATTTTATGTAAAATGCAAACCTGTCAAATGTATAATTTTACTTTAAATTTTATGGCAACAACAATCAAATTCGAACAGTTTATTGAAAAATAGCAGTGTACATCAGTTTAAAAACATCATGAATTGGACTATCATCAACTAACTTTGGCCCTTTTCTGTGACTTGGACATTATATATCCTTGTTCTAAAATCTTAAGATTGCTACTTTTCTTGATAGACATAGTTTAATAGTTATCTTCTTGTCCACAAATCACATTTTGTCATACATATTCACTGGTTCATGCCTTTAATCCTTGCATTTGGGAGGCAAAGACAGGCAGATTTCTGAGTTCAAGGCCAGCCTGCTCTATGCAGAGAAACCCTGTTTCAAAAAACAAACAAGCAAACAATCAAAAAGCCTATGAATGTGAAATATATTGAACTACATAGATTGTTTTCATTTTACCAGACACAAATAAGTTAATTCCTCTTATTGTGCCTTTAAGAACAAAAACACTAAAATTTGAATTGTTATACGCACCTACAAATATGACAGCACCAAATTCCTACAAACTTTGCACTTTCCCTATAGGTGAATGTGAGCCATGGTAATCCAAAGGAAAAGGCTGACACTTATAGATATTTAACCTTTTTTGCTTTTGCTTTTAAATGTTTTTCTTAAATTTATGAGTTCATAAATCTAAGTTCAAAAAAATGTTCTAATGTTTTCCTTAGATTTTATTTCCCAAGTATTCAGGTATAGCTCCAGAAAAGCCAGAGAATGGTACAGAGAATGGTAATAAGCATCTGCATTCATTATGTAAGAAAAAAATTGTGCAGGATATCTGTTCTGAGCCTAGAGACATAAGGAATTTGCCTTCTGTTTTTCTGGAAAATAGTTCATCAAATAACAAATACTATCCGGAATCTATTAGTTTTCCCATTGACTGTCAAAGGGATAATATGAGTTGGTCCACAAGGTGAAATATTGGGGACCGATGGTATATGGTTTCTTAAGTGTCAGCAGCTCTTGTTCCTGGGAATATTACTTTCCTAGCAACAGATAACTTGTGTCCAAGATTTAACCTCTTCAATTAAAACTGAGATTCCTTGGTTTGAGACCACACGAGGTTGAAACAAAATTTTATTCTACAGTGAGAATTCAGGAATTTTGGTTTCTTTGATAAAAACACAAAAATATTATAAGAATGTGCTTTCATTTATATCCCAGGGGTATAAATGTGGGGCTGCTTGGACTGTCTGAAGCAGATGACTGTGATTTGCTTCATGTTCTAGCAGAGGCAAGGTTTTACCAACTGCTGATAGTTTCTGCAACTGTGTGACATTTAGAATTCTCCGAACTTTTCAGAGGGTGTATAAATGCTAGAGCCCGGAGAGGCAGGAGGTTGTTGTTTGTTGTTTGTTTGTTGGTTGTTGGTTGTTGTTTGTTGGTTGTTGGTTATTCAAGGGAGTTGGTTGTGGTTTGTTAGACATCATCATGTTCAAAGAAGAAACAAGAACAAAATTAGATTCAGATCTCTCTCTCTCTCTCTCTCTCTCTCTCTCTCTCTCTCTCTCTCTCTCTCTCTCCCCCTATCTAGTTATTGGGGTAAAATATGTGTAGGGGGAAATAAAGGGCAAGAAAAGAAAGAACTCATAAAGTAGCAAAGACCAGCTAAAAAGTCTTCCAGAAGGGTTGGCATAGTTTAACCTATGGCGAAAGTGAATGCCAAATTGCATTGTTTCTTTTTATTTCTCTACAAAATAAAGCTTTACTAAAGGGACATTCATAAGGAACCTCTTATAAATAAGTGAAAATGCATTTTGCTAAGACTTATAAAACATACAGTTTAAATTTAACTGCAAGGGACAAAAGTAAGTGGTTCAGTTTGAAGTGTTCAAGATAAATTGCTGACAACACTACTAGCCGTAAGAAAACATAATATATTTGAATTATATTCATTGCCAAGAGAGTGTTGTCTAGAAGTTTCATATGTTAAATATGAGTTTAATCTGAGAAGTTCTCATTTTGAGATGAATACTCTTATGGCAGCTTATGTTAATGAAACTAAACCCTAAAGACTTCACTCAGTGAATGAAAGAACTGTGATCATTGCTATAAGAGAGATGATGTCATAAATGTCATTGATTTTGCTGCTTTCTCTAATGTCTGGAATTACCTTGCTGACTGTCTGAGTGCACAATAATTTCTAGAATTTCTGAATTTTTTTCATGATATGAGTGTTGACTTCCATAGAAACCTATTATAAGCTATGGGTCAGATATTCAGAGCAATGCTGTTAAATCACATTGGAAATTGATATATAAATGCTGATTTACATGATTTCTAATATATTATCTCTTACTGCCTTTGAGCATTCCATTTCTGGAAGCAATATAATATTCCAAGGAGCTGTAAATACAATGACAGCCACCATACTAAAGCCTCTGCCTCTTAGGAATTCTTGGTCACAGTTGTGTATCTTCAAAGTGGAGCAGAGATTCTTTCTATATGACAATGTTGGGTGTCTCCCTGATGATTACCTTGCTTAAAATGTAAAAAAGAAAATTGTAATTGTCCTTTGCTTTAATTTTTAAATGGCACTGAGGTATACAAAGCCATTTTCATATGCATTCACATGCTACATTGAATATTAGCAACTGGATGCTAAAAGCAAACCACATGATTTACCATGTGATAATGTAATTTGACAGTAAGCAAAGTTGCCTCCTAGGAGAAAATATGTTAATTTCTTTAAAATGACTTTAGGGAAAAGCATATTGGAAATTTTAGACAAGCATGGGAGGGGCATCATCCTATCTGTGGACATATACTTAATGTTATTTTGTATCTGTGTTTCCTCTCCACCACACCTTGTAGGTATTAAAACTTTCCTGAGAACATCTAGTAAGCTCATTTTGGGTCACAGCACAGACCACCAATTTACATTAGGAGGCTAAGATTTGAATTATAGGCAGGAAAAATAATTTCCACCAAGCCTCACTTACCATGTTACCACACACATCTATTGATGGAATAAAAAGAAATTAAGAGAAAGCATTCCTCTGTCCTGTGCCTTTACCCTATGAAAAAGCTATCTACAAACCTTCCCAGATCTGTTAGTTGGAGTTAAGCGCATGCCACCTCCCAAGATGCTTCTTGGCAGCCATTCTGGCCTTCTGTTTCACAGGAGCACCGTTGTGAATCATGACAGCAGCACAGGTCCCCTGGGTCTCAGAGAGCTCTCTTTGCCTTGATTTGTCTAAGAGCTACTCTCTCTCTCTCTCTCTCTCTCTCTCTCTCTCTCTCTCTCTCTCTCTCTCTCTGTCTCTCTTGCTGTCTCTACCTGTGACCAGAAACTGAGCCCAGGGAACTGGCTGCTTGTTGGGGCAGAACTAACAAAACGAAGAAGACCTTTTGGTAGTTTTTGACAATTTTCAGATGTCTAGCTGTGTACACTTGAGCAGCTAAACGGAGCCTGTATGCCTGGCTTTGCACTGAAAATAAAGCCTGCGCCTCCAAATTGTCATTAAAACAGCAGTTTTTTCCGTTGCCTGTATTCTTCCTGAAATATGGCTAGTTTATCTTTTGAGAGTTGATGGCTGCTTTTATTTAGCAAAAATCATTTCCTTTGTTCCATTTCTCTCTGTCACATTATTCAAGGTAATAAATACTCTGTGGCAGAAACTGTTCCTAAGGGAAGTCTTTAAACCCAATTGGGGAAATGCTGAACTTTATATATTCAAAAGCTCTCTATCATCCAACAGTGCAGTGTCTCCGCTGATTCCTGTGAATTATATGTTTTCTTAAGCCTAGGAAAGGTGTGAGGCAAAAGCTGACTGTAGAGTATGTCACATTTCATGTATTGGGGAATATGAACATTTTGCTACACTTTGATATGTTTTTTAAATATCAGACCTAACAAGATATAAATTTCTTCCAGGCATGAAAAAAAAAAAGGATGAAAATGCCCAATTTCACACTTTCTAAATTCCCTGAGCTTGCAAGTCTTCTGGTCATTAACCATTCCATATTGACCTTTTTGCTTTTACCCTGAGTAGTAGTGGACAGTGAACTGAGAAATACAGGCTTCCTATGACTGAAATAAAATTATTAGCTGCACACATAGGAGGAAAGTCTTCATGGCTCATTATAAGAGCTTCTTCCAAACGCCATCAGAATTTGTGCTTTTGATTTAAATGGTATGAGCTTTCCACAAATTAACAGAAATGTAAAAGATAATATTGGCTGTCTGTGGTAATCAGATTTCCAACCAGTTAAGAGAGTCAGCATTTACATCTTAGAGCTGTAAAATAATTTGAATTCACAGGGGTAAAAACACATTAAAGGAGACCCTTTGCTTCTTGAGTTAACTGTCTATGAAAATGAAATAGGGTATGAAGAGTGACCAGAGCTCACAAAAAACCCAGGATCAGAATCTTCCAACCACTCACCAATATGAAAATCATCTTATTCCTATTCTCTGATGCTGTTCATAGCATGAAAATCAACCAAAGAGCAACTGAAGATTTTATAATTGTAAAAGAGTGCTAAAGGTCACCTACTATAATTCTATTCCAATTCTTCAATCCTATTAGTTCCATAAAACAAAATAAAAGTGGTCAGAATGTTGTACCTTCTGGTGTAGTAGAATTTGTTGTATTATTCTTAGATCCCTTGCTTAGTCAAAAATTATTTTTGAAGCACAATTTAATAATTCAAGTGCTTTAGAAGAGTAAAATATTTCTGATTTGAGAACCAGAACAGATAGCTTTGTGAAAAATGAAATTTCAAAATCACTTAAAAGAATAAACAGGTATATAATTATCCACAAAATTAACTAGAAGTAAAAATGATTATAAGGACATTTGATCTTAAAACACATAATAAAACCTTTTTAGTGTATGGATTTAGTGTATACAATTATATTTGTAAACTATACTATACATTGAGCATAACATGATATTGAAACATGATATATAAGCAGAGAAAGTGAGAGTAAAATCAGTAATAGAAATAAAGAAATAAACATAGATTTTATAAAATGAAATGTTAGAGGAACAAACATTTTAAAAATAAAAATTCTTCAAAGAATATAGGGAAATATTTTCAATAATTTCACTGAAAAAAAGACTAGTTCAGAGAAGGATTATTTTGGAATGGATTGATTAATTTAATTTAAATGTACAGCAGAGCTTCCTTTGCCCATATCTACTTGAAGACATGATACTCCCTAGAATTTCAGACCTCATGAGAAATCTAAGATATCTAGAAATGGGTGGAGACTGCATGCCTATAGGATCGACCTTTCTTCATAGCATGATGGCTGCAGATATTTGAACATTTTTAACCACTCAGTGGCCAGACAGAGGAGGTGGGGAACAAAGAATAACTCTTGGCTACTGAATGTAGAAGTGTCCAGTGATGACAGCTCAAACTCCCAGCATGTAGAACTCTAGTAATAGGCAACAATTCTATTAAGTCTCCTTGAAGGTGGAGGATTATCATACAGTAGAGGTTCACGGTTGATTCCGAAATCAAAACAGCCACTTAGCCCTGTTATGGTCACCTTCCCAAGACATCTCGTCTACAATTTTAGATACCCACAGTTATTCATGCTCCATCAATATCTATAAAAATTCTCTAGAAATAATTTATGTTTGAAATAACACTCATTTGAACATATTTTTATAATTGTGCTTATATTAATTGATATTCCAAAATGCTCACCTTGGTGGATTTATAAAGGAAACTTTATCACAATTCCATAGTCATTGAAATAATAGAAACAGGATCTATATGGATTGATACCATCTGTGGTTTCAGGTACTCAGTGGGGGTCTTAGAGTTTATCTTCTGAAGATAATGAAGTACCTTGTATATGGCTTTTGACAATTTTTTATAATATAGAGGGAAAGCAGAGCAACTTACTTTCACTAGCAAGAACTGAAAATTCTAATCTTGAGTATAAGTAAACTTATAGTCTCTATCATACTACAGTCTTCAGGAAATAGATCACTAGTTTCTTCTACAGAATGGGACTCGGACTCAAGTCCATTACGTCAAACATGCTCATTCACTGGTCTGGGTGACCTGGAAACAGGAAACATGCTGCTATCTGCTTTAGTAACATAGATACATCCCTAATTACAGAAGGTTGCTTTCAAAATTTAGATAAATTTCAAATTCAGGACCTTGCCACATTACTAAGCTTCTAAACATTAGATAGTAAAGTGTATTTAAAGAGACAGAAATTGCCAACATCAAGAATAAACTACAATGCTTATTAGCCTGCCTGAATTTTGGAGACAGGATTTCCCAAAGTTAATTGCAGACTACTATTTGAATATCATAGTCATAATGATAGAATCATCCCAGAAGTATGGGGCCTTCCAATTCAGCTCACCACTACTACTTGGAAAAAAGTCTTTTCTCAACTGTTAGTATTTTACATTCTTTAGAAAACATGCTTCTATATTGGTGCTGGGCTCTTACTAAGACTGAGAATGTGTCTACAGAACATAAAGAGAAGTAAAATGTCTGCTGCTCAGACTGAATTAGAGTCATCCAAATTGATCTGGTCTTCTGTAGTTGCAATCAGCAAACTAAAATGCTATGTATGTAATACAAATAATGCCAATCTAAAGGGATCACATAGCTACGATAAGCCTTCCATGGTATGTAATCTTGCATCTCTGCCACCTTTCTCTATACCATAATGGTCTCCTTGCAGTTCTGTATGTCCAGTAAGGTCAATAATTTTCTTCGTTTGCTAGTGTCTTTGTTGTATAACTGATGCTGACAGTCATCTTCACACAGGGATAACCTATAAATATGATAATGAAGACAAACCCCTTGATGGGAAGATTTTGAGCCTGAAACCAATGGTAAAGTAGTAATGATGTTGGTTTTTTTTTCCTCACTTGCTTGTTAAACTATACCATGGCTAAATAGAAACATAATAAGTAGATAGCTTACAAATATGAATCTCTCCTATTTCCCAATCACTCTGGTGAGTATGCAGCAGCTCACACAAAATAGCACTGTTGGAGAAAAGACACTACTAGGGGTCAGCACAATTAAGCTTCCCTAACATCATTTGTATTCTAGTGCTCTTGAGTGTGCAGGCTGCCAACAGCAGTGATCATGGTGCCCACTTCCTAAGACTGAAATTTTCTGAGATATCTCTTCAACTAGCTAATAACAATTTACTAGTCTGGGATTTTTTTCCACTGTTAGGAAATTGGTTTCTCATATCCTTCCAAGAATGTCACTCAATCTGACATGCCTTGCTATCTTCCATGTTTTGATATTCTCACTACTCATGGACTTGTGGGATATCCCATTTGCCTTGTTATTATACTACACATATTGTTTCTCCACTGTAAGTTTAATAAAGGAATTAAATCAATTGAATCTATTGACTTAGCAACTATATTATTTCTTGGACATAGCTGACCTGGTACATTCATTAGATACACTTCTGCTAATTCAGTTACAATGCTATCTAGAAAAACAAAGTAATCTGAAAAAAGGGATTTTTATGGACTATGCATATAGATTCATCAAGAAATATAGTGTACAGTTTTTTCTAGTAGTTGAAAGACTCAGGAGTCCTTTTCATGCTGTATCTGCTAACACATTAAAAGTCAGATGGTTTCCTGTCTAGCTCTGAGCCTGGCTTGTTCCTTGCAAAGAAGTTCTCCAAAGAAGTCTCTTATCAAGATTCTGCTGAGTTGGTAATTGTGACTGACATTTGGTTTCTGTTACCTCCTGGCCAGCAAGCTAAAATAAAAATGAAAGCTAAGGTTATTAACCTTTTGAATCTGCTGTTACCAAGGAGAAATTAAACTCTAGCTACACATTGAGATGCCAAAAAAAAAAAAAAAAAGATATCTGAGCATGGTGTGTTCACCTACCTACTGTGACTATTCTAGTCCCTTAAGAAGATTTAATAGACAGAAACTCACTAAACCTAGTAAGACAACAGGCTCTGGAACTTCAGATTTCCACTTGCCAGTGAAAAGTTTGTTTCTTGTCAAAACTGACTTTGGCGCATGTTTAAAGTTGGGAAGCCCTGACAAGAATGGATGACTGGAAGAAGAGAGAGAGCACCATGTGTTCGCATAGCCCTTGGCATCCACCTGGTCCCTAGGAGCAATTGTTCATCCTTCACCTTTCCAACTTCCACAGTTGCCTTCTTATGGAGGCAGTTTGGCTTTTTTTTTTTTAATTTTTTTATTCGATATAATTTATTTACATTTCAAATGATTTCCCCTTTTCTAGCCCCCCCCCATTCCCTGAAAGTCCTGTAAGTCCCCTTCTCTTCCCCTGTCCTCCCATCCACCCCTTCCCAATTCCCCGTTCTGGTTTTGTCGAATACTGCTTCACTGAGTCTTTCCAGAACCAGGGGCCACTCCTCCTTTCTTCTTGTACCTCATTTGATGTGTGGATTATGTTTTGGGTATTCTAGCTTTCTAGGTTAATATCCACTTATTAGTGAGTGCATACCATGAGTCACCTTTTGAGTCTGGGTTACCTCACTTAGTATGATGTTCTCTAGCTCCATCCATTTGCCTAAGAATTTCATGAATTCATTGTTTCTAATGGCTGAATAGTACTCCATTGTGTAGATATACCACATTTTTTGCATCCACTCTTCTGTTGAGGGATACCTGGGTTCTCTCCAGCTTCTGGCAATTATAAATAGGGCTGCTATGAACATAGTAGAGCATGTATCCTTATTACATGGTGGGGAACCCTCTGGGTATATGCCCAGGAGTGGTATAGCAGGATCTTCTGGAAGTGAGGTGCCCAGTTTTCGGAGGAACTGCCAGAACTATTTCCAGAGTGGTTGTACCAATTTGCAACCCCACCAGCAGTGGATAGTGTTCCTCTTTCTCCACACCCTCTCCAACATCTGCTGTCTCCTGAATTTTTAATCTTAGCCATTCTGACTGGTGTAAGATGAAATCTCAGGGTTGTTTTGATTTGCATTTCCCTAATGACTAGTGAAGTTGAGCATTTTTTAAGATGCTTCTCTGCCATCCGAAGTTCTTCAGGTGAGAATTCTTTGTTTAACTCTGTACCCAAAGTGGCAGGTTATAAAATCAACTCAAGCAAATCAGTGGCCTTCCTATACTCAAAGGATAAGCAGGCTGAGAAAGAAATTAGGGAAATGACCCCCTTCACAATAGCCACAAACAGTATAAAGTATCTTGGGGTGACTCTTACCAAACATGTGAAAGATCTGTATGACAAGAACTTCAAGACTCTGAAGAAGGAAATGGAAGAAGACCTCAAAAAATGGGAAAACCTCCCATGCTCATGGATCGGTAGAATCAATATAGTTAAAATGGCCATTTTGCCTAAAGCACTATACAGATTCAATGCAATACCCATCAAAATCCCAACTCAATTCTTCACAGAGTTAGAAAGAGCAATTATCAAATTCATCTGGAACAACAAAAAACCCAGGATAGCTAAAACTATTCTCAGCAACAAAAGGAAATCTGGGGGAATCAGTATCCCTGACCTCAAGCAATACTACAGAGCAACAGTGTTAAAAACTGCATGGTATTGGTACAGTGACAGGCAGGAGGATCAATGGAACAGGATAGAAGATCCAGAAATGAACCCACACACCTATGGCCAATTGATCCTCGACAAAGAGGCTGAAAACATCCAATGGAAAAAAGATAGCCTTTTCAACAAATGGTGCTGGTTCAACTGGAGGGCAGCATGCAGAAGAATGCAAAGTGATCCATCATTGTCTCCTTGTACTAAGCTCAAATCCAAATGGATCAAGGACCTCCACATAAAGCCAGACACTCTGAAGCTAATAGAAAAGAAACTGGGGAAGACCCTTGAGGACATCGGTACAGGGAGAAAGTTTCTGAACACAACACCAATAGCGTATGCTGTAAGATCAAGAATTGACAAATGGGACCTCATAAAATTACAAAGTTTCTGTAAGTCAAAGGACACCATCAAGAGGACAAATCGGCAACCAACAAATTGGGAAAAGATCTTCACCAATCCTACATCAGATAGAGGGCTAATATCCAATATATATAAAGGACTCAAGAAGTTTGGCTCTTAAATTCTTGGCTTGGTCTTGTTCCTCATCCTTACCAGTGCTTTTCTTTTGTGTTACTTTCTTTATAGGTACACAATTGAGGGTTTGCGTACGGGCTGGATTTTCTTGTCTACTTGACACAAGCTGGAGTTATCACAGAGAAAGGAGCTTCAGTTGGGCAATTGCCTCCATGAGATCCAGCTGTAAGGCATTTTCTCAATTAGTGATCAAGAGGGGAGGGTCCCTTGTCAGTGGTGCCATCCCTGGGCTGGTGCTCTTGGGTTCTATAAGAAAGCAAGCTGAGCAAGCCAGGGGAAGCAAGCCAGTAAGAAACATCCCTCCATGGCCTCTGCATCAGCTCCTGCTTCCTGGGCTGCTTGGGTTCTGGTCCTGACTTCCTTTGGTGATGAACAGCAATGTGGGAATGTAAGCTGAATAAACCCTTTCCTCCCCAACTTGCTTCTTGGTTATGATGTTTATGCAGGAATAGAAGCCCTGACTAAGACAGTTTGGTTTTAGGCATTCTCAATATTTGGGAACTACTTCACTATGTTAAATTTCACTCACTAAACAATCTTCTGTGATCTTTCTTTTTTTGTTGTTGTTTCATCAGAAAATTTACAGATAAAGAATTAGAAGTCAGAGCCCTCCTGTTTCTTAATAAAAAAAAAAGTATTCAAATTTATCCAATGCCGCACATATCTGCCTGGCTCAGTAGAATCAATAAACCCATGTTTGAAATAATCCTCCTATGTTTGCTGTGTAAACTGGGATTTTGAGAGAGTCAGCAAGGTGAATGTGGAAAAGAGAAATCAAATTTTAAAGTTTTCATGGCAGGCAGGCTTGAGTAAGAGTGTTTATGCAGATGCTACCTCAATAAAAGAATACTTAAGCTATTGTATTCACACAGGCATATAATGCATTCTGGTTTCTCTCACACTTTACCCCCTCTCAGCTCATCCCTACACTGTCAACTGACTCCTCTCCCTACAAATCCCTTTCCCATCTTCCAGTCTTGTTTTTAGATGTCTCACTGGGTTACCTATGACCATCATGAACACAGTTTTTGACCCTGGTAGGCTCACTCACCAATGGGTACATGTCTGACATCAACAGCTCTCTCTCTCTCTCTCTACTAAAACCATATATAATGTTATGAAATAATAAAATTAATAGCAAAAATGTTTGTCCATAACATAAACAACAAATAGCATAAAGAAAATGTCAAGCTTTTGGGGTCCACTCCCATGATTAATCTAGAAATACACGGTGGACTCGGCAAGGGGCCAGAATGTAGAAGAAGAAAATTCAAAGTTGCCTGGGAAGGAAGGGTGGTGAGAGTGGTTATAGAGTCGTTTCAACAAGCAGTGAATATATTCAACAATATTGTATGAAATTCTCAAGGAATAGACAGAAATAATAGAGCATGTCTTTAATCCAAGCAAATAGGAAGCAGAGACAAATGGATCTCTAAGAGTTCTATGTCAGCATCATCTACATAGTGAGAGTCAGAGTTAGGTCATATCTTCCTGGATCAAATAATAATCAACAAAAACATTGTTGGGGAAGAAATGTTCAATAACTTAAGTTAATACATTTCATGAAATGTTTTTAAAAAGACTTTGTTTAGTAGAAGTTTCTTTAAAAATCTAAATTTTAAACCAGCAATATATATTATATATAACTGGTTACACACATACATACATATATATACATACACGTACATACAGATACACACACACACAGAAGCATTTTAAAACAGATTTTCTCTATGTAGCTCTTGCTGTCATAAAACTCAACTTGTAGGTCAGGCTGAGCTCAAATTTAGATATCTACCTGCCTCTGCTTCCCAGGTGCTTGAACTAAAGGTGTATACTGTCATACCAACCTACAAGTAATATGATTCAAACTTAAACACTGACTATTTAAAAATATAAAACACCATACATATAAAACAATCCTATATGTGCCCCCTTCCTCCTAGAGGCTGTATGCTACCATCCTGGGGGGACAAGGGGAACAAAGATGAAAGGCAGGGTCCAGACGGCCTTGAGTACTGATGGAGCAACCTCCAGAGAATGCTGTACTGAGACAAGTCTACTTTATTGTTTTAGGAATAGGGCATATCAGGGATTAAGGGAAAAAGGGCTAACTGGTCATAGCAACAGGCAAGCAAGAAGGGCTGATTGCTGATAATACAGCACCAAATTATTATGAGGTAGGGAAGCAAGAGCATGATGTGTGTGTTGAATTACATGCCTTACAGAGAGGAAACTTTTCAGACAAGGCCAGACACCTGTGTTCAAGAAAAAGACACTCTCTAGTTGGACACAGAGAGCAGAATGAGACCCTTGTCTTTTCCCTGAACTCAGAAATCCATCGGGTCATGGGGCACTGCTTAATAGCATGGGAACCTTAATAGAAAGTTCCCAAACACCTAAATAGTAATATATCTATAATACCATGGTGGTAGAAATATGGCCATTACACTACTTAATAAAAACAAACAGAGATAGATGCATCATTTAAAAAAATATTTAACATATAATATGAATCTGAATTATTTTTGCTCTTTGAATTTAACTTTTTTGTAGATATAGATGGTGTGTGTGTGTGTGTGTGTGTGTGTGTGTGTGTGTGTGTGTGTGTGTGTAAGTGTGTGTGGTATGAGTATGTGTGTGTATATGTTTTCATTTTTGGGTGAGTGCAAATGCCTATCTGTCTATATTGAGACAGGTCTCTCTCTGAAATCCAGAGCTCAGTTGCTATTTTAGCTAGCTAGATTCCACCAGGGACCCATGTCTTGGTCCTGAGAACTAGGATTATTAATTTGAAACCATATACACCTCATATTTACATAGGCACTGAGTACCAAGTTCCAGTTCTCCTGCTTATGTAACATGCATTTTACACCTTAAACCTTATTATTCTTTAAAAGTGAATACTGCTATCATATTTGAACTATCTTGTTTAAGATTTTGCATCTAAAATATTTTCATGTGACATATTTAAAATAAGGGGGTTTTATTTCAAAAATATCACTGAACTGGTGGCATTAATATCATGCATCATAAGTTTTATACGGAGAATAGAAAATGGAAAAAAATTGCCTATTTTCTAACTTTCAAAGATTCACTTTGGGTATGCTGACAAAATAGGTTGAAAGTAATAACAAGTGAAATATAGACATTGCATGCAAAAGAGCAAAGGAGACTATACTAATATCACACACAGTGCAATTTAAATGAAAAAAGGTTTTGAGACATAAAGTACACTATCAATTGATAAAAGTTCAGTTGGGTTAAGAAGATACAAAGATTTTAGGCATAGTTACCTCTAATTGGTGACAGAAAACATTTGCAGACTAAAATCAGAAATAAATGAAGGACAAAATAAAAGTTCTACAATAATAGCTTCAGAATTGAATAATGCATCCTCAATAATGGACATCAAAATATATTACAAGATACAAAGGGAGTAGGAGAATAAATATATCAAGAAAACTATATTTAGCACATATAAAGAATACTACCTAACAGTATTCAATACACATTCATCCACAAGGCACCGAGACAACAGAGGAGACCATTAACTGGGCCATATATTATGTTTCAAATACTTTTTATTAATTTCATATCAAATATGCTTTCTTACCAGAATAAGAGAAAGTTAGAAATCAATATAAAAAGTAAAACTGGGGGAAAAAATCTCTAATTTGTGGTAATTAAGCAACACAGTCTCTAAAACAAGTAGAGAAATAAACAGAACTCATGAGGGAAATTAAAAACTGATGGCCAAAGGACCAAAGCATAATACAGCAGCAATTGTGAAACATGGCCAAAAAAAAAAAAAAAAAAAAAAAAAAGAAAAAAGAAAGAAAAAAAAAAGAAAAAAAACAGTGTTAATGAAGAAACACATAGTGATAACATCAATACCCCAACATAAAATGAAAACTAAAACTGATAACTCATTTAAATTTACAAAATGATAAAATGAACAAACTAAATCTAAACTTGGAAGGCAAGAATAATAAAGATCAAAGCACAAATAAATTAAATTAAAAATAGAAAAACAATATAGAAGTAAATGTAGCCAAGATCATTCTTCCATGGTCTCTGACTGAGACCTACCTACATGAAGCTCCTGCCTTGCGTCCCCATTGATGAACTGTAATATGTAAGGCCAGGTCCCTTTACTCCTGAGCTGGTCTTGATCAATGCTTTATCACAGCAACAAATGGCAAACTACAACAATCATTAGGTCTTTTCACTCTTTGTTAATTTCTGAGCGTTTATCTTTATTGATGCTATTATAAATGTAGCTGTGTTAACAAATTTATTTTAGATTGACAGTGTATAAAATGTAACTGGTGTTGGTTACTGTGATCTTAAATTATTTTTGCCTCCATACTATTTAAGGATTTCTCCATAAAAGATCATTTCACCTTTTTATTCTATAAATTTTTCTTTCTACTTTAGATGTATTGCCTTTACTTTTCTTGCTAATTTTTGAACTAGAACTTCTAATATTCTGTTAGGTAGAGTTGATGAAAGGTAGCTTGCCCCGCCCCTCATCTTGCAGGAAAAAAATTTCATACGCTCTCTATTGATTTGAACTTTTGCATTTGGGGACTTCCATTGTGTTTAGGCACATAATTTATATTCTTACTTCATTGAATATTCTTTATTTAGGAAAGGGTATTGAAATGCATGAAATCTTACGTCTTTAGTGAGATGATCCAGTTTATCTCTTCCTACTCTTAGTATAATATATTACCTTAATCTAATTTTTTATGTTCAAAGCTGCTCAATGACTTACTTTTCCTGGCTCATGTTCAGCCAGTGTTCTTCTAAAACTCAGGCCTAGCAGACCAGTGTGGTATTCCTTAAAGTGGTCTGGGTCCTCTTAAATCAATTAGCAATGAAGAAAATGTCTCCCAGACATGCCCCCACGCACACAAGTAAATCTGACATCAGGCAATTCTTCTTTTGAGTCTCACTCTTCCCAGATGAGTCAAATTGACAACTGAAGCGAACTATACCACCTATTAAAAAAGAGAAAAAAGAAAGGATGAAAGAAATAGGAAATGGGAATAAGAAACTAATGAAAGGATAAATAATAGCATATTTAATAGTTATGATTGGAAGACTTAGTGTTAAGATATTGATCATTTGAAATGATAGGTTCAATGTAATAATATCAAAACTTCAGTATATTTTTGTAGAAATAAAAGCAAAGCTGGGCTAAATTCTATGTAAGATTGAAAGGATTCTGATTACCCAAAACAGAACTGAAAGAGAAAAAAGCTGGTCCTCTGACACTGACTTCAGTGGAAAAGGCCCTAAGCTCAATCACAAGTTCTGGAAAAACCAAAACAACTTATCACAAAGCTCTAAAAAAAAATTGATGATATCTAGTATGACATATGGACAAACACATAGAACATACGGACGGACAACAAATTCCACAAAGAACACCTGATACTCAAGTTGTGTTCCAGAGTGGTGCTAAAGTTATTGTATGAGAAAAACACTATTTTCAAAATGTATTTCTGAGAAAACTGGACATACAAATGCAATGTAAAGAAGTTGTCCCCTTATCTAACACTTTTTAAAGAAATGTTGTAAATGATTCTAAAGCACAAAGAGTAGACTTAAGAATCTCAAACTTTTTCAATAAAGCATGAGAGCGGGAGTTCACAAGTCTGTGATCTTAGCTCAATGATGGAGTACTTCTTTTGGATATTTGTAGTGTCTGGATTGAGCACCCTAAGCAATTTAAAACAGAAAAAGTAATGTCAACCACTTGCAGTTGTTTGTTGGTATGACCCCAAGGGGAATAGCCAAAAGATAAATAGGCAGATAGGATTTTGTGAGAATTAGATAAAAAACTGAAAAAAAAGAGAAGAAAGTTGTAATCAAAAGATCTCATCAATATAATAGAATGGGAGAGAATACTTGTAAATTATGAATTGGTAAAGGATTAATATTTGGAAAAAACATTGCAGAAACTCAACACCAAGAATAAACTGACATAAAGGTGGACAAATATCTGGGAATGGTTATCCATGTCCTTATCACAGCTTTGGTTAGAATAAAAGAGGAGCATCAGAAGTCCAAGGCCAGTCTGGAGTGCATAAAAATACTCCGTCTAAAAAAGCTGAAGTCAGAAGGACTGATTAAGGCTTTGTATAGACGTAGTTCTATTTCTAAAGATACTATGTGCTTTAACTGCAGGGCATAGGAAAATCAATCCAATACCAACATTCTTTCCTGATGGCTAGCTTTCATAGTGTCAGAAGGAGCTATGCAGGTTTCTAGGGGAGAAAAGACATCGATGGTCTTATCCTGCACTGGACCAACCCTGCTGCAATACTGACTTTCCAGGCAAGGTACATGTACTATGGAGTCATAGTTGCTTTCTGACTGGATCTGAGGCTTGCTTCACAGAAAGGAATTTTAAATTTGGTACTGTAATCTTGGTGACTGGCTCACGGCATGTGAAATAGAACTTGATCTTGTTATTTAGTGGAATGGTCATGCTGACAAATTGCTTGCTATTATTTGATCTTCTATACATAGACCTAGGCTGCTTTCATCTTTGGTCAGAGGATCCTCTCTGGCTAGTGGACAATGGTCACTAAAGAGATATATAAGTGATCAAAATGCTGTGGATAAGAGAGACTAACTTCTTTGGTCTAAACAGGATGTCTCTACTAACTCCCACCACCATAGCTCAATGAACACTTATGAGAACACCCAAATGAGAATAAGAATCAAAGAATGGAGAGGAGTGAATATTTTCTTCAAACTTGATGTGACCATCACACTTAGACTTCACAGAAAATATTTTTACCTACATAAGATCTGTACAGGAGCAAGACAGTCAAAATCCTAACCTATAAATGTCCACTCCTCACTGAGGGATTATCTGCAGTGGATAATCACAATAGGAAAACTGTTCTCTTTATTCATTTTTTAATTTTTATATTCTATATTCTTTATTTACATTCCAAATGCTTTCCCCTTTCCCGGTTTCCCCCTCCCCATCGGTCTCATAAGCCCTCTTCCCTCCGTCCATTTCCCAATCACCCCCCTCACATGTCTCTGTCCTGGTGCTCCCCTACAATGCTGGATCAAGTCTTTTCAGGACCAGGGCCCTCTCCTTATTTCTTCTTGGGAATCATTAAATTAAAATTTATACTTTTTTTCACTTCTTCACTTTACGTACTGCTCACTGCCTCCCTCCACAATCCTCCCAGCCCCTTTGCCTTGTCCTTTGAGAGGGTGGATGGCCCCTCAGCTATCCCCACACGCTGGCCCTTCAAGTCTTTGGGAAGGTTGTTGGGGACCCACATGAAAACCTAGCTGCTCATCTGCTACAAATGTGCGGGGAGGCCTATGTCCAACCGGTATATATTCTTTGGTTGGTGTTTCAGACTCTGAGAGCCCCAAGGGTCCAGGTTAGTTGACTCTGTTGGTCTTCCTGTGGAGTTCATATCCCCTTTGGGCCTAGCAATCCTTCTTCCTACTCTTCCGTAAGAGTCCCTAATTTTGACCACTGTTTGGCTGTGGGTTTCCGTATCTGTGTGAGTCAGCTGCTGGATGAAGCCTCAGTGAACAACATGCTCTTGTTTGCAAGCATAACACAGTATCTATCATTAGCAGTGTCAGGGATTGGTGCTCACACATGGGAGGGATCTCAAGTTGGGCCAGTTGTTGGTTGGCCATCCCCTCAGTCTCTGCCCCATCCTCGTTCCTGCATTTCCTGAAGACAGGATAAATTTTAGGTTGAAAGTTTTGTGGACGGGTTGATATTTCTATTGGTCCACTGGAGTTCCTACCTGACTATAGGAGGATAAAACCATTCTCTTTTGAAAATGTAGTGACTGGTATGTTAATAATGTTCCCCTGGATATCCCCACATCTATGTACATATGAGTACACATAATGCTTTTTTGCACTGTGTAAAGATTACCTATGTGTTAGCAAATGCTGATGTCTTTGCCTTCATATCCTGTTTGAATCTGGACATGACATTGTAATGCTATGTCAGGAATCTCCTGTCTCTCGTTTGAGTAAACAACGCTTACCATTCATTCTCTGCCTTGTCAATAAAAGCTGATCAGGTAATGCCTGGGCAGAAGAGAAAATAGGGTGAGATTTTGCCAGCAAGGGAGGAAAAGAGAGAAGAGTAAAACATGTTGTGCCATGTGGAGAGCAAGAGGCTATTTCATGAAACACATGAGAGCCAGATCAATACTAAAATGCAAGTATCTCCGGATTTTAGCAGAGAAGTTGCCAGATTAGTAGAGGATTAAAATAGATCAAATGACTACCCAGGTATTCTAGTAAAGCTTGTTTAAATGAATCTTGGTCTCTCTGGGCTATGATTGGGGATTTTACGAGGTTTAAAAACACAGCTGATATATTAATTTACTGCTTACATTTATATTATAGATACCATTTACATATATGGATTGTACTGACTATATTTAAAGAGTTTATCAAGAAGGGGCAGAAGGAAGACGACGTCAAGCTGGAAGGAGGACATGTTGGAAAAGTTATGGGGGGAGTTGAAGTGGGAAAATGAGGAGGAAGGAATATGATCATGTTTCATTGCACAAAAGGAGGGAAATCTTAAATAATAAGAAAAGATAGTAAAATTACAAGGGTGTCGTCCCCTATATTCATTTGGATGGCCATAATTATTCACAACAGGTAGAAATCAAAAACAGATGAGATGTCTGTCAACAGAAAAGTGGCCAAAGAAAATCTATGCTTACAAACCAGAATATTACGTAGTTTTTAAAAAATGAAATCATGAAAATTTCAGCCAAATGATAGAACTATAAGTATCCTGAGAGAGCTAACCCAGGCCCCATAGTTCAATATAGTATGAATTTTAATTATATGGGATGTTAGCAGTTAAGACTTTGATAAGCAGCAGTTATCTATATCACAGAGGTTAGGTATAGAATGAATGCAGGACTGTGGGTTGGGTGGAATGCCCTATGAAGGAAAAATAGAATACATATTTATGAATGGAACGAGGTAGGTCTGAAACAAGGAGTATCAAATAGGAAGGGGAGTATCAAATTGCTAAAGTTGTTGGGGACTCACATGAAAACCTAGCTGAGTGACAGAGTGAGTGAGGGAATATGATTAAGGTCAGCTAAACTAAAGGCCATTTGTATGGAAGGGTTATATAAGAACATAACACACTAGAATATATATTCTATGATATAGTTATGATTTTATATATATATGTATGTATATATATGTATGTATGTATATATATAATAACAATGGAATCAGCAAATAACAGGGAAGACAGAGCCCCAATCTCTCCACCAAATGAATACTTGAGTTGTAGGAATAGGTTACATCTATTTAGTATTAATGAAAAGGGGTCCCTGGGAGCACCCAAACAACCCAGGGTATTTGTGAAGGCAATTGCTTATTCTCCAAATCTTGATGGTGAGGCCCTTTTACTGATGACAACATTTTAACAACTCAAGGAACATGGAGTGGTTGAGCTAGTGCCTACCTAGAGACTTTACCCCTACTGACTTCTACTACTGTTCATGGAACTAGAAGGCACTCTGTATGCTACCAAAAGTGAAAGGTATAAATCATTCAGTCTTCTTTGGCGATCAGAATGCCATATGCAGTAATGTAGTAGAGGCACAACACTTACAGGACTAACCAAACAATACCTGATTGAATTTAATGCCCACTCTGAGAGAGGAACCCATTCCTGACACCCTGCTCAGGTGCTTAGAACCTGAGCATAGAGAGGCCAGGAACCTAGAGTAAAACCAAATACTTGTGTTCTGCTAACAGACCAAAGCAAGGAGATGACTCTTAATTGCTTCCTGCTGTACTCATAGATCAAGCTTTCTCTCCATCACTAGAGAAGCTTTTCCTTCTGAGTAGAAGGGAATAAATACAGAGGCATAAAACATGAAGGGAGTGAGAAATCGTGAAACAGTCTTAAATGGGATGTTTCTATGAAAGCTGTCCCCTCAGGGATCAGGACAACCTGAAGAAGAGAAGAAGAAAAGGTTGTAAGGACCAGAGAGTATGGAGGACACCAAGGGAACAAGGCAGACCAACAGGACCAATCCACACATGAAGGTACCGAGACAATGGCAGCATACACAGGGCCTGAGCAGATCTGAGTCTGATGGGAGCCCAGAACTGAGGGTAGAAGTGGATACCTAACCCAGAAGCTATTTCCAAGTGACAGTATCTCACAAATAAGAAATCTCTTTTCTTCAATGGAGATTCATTGGGTATACAAGCCTCTTCTTGTTGCCAGGATGAAATAAATGGTATTTTTGGAGTTTCTTTGCCTCATAATGTTCACAACACTCTAGTAGTACTGTTTTTTTTTCTTACAAATATTTTACCTATATATTATGGTTTTTGGTTTTGTGTTTTATGGAATTTCTGTTTATGCAAATGTGTGTGTCTCTGGGTCTTTATGTGTTTCCTGAGGTTTTGCTTTGGCTCTTTTTTTTTTTCTTTTAATCTTTTTCTTATTTTTTGTTTGTTCTGTCCTATTCTGGTTTGTATGTCTTTATTTTATAGCAATATTATTATTGGCTGTTATTATTTATGCCTGCTTGTATCCTAAAAAGACAGGGAAAGAAAGGGCATGGATTTGAGTAGTAGGAAGGGTGGGGAAGGTCTGGGTAGGGATGGAGAAAGGAAAATCATGATTAGAATATATTGTATTATGAAATTTACTTCCAATAAAAATGATATAAAGTAAAAATCTTGGTGAAAATTCTTTGTGAAATTGAAACTTTTATGGCACCATTAGTGTTAAATAATGCTGTAGCTGCTTTAAAGATTGTAATTATACCTCAAAGAGGTCACAGTGCCCAGAAGTTCCACAAATGATGATCTATCCCTCCCAAATTGGAAACAGGATCTCAGTGAGATATTTTTGTATCCATAGTCATAGAGGCAATATTCCTTGCAGCAAAAATGTTAAGGAAAAAATATCTACGAAAATATTACTGGATAAAGAAATTGTGGTACACATGTGTGTGAGTACTATAGCAGAAATTCAATATGAAGATGGAGAAGTGTTCTGAAACAAGAGGTAAATAACATTCAGTGACACAGATACAACTGTAGAATATCAGTTGTAGTGAACTAAACTACTTACAAGGGGACATAACCTGTTTGTTTCTACTTATATGGTATGAAGCTGTCCAAATTCCACAGACAGAGAACAGGAAAATATTTGCAATGTTCAATGGAGGGAGTGAATGAAGAGTTATACTTTAGGTTTTGATGAAATGATTATGAAGAATGATGATGATTTTGTTTGCACAGCAGTGTGGATTGTTTAATTCCAGTGAGCTCTACACTTGAAATGATTAGGAAAATAAAATTTTAAGTGTATTTTAGCACAATTTAACACATAGGATGGATTGATTTCATGAAGAGTGAAGATGTATCTTCTCTATAGTTTCTGATCTACATGTATCCCAGAGTAGCTATAAATGAAGGCCAAGACATTTGTAGAGGATGACTTGTCACAGTGTTAAAAGGATGGACACATCTTTACGTTATGACATCCTAAGTAACACATTTGTATGTCATATTCAGTACTTGTGGTTACTTGATTATTTCCACATATAATTTGCAGAGGAAATTAGCCAAATACATTCTCAATTGGAGATATATATTTAGTGCTTCATACACATTCATGTATGATATAGTTTATCAACTGCTACATAGAAAGCACCTTAAAATTTGATGAGATGAAATTAGTAACTATCACAGCATTTCTCTGTTTTACATGATATCTGGGACAAAAAGCCAACAAGTAGCCCTGCTGAGACAAGAACTCTCTCTGGGTAAAACAGAAGAGCAAACACAACTGGCAAAAGCATATACACCACGGTTCCTAAATCCCAAAGTAATCTCAGAGTTGAATAATAGTAATCTAATGAAAGGCATTGAGAATGAGGTTTCCTGCGGTACAGTTTGGTTCTAATTAATGAATCCCATTGTTTCCCCTTCCTCTCTATAGCAATTAGTCTCCTATAGGAATCTAGGCAGCAAACTCTCTTCTCAAGGCAGATAACATGCTAAGTCAGGCAGGTCACACTACTTTTACTGAGGAGGAAACTTCACTAGGAAAGTCACAGAGAAGACCATATGCGTGTGCTGTTGTTTCTGTGAGACTCTGCTTCAGGTGTAGGATAATTCTAGACTTTCTCTCTTGTTAGCATTTAGAGTTAAGCAAATGAGTCAATTATTTCCACAACATAATATTTTTTTTATTAATTTGGGGGATTTCATACAATTCACCCACGTAATACTGACTTTCCATTCCTTCCATATCTAGTCTCCCATCCTCTTTACCCCTCCCAAAGGGAAAAAACACAAACTAAACAAAATTTAAAAATCCTTCCTAGTCCATTTTGTGTTGCCCATATACTCGCTGGAGCATGGCCAATGTCAATTCTTTTTTTTAAAAAAAAAAAATTTATTATTATATGTAAGTACACTGTAGCTGCCTTCAGACACACCAGAAGAGGGCGTCAGATCTTATTATGGATGGTTGTGAGCCACCATGTGGTTGCTGGGATTTGAACTCAGGATCTTTGGAAGAGCAGTCAGTGCTCTTACTCACTGAGTCATCTCACCAGCCCAAATGTCAATTCTTTGGGGTTTTTTTTGTTGTTGTTGTTTTGTTTTGTTTTGTTTTGCTTGTTTTGTTTTGTTTTGTTTTGTTTTTTCGAGACAGGGTTTCTCTGTGTAGCCCTGGCTGTCCTGGAACTCACTCTGTAGATCAGGCTGGCCTCGAACTCAGAAATCCACCTGCCTCTGCCTACCAAGTGCTGGGATTAAAGGTGTGCACCACCACCACCCGGCCCCAATGTCAGTTCTTAAGTTTACATTGCTTAGAGGTCTAAAGTTCTAGGCTTGAACTGCAAACAATTTTAAAAAGAAATGACAAACTATAATTCGGCTAAGCACTTTTTTGAGCCAACTCTATTATCTAGCTACATGATATCCATAGCTTTATGAGTGTGCCATTGCCAAATCAAAACAATAACATTCAAATTATGAAGCCTTTTCAAAAGGAGAATGGTTCCATGCTGGGTTCTGTACTCACCTCCCAAATCCAACCGTCAATTACCCACAGCTGTCTCTATGCACTTATGGGTTCTCATAGGGAAAACTTCTGCATGCACACATGTGGTTAAGCAAACATTTATCTGTCACCCTGTCTTTTTTTTGTTTGTTTTAATTGCAGCTGCTTATTCTCTTCAAGAGGTTGTTTCATGTGAAAGGCGGAGAGCCTTTAGGAATGGGGTGTGTTGATCTCAGACGTGTAACAATGACAACAGGAAACATTCTCAGCATTGAATAATGACATTCTAATGAAAGACACTGATGTCGAGGTTGTCCACAATACTGTTTGGTTATCATTAACAGAACATATTATATTCCTCTTCTCTCTGTAGCAATCATAGTATCCCAAAGCAAGCTATGTGGTAAATTCTTTTGACAGAAGGCAGTTCCGTTTCTCCATTTTCCCCTTAACTCCATAATGAAAACCTAGTGAACACTAAAGGTTTTTGTGAGGCACACAATAATCATCTATTGTATTACTGATTGAAAAGAACTTGCTGCATATTCAGAGAGATAGAAAGAACCTGATTTTCAAACAAATAGTTTTGATAGGATAGGCAGATTCAGGACAAAGCTAAATTGTATTTAATTACTCTACATTGCCAGGCTCTTTATGATGGTTTTTCCACATGTCAAGTAATATCTTTCATATCTTGAGGAACGATTCTGATATGCATAGTTTTTCTCTTGATGAGTTACAACTATTTTCATCCCAGTTCTGTGTATCAGAACTCTTGGAAGAATGGCATAACAGTTTTCTATGGAGTCACAATATTGTACTAAATAAAACATTCAGAGATGACATTTGAGGCACATATGCCTACGGGGACTGTAGCTTTTCTAGAAATAATTTGGCCTTTCTAAAAAGATGAGATAAAAAAGAGAAAAGCTCTCCATTGCTTTTGTGTTACTCAGTTTTACAAAAGCAACATAAACATAATTGTGAGAGATGTGCTGTTTCAAGTATGTGTGTGTTTCTGACAGCTTGCACAGCCAGAACTTGAGGACACTACCTTAATACTTCCACACACATCTCACCCTTTGTGATTACTCTACTTCTCCCCGGGTTAACAGAGAAATCTACAGACACATCCAAAATGTTTTTTACCAAGAACAAAAGTACAGCTGATTATTAAATTACCTTTCAAATAAGCAATGAGAAATTACTGTTTCATGGGAGAAAATCTGGACTTTATTGCATTCTATATGCTTGTGTGTTTATTGCTTAGTGGGATCATAATATAATTTTCTCACCTTGTGGTATTTTTCCATCCTTATTAGTCATCTGTTTCAAATTTTATGCACTGGGAAGCTGTCACTTGTCTTTTTTTTTTTTTTAAACAAGTGAGACATTTAAGAAAGCAGGTGCGGTGGTGTGGTGGAAAAACAAAACAGCACAAATAACTCAAGAGAAGAGCTGTGTGACAAAGAATGGCCCTCCGGACCTTATCAATTAGTTCAATTTGCAAAGTGAATGACAGAGTACAGTTTGCTTTTGCTAGTGCTAGACTTAATCAAGATAGCATGGTAGTTTATGTACTTCCAATTTCCTGAAGGTATTTTTTTGTGATTATTCTGATATGATGCCACAAACTGATGAATCTAGTAATAGACTCCATATAGAAAATACAAGAATTCATTCTCCAAAATATTTCCCTCTAGATTCCATTCATAAATTATGTCACTTACAGGAAAGTGACATAATGGACGAAATCATACAATAAAACTTTCAAGTGTAGGAAGATAATATACTTTGAAATTATTAAGAAATAACTCTACAAATCACCTCATGTTTGTGTTGTATTTCTAAGTTAAGAAAGTACACTTTATTAATGCATGAATTATCAGTTATTCATAAAATAAGCATTCAATCACTTTGCATTATTTATTAAGCATTGGATTAAGCATTATTTTTAAAGATGGGACTAAGAATTAGGAAATACTGAAGCATGATCCAAGGGAATAGAGCACTGTCTTCTTAGTCAGTAGGAGTAATGGCTGTGATTTATAACGATAAAGCTCAGTCAGCTGTGTAATAATTGTCAAATGTTTCTTGAGTAAAATATGCAGTAGCATAATGCAAAGATGTGAAAGGAAGAACAACTAATGATTAAGACAGCACATGCTGCTGACAGTTTGATAATTAAAATAATAGTGAGATTTTACTTTCCAATAGCATATTGTCAAAATTTGAATAAAATAACAGAAAATATTTGTAAATATCAAAAGATCATATAAATTCATAGATTTCTGGTGTGGATTTTTTATCTTTTATAAATGCAGTTATTAAAACAGTATTAATACAAACATAATTTTGCTTTTCTTAAGTCTACCTTTAAGAATTTATTGTATAGGTTGACCTAAGCATTTATATAATTCTGAAATATTTATGGTAATTTGTTTTAATAAAAAGCTATAAATAACCCAAATATTAAAAATAAAATACTGACTAAATATATTGCTTGATATTATCACTGTGAACAATTTCTATGTTTCTAGAAGTTTAGCAACATTTTATGAATGTGCCCATATTGTGCAAGTATGTCTTCTGTCCTGTATTTACATTTATCAAAAAGGAAGCTAACTTGAAATATTAAGACTTTAACAGTTTTAATTTAATATTTGTTGCACACAGTTGTGTGGAAAAGTGACCACTTATTAACTTGACCATTTTATTGATCAATCCAGTCTGAACTCTGATTGGCAAACCTCATACTGGTGTCTCTATGTACATGTGTGTGGCTGTAGGTGGGATAAAGATTTATGTGAAGTCAGTTGTCATACGATGACATTTTTTTTTTTTGTATATCTGGTAATAGATGTCGGCTGTTAGTAAGGTCCCAGCTGTCAGGTCAGGATGATGGAGTAAAACAAGAAAAGGTTTTCGTGCTCTCGCAGAAAAGCCTTGGCATGCAGATTGAGTAGCAGTTTCAAAATTTCTTTGAACAGACTCCACTGAGTGGTCACTTTAAATCTTTCCTTGCATCATGCACTAGCTGGTTTTGTGTGTCAACTTGACACAGGCTGGAGTTATCACAGAGAAAGGAGCATCAGTTGGGCAAGTGCCTCCATGAGATCCAGTTGTGGGGCATTTTCTCAATTAGTGATCAAAGTGGGAGGTCCCCTTGTGGGTGGTACTATTACTGGGCTGGTAATCATGGGTTCTATAAGAAAGCAAGCTGAGCAAGCCAGGGGAAGCAAACCAGTAAGAAACATCCCTCTGTGGCCTCTGCATCAGCTCCTGCTTCCTGACCTGCTTGAGTTCCAGTCCTGACCTCCTTTAGTGATGAACAGCAATGGTGGCATGTAAGCTGAATAAACCCTTTCCTCCCCAACTTGCTTCTTTTTTGTTTGTTTGTTTGTTTGTTTTTTGGATTTGGTTTTTTTTGAGACAGGGTTTCTCTGTATAGCCCTGGCTGTCCTGGAACTCACTCTGTAGACTAGGCCGGCCTCGAACTCAGATATCCAACTGCCTCTGCCTCCCAGAGTGCTGGGATTACAGGCATGCGCCACCACCACCTGGCTCCCAACTTGTTTCTTGGTCATGATGTTTGTGCAGGAATGGGAACCCTGGCTAAGACAAATCACATTTGTTATTGTTCTACTGACCTATATATGTGGCCCACCATATTGTCCATAGGCAAAGGTACTGATTCCATAGTGTTGTAATCACTCTAACCCTGCCTTTTTTCCCTCTGATTACCATATTTTATTTATTCATGATTGCTAAAATCTGTTTAAGTAGTGTTATTATGAAGACTTTGGTATATTCCCAGTTCATTGGTGCCAGATTTTATATATACATACTTACAAACATACAGACATACATTCATATACACATACATATACATACACATTTGGGGGAAAATATGTGATTAGTCAATTTTATAAGATAATATCAATTTGGCCAATAAATTTCTTTCATATATGCTTATAATCCTCCTCACACAGAGAGAGAGAGACAGACAGACAGACAGATATACTGACACACACACACACACACACACACAGAGAGAGAGAGAGAGAGAAAGAGAGAGAGAGAGAAGGAGGGAGAGGAGTGCTTGGAAATTGCTGTCCAACTTGTCTTGCCCAATCGGATCCAGGTGCAATAAAAGTCTGCACCACAAAAAAAAAAGTTGAAAAACAATAGAGATATCAGATTTCAAATTTTAGCCTTCACAAACATGTGCATATAGCTATGTACACATGCATACACCTCACACACATAGCAAACACACATAAAAGATGTGTGTCTTACAATTATATTCACACTGACAATGTGAAAGATAAGCAACTGAAACAAATCTTCACCTCTGTGTTTTAAAATAAATTCTCTTGTCTATATGACTGAGAGAAAAATCTGGTAACATAACAAAACCAGTGAGGGTTTGGAATGAAGTAAGGAGCAGGACAGGTTGAACTCCCCCTGCATGCCAGAAGGTAGGAAAACTTATTGTTCTTATTATTTGTTTATAAACACCTGACAAACATTTTACTTCCCAAAAACTGAGAGCAATGGATTTCCCAGAGAGAAGTCTTGACTCTGCTAGGCTCCAGCCTAAATATGACTTAGTCACTGAGGATTTCCTTGTAAGTTCTAAGCAAGGAGACAGCCATGCATGAGAGCAATCTCTGTTCCAATATCCTGGTTTCATCATATACAAGACTATACTTCCCATATTTTTTTTTGTTTGGTTGGCTACATGCTAGAAAATAGGATTTATAAGAAATGGGTCTTTGTATTAATACTATAGACTCAGAATGAGAATCTATTAGGATGAAGATATTTTAAGCAAAGAATTCCCTTGGATATTATACCTAAGTTTCAAAGATTTCATATACATGCTCATACATGTAAATACATACACATATATATGGTAATATACATGGTATATTATATGTATATTTGTATGTCTGGTATATATATGCATATGTATAGGTATATATATATATATGTGTGGGTAGTATATATATGTGGATAGTATATATATGTGGATAGTATATATGTATATGTATACATATATACGTGTGTACATGATATGGTATAAAAATATATACTATATATATATATTAAAAGAGGAATGAAGAAAACATGATTTTTAGGCGATAGAATGGGAATAAATTAAAAAATAAACTAGATGAATTTTGGAAAATAATTACAAAGAATGTTCCCAAGCAGAGTTGTTTAATGGCTGCCGATAAATTACCTCTATTTTGATTCACTGATGATTTTTGTTCTATCATACCAATTACAGAGTAGGAAGAAATGTAAAGGGAAAAAAGAAATACCAGACACTTAAATTATAACCCAACTAAAAGGTCAACAAATGCCAGTTAACGCTTTTCTTCTTAGGGCACATGAAATATTTAAAGAAGCAGTGCATCAAAGAAAGAGGAGCCTATGCCACCATGGTACCAAATTCAAGTTTGTGCCCAAAGGAATAATTAAAATGCTGTTCTTTCAGCAAGCAATGAAATGAAGAAATAAAATGTAATATTACAAATAAAACAAAAACATTCATCAGAGTGACTAACTGTCCATTTTATGAACCTGTTTTGTCAATTGGATTTCTCAGTCATAGTTGCATATTACCCAACAAAGTCAAACCCAGTCAGACAGCTCCGGCACACTTGAAATTATTCAAAATAAAGTAAGAAAGTTTCAGAACATATCCCAAGGTTTATTTACCTAGAATTTCTATGGTTTTAGAAGAAAAAATAATCTTATATGAAAGAAAATCAGATATCATCTTCAACATTTAAAAAATTATCACATTGCTCTAAAAGTGATGCAGATTCTATCCATAGGATTCTTCAGCATGCAATAAGGACACATGCTCCACTATGTTCATAGCAGCCCTATTTATAGTAGCCAGAAGCTGGAAAGAACCTAGGTGTCCTTCAACGGAGGAATGGATACAAAAAATGTGGTATATTTACACAATGGAGTACTATTCAGCCATTAGAAACAATGAATTCATGAAATTCTTAGACAAATGGATGGAGCTGGAGAACATCATACTAAGTGAGGTAACCCAGTCTCAAAAGATCAATCATGGTATGCACTCACTGATAAGTGGATATTAGCCTAGAAACTTTGAATACCCAGGACATAATCCACAAATTAAATGATGTCCAAAAAGAATAGAGGAGTGGCCCCTGGTTCTGGAAAGACTCAGTGCAAGAGTATAGGGGAATTCCAGAACAGGGAAGTGGGAAGTGGTGGATGGAAGAATAGGAGGAGGGAAGAGGGCTTATGGGACTTGTGGGGAGTGGGGACCCAGAAAAGTGGAAATCATTTGCAATGTAAATAAAAAAAATAAACTGAAAAAAAAGAACATAAAGATGGGTAAGGTTATCTGCTTGTCTCTCTGTCTCTGTCTATCTGTCTCTGTCTATCCCCCCCTCTTTCACATACACACACATGTATACACACACACACACACACACACACCAAGAGAGGGAGAATTTCATGAGTAAACCACAGTGGGCCAATATAACAGACACCCTAAGCATCTTCTGAATCTTGATAACCTGTATCAATGAGGTTATTTCCACATCATGGTTCCATCTAGAATTTGCTAAGTGTACTGCCTCTGGTGGACCTCTTGATCCGCATGTCTTAAAATGTTACAAAAAATCAATAAGTGTACAAATAATATAGATGACACATGGCTGTTCTGCCTGAGTTTCATTGACCAGATCAGATAAGGGGCTGCACTAAACACCAAGACATACATCTACACAATTCAACGGGTTACACTGGAAGGTAATAAAACATATTTTAGAGGGACTACAGAGAAGATAGTGCTGAAATGGCAGAGGGATCAAGGGGAAGCCTGCAATTGTCAAGATCATAGCCATAGGCACAGAAAGAATATCCTGAAACCTCTACTTTCAGGAGTCTTTGCCAGATGGCATCTGAGAGCTGAACAGAAAAGTGGACATAGCCCCTCCCTAACCCAGAAGCAATTCCCCATGATCTGCTCCCAAATGAAAACTTACTTTTTGTTTCCCAATGTAGTCTCAATGGGTATATGAGGCATTCCTTTTTGTTTGTTTGTTTGTTTGTTTGTTTGTTTCTAGTCTCTTTGGTGGAGGTAGGTACTCTGCAGGCTAATGAAGAAGAAATGTAAACAGCAAACCAGCCACAGAACCTTTGAACTACAATAAGTTCTGCCTATAAGATTTGCTAGGGCCGTAGTGGCATAGCACTTGTGGGAACAGCCAATAATTGTCTGATGTAACCTAATACCCAAACCAGAGACAAAACCCACACCAGACACTGTTTCGGTGATGAAGAATCGGGGATTTTACAAATCACTCTTAAGGGCAGGCTCCATGACCAACAGTAAGTAGATGATCAACGCAGAAGAAACGAGGTATTTTGTCAGGATCCTCCACCTTTTCAATTTACAATTTAATATATGTCATTACTGTTTTACTACTTCCAATTGTTTTCTCTTTGTTCATTTGTCTGTTTTTATTTATTTATTTTTTGGCTTTATGGGGTCATTGTGTGTAGGAACATGTGTGTCTATGATTCTAATATTTCTTTGGACCTTTTCATTTTTTCTTTATTTTGTCCTTATCAGTATGATTATTTTTTATCTTATTTTATTTTGCTGTTAGTATTTAGATACATACTTGTTTCTTAATGAGAGACTGAAAGGGTGGAGCTGCATCTCAGAGGAGTTTGAGCATGGGGAGCCATAATCAGAATATAGTATCTGATAAATATATATTTTTAATAAATATTAATAGGAAGAAAAAGAAATGCGTCCCATGCATGTGTTAACTTGCTTTAACACATACTCAAAAAATTTCAAAAATATCTATAAATAATCATCACTTTCAAAGCATTTCTTTATATTTAACTTGAAAAAGTAAACCTTAATTTATCGCAGGACAAAGGATTAATTGTACACATACATGTATGCATAAAATATCCATTGTTACATTCACATTTATAATCAGTTTGACAAGTCTATTAATATAAAATTTGCACATACAATAAGGAGCATTGTCTTATATCCAGATATGGATATATTTGCAAATATATGCATATGCTTTGAGAAGACACTAGCATACAACTTTTTACCAAGGATATTCTAACAGTATTGAATCACAGAAGAAAATATCACAAAATTTTTAATCAGGATTAATATATGAACAGATGAATTATGGCTAGAATTAACTCCAGTCTGAAATATTCAAAGGAATGAATTAAAGTATATCTGTTGATTTGTCAGAATAAATAATTAATTAATATATAAGTACATATAAATAATTCATTTATACATAAACTCTTCAGAAAAATTGAGAGACATTTGGATGTGTGTGCAAAATTATTTTTCTGTGCACATATTCTGGGGTACATATGAAAGAGGGGGCACTAAGCAAGGCAGCATATTTTACAATGTGGGAAGAAGGGAAATGATTAGGAAATAATGTATGATATTAAAATGTTCTTATGAGTTTACTCAGGTATGCAGATATAAAAAATTATTAATATATATTTTGACATTAACACAATAATTCATATCATTATTTATTTTCCTCAAAATAAGCTTCTATTTTTCAGTAGAAACATTGCACTTTCAAAACCTCCTTTATAGCATATTGATCCTTTCCATTAAACCAGATCCAGATCTAGCCTTTATTATTGATTTTAGCATACAACCTTTACCCTGAAGGTTTCAGGCTAACTTTGTATAAGAAAATTGTTCAATCATTAAAATAGTTTAAATACCACAGACAATAGCTTTAGTTGTTTATAGCTGCACATGGTAATCAAAAAATACTTTGACTTTAAATCCCAAAAGCTAGGCAAGCTGATTTTCAGGGAAATTGGTCAGCAGAGAAAATTGAAACCATCCAACGGGAACTACTTTAAATTGCTCTCACAAAACACAGAACTTACAGACTTATATATGTCAACACACAATGTCCTTCTCCCTCTTATTATATTAAGAGATGTTATCTTTTTAGCAGATTCCTTTAATCTATAGTTAGAATTTATTCATATTTGTATTTTTGAGATGGTTGTTACTAATTATTGCTTCAATTTCTTCTTATTAACTAATTCTTTATCTTACTTGATATTTCCACAGCATTTGGCAATGTTCATACTGTGTAGATATTTTCTCTAACTTGGAATTTTTTTTCCTAGTTGGAGGAGAGGTTCATTATATAGGACAAAAACAAAACTTCCAAAGCTCAGTAAGTAAGCATCACAAAAGTCTCAAGAAGTTCCTGAAATTTACAAGACCCCATAGAGATTTGGGAGCAGTAACAACTGCAAGAGACAGAAGACTTTCTGATCAGCTGTGTTGCCTGCAAGTGATAAGAGAGTTCCATATACGCTTCTGTAAATCATCATACATAAAGGAGTACTGTAACTGCTTGGTATCATCCATGAAACTGTAAGTAGACCATCACTTAAGTCTATTTGGATCCAATACTGAGATTCATACAAGTTTGTTTGTTTGTTTGTGTTTTCCTTTACAACTTTTTTAGTGTGTAGCAAAGCTGAGAAGGTATATAGTAAATCTACTAACAAATGTGTAATATGTTAATAATATTCTCATCTCTGTAGCTAACAGACTTTAATATTCAAGAAGCAAAAATAGTAATTTGTATTTTCCCAATAGATGAATATACATATAAAATAAGTAAGCTATCATCATTTGCTCCAGATCTGGTAGTTAATATTAACTAGGCCAAGGATTCTTGCCCATGTCTTCAGGGCAACTCTGATTCTCTCCTGACCAAGATCCTTATACAATATGTCCAAAAAATATCTACTAAATTTTGTATCAATTGAAGTGCATAATATTATACATTAATTTATCACAGACATACATTATCATCTCTTATTCTTAATTGTCTTCTGTGATTGAAGACACTCTTACCTTCTAAGTATAGTGAAATTCTTCTAAACAAAACACTTCCACATTTGCACTTTCTCTACACCAAACCAAGTGTTATAAACATGACTAGTAAATAAACAAATATCTGTGGATGACTTTAAAAGAGGCAGAAATCATGACTTTATGTCTTAGTTAGTGTTTTACTGATGTGAACAAACACCATGACAAAGGCAACTCTTATGAGGACAATATTTAATTGGGACTGGCTTACAGGTTCAGTCCATTATAATCAAAGCGGGAATATGGTAGCATCCAGACAGGCATGGTTCAAGAGATGCCAAGAGTTCTACATCTTTATCCAAAGACACGAAGGAGCAGACTGGCTTCTAGGAAGCTAGGACAAGGATCTTAAAGCCCACACCCACAGTGACAAACCTACTACAACAAGGTCACACCTCCAATTCGTGCCACTCCTTAGACCAGACATATTCAAACTACCACACTTTAAATGTTTCTATCAACTTCGGGTACCAGAAGTTAAAGCTTAATATCAGCAGATCATGAGACAGACACTTAAGTTCAGAGAAAGTTCACTCAGAGTAGTTTTTGCAAAGGCTTCTTCCTGGATATGCTGATTTATCCCTGGGACCACTGATATCCATAGAGGCACTCTCGCAACATACAAGAGCATTTCAATATTTTGGAATGCATAAAATTTTCATCACACATTTCTTGGTAGAGATTTAAGTGACTGCTTTTCTAAGGGCCATTGACATTATTCATAGCTGCTGCAAACTAATTATATCTTGTATCCTAAGATAAATAACAAAGAGCATGCAAAAACAGAGAGGATCAAAACTAAAATGCCATTAAAGCAATTTGTTCTATTTTTATATGCCAAAATGAAATTCTATAATACTTTAAATACAAATTGTTTTGTATTAGCTATTTCTAATCAATGCTAATAAGTAAAAAACAAACTTTGTGGTATAAATATATTATTTATTTTACATGTTACCCTGTATCATTTGAATACTTTTCAGATCCTACTCATTCACATTGACCTTTGCCCCATTGTGTATCTGTGTGTGTGTGTGTGTGTGTGTGTGTGTGTGTGTGTAGGGTTAAAGTTTATCAACGAGTGTTTTCAAGTTTATGTAAAAACTGTCAACTCTATTTGTCTACTTTTACCATGGACTTAAAAATCTTGTAATCCATACCAAGTTACTAGAAAACCTTATAATAATGGTTTAAGAGAAGAAATGGTTAAAAAGAAAGAAGATATAGGAATAGGCATGGGAATTGTTATAATTTAACTGATGAAATAATTTCTTAGATTATCTTTGGAGACCTGATAGAGATTGAAGGAGACTGAATCTCTTTACCTCTTGTTTTTCCTATGGTGTCAATCAAGAGTATGTTGTCTGAATTGTTGTTGACAGGGAATACTTTGTGTGGATTTGGTCTTGCTACCACCAGTAACATATATTGAAATAGGAAATATTCCACTTAATTAGCATCTGCTTAGATATGACTTTCTCTGGACTTTATGATTACTTGTCGAATCAAAGACTCAGGGGGCTGGAGAGATGTCTGAGTAGTTAATAACATTTGTTACTCTTGAAGAGCAACTGCATTTCATTCCTAGCACCCATGTCAGGCAAGTCATGAGTCCCTTGTAGCCACAGTTCCATGGAATTGAGCCTCTCTTTTCTAGCCTTTCTGTTCTTGTACCCACCAAATATATGCACACACAAATAGATACACACAAACCAATAAAAATAAAAGAAATACTTTTAGAAGAGCCAAGGGTCTTTTAAGTTGGGAAAATAATGTTTAGTCATAGAATCTTGAAGGTTAGTGAAGACTTTATGGTCGACTTAAACAAAATTGACTATCAACAAGGGAAGAAAAGAAAGAAAAAAAAGTCATTCTAAAATTGAAATAATAGAAGGAAATAAGGCATCAGACAACAGTTACAGAATCTTTCATTTGCAGAATGTTTAGAGTGATATGATTGTAAGTGAGTGGGTGACCACATCAGGATGATGTTCAAGGGCTCAGCACATTGACTTTGCTAAGACGTGAACAATATGAGAGGAGACCCACACCAAATGACAAGAAATCACTTTAGGCAGGAAAATAAGAACAGTATTATTTTCCAAAATATCTCATGAAGTCATTATAAAAAAATAGAACCCTAGCCAAAAAAAATGTTCAAGATATGTTGTTTAAAATCACAGTTCAAAAAAATCAAGAATGTACAAATTGAATAGATTTTCAAAAAAATCAAGAATGTACAAATCGAATAGATTTTTGTGGAGAAAGGCATATTCAGCCACAAAATCTATAAATATCTGTAGTGAATCTGGGATGGAGTTATGCACAATGACTATGTTAGCTATTATTTGTTTTCATTAAAGTCTTACAGTGAATTTTTACTACCTCTTGAAAGAACATAATTAAAAAAATTTAAAAAATCACAGTTAGCGCTCCACTGGAAACTGTAGCTCATTACAACAACCATTAGCTCCTTTGGAACGCCATGGCACTGTAGCTCATGACCACCAATCATTGGCTCCTTTGGAACACCATGGCTTTCATTTCTAAATGCCACGTTGCTCTCTGGCAATGTTCTGTTTCTTTTTGTTGTTTCTGGTTTTGTTTTGTTTTGTGTTTTCCCCAATTTGAGGTAAGATGGACTAAATTAAAATGACAGGAGTGAGAGAAATGGATAGGCTCTAATCTCTATCGCAGATCCGCACATTAAGCATCTCAGAAATTGGTCCTGCTCTAAAATTAGCATTACTGACTCAAAAAAAAAAAAAAGAGAGAGATGAGGTAAGAGTTTCCCAGCAGCTGTTTGAAGACCATGTCCCCAAGTGTGATACATAGCTTCCCAAAGCTCTCAAATGACTGTCATTAAGGACTTACATCAGATGTCCTAATAGGCGCCTTTTATTTTCAGATTCAAAGAGAATCTACAATTACTGGGAACCCACAAGCAGAGGCTGATTTATATTAAAACTAGCATAATAGGTAAAGAAACTCTATCTTGGCTTCCTGCAGATGACCATAGCAGTCTGCCTGTCTTCTCTCCCTCCAGGATCAGACACATGAAACTAGGCTGCTACCTGCTTCTTCAAACACCCATTAGGTTCCCAGGATTTATGTTTATGGATCCTGACAAAGGGGCACAGTAGTATCTGCAAAGATACAGATAGAATCTTTTCTCTCGGACCAAGTAATTATTTGCTTCTGGCACAATTGTTCAGAACAAAACTTGCCACTGCTTTCTTGGGCTTTCTGCACACTTAGAAGGAGAACAAATGTAAGCACTTGCAAGCCTAACAACCAGAAGAATATCTGTGGAAATGTTTCTGTTAATCTTCATTAGATTTTGTGTGTCTGTTTCTGTAAGCCTATTTGTTTCCTCCTAATGTTTACCTTCAGTAACACAGTGTCTTGTTTTCATGAATAGGTCCATATTTGAGCAGCCTTCATAGAGGTTCCAGACAGACACCCTGGCTTTCTTCATGAATCTGAAAGCAAGTCATCTCCTTGAAGGTCTTTGTTTCTTTATCTTCCTTACACAAGGAGATGTAACCCTTAGACCTATACAATATGAGTGGGCCTTATGAATATATTTTTGTTAGCCTGTTTTCTGGAGTGTTCACACATACACACACACACACACACACACACACACAAGTTCTCATTCAGGAGGTAACAAAACTCTTAGGATAAAGCATTAAGTCAGAACTTAGGAGGAGCTTGAGGTAATTGCACTAAGTCAACAAATTGTTGTGAACCTGAGGAATCTTATAAACACGGCACGCATATAGTAACTAAGGGACGATTATCCTAAGTTGATTGGAGAATATATTGTCTTCATTAGTATTCAAACAACCCTGTCTTGCAGAGACTACTAGTCAAGCATGTAAAATAACAAGGGTCGACTCACAGCCCCAACAGTATAACCCTGTTTGCCCTCTTCTGACCTCCACAATCATCACACCAGGGAATCCTTCCATCCTACCACCAGCATATTTTGCTCAACACATTGCTCCTTCAGATAGCTGGTCCATTAGAAACTATCACTTACAAGGTGTTAAAATTAGCTAAGAAGGTAATCTTAGCCAGGGGGCATTTGCATTTTAATGAATGAAGCTTAGTGATTGAGTGGCCTTTGAGGAAAAAAAAATAAAAGGACTGAAGTTCTAATTTTGTAATTAAGAATGAGAAACCTTTGGGTATAAGACTAATTATAACAATTATATGTTGAGAACTATGTATGCAACAGGCTCTGAACTAACCACTTCACATTTATTATTTTAAGGTCATATTATGCCCAGCAGACAGGAACAATTACATTTAATTTTCTAAGTGAAGAAACTGAGGCTGAATGGGATTAGATGGAACCTGCAAGTTCCCATGACAGAATGGAGGGCAGAAATACAGCCTGTTAGACTGTTCCCCAAAGACCCTGTGCTTTTTATTATACTTTCTCCTAAGATTAGAACTTGGTAGCATATTTATTTCAAGATTTTCAAATCATATCTCTGAACTCATATCAGACATAAGAGTGATAAAGATTGTCCAGGTGTTTAACAAGTGAAATTTAGATCAATTCTTGCTGGATATTGGAAACTTACATTCTCCTTGAACGAGACACAACATGCTGTCCTTTACCAGTGCCACCAAAGAGCATCATTGGTTTTAAAGATAATTTCTCAGACATCATAGTTGAAGAAACATAATCAAAGTAAACAATTCCACTGATAGAAAAAAACATGCCTGCAAAAGTAATAAAGAAAGAAAAATTATATTTGTTTTGGATAAGTATTAATGCAGAATATTATGATAGCCCCAGAAAGCTGCGGACAGATACGATTAGATGTACATTCAGTTTTTACGTAGAGTCAAGTATGCCTGCCAACATATATGTTCTCATGTATGTTTGCAAGACAACTATTCCTCTTGTACCAAAAAGCATAGTTATAGAAGCCAACATGAGTGGAGAGTGTTCTCAGTAAGCAAACTAAGATAAGTATTCAATTATCAAAGAAGAAATTTGCCCTATATTATATGATTTTAAAGATTAAAGCCTTGACTGTTGTGAATACTTATAATTATTACATAAGTTCATTTAGTTGTCTGGAGAATTCTGTCAAAACTGTCTTTGTAACGTTCATTTGGCCAGAGGAACTCCTAGGGACTTTAACAGCATAAACTACAGTAACAAGCAAACTATACTAAATTAGAATATCACAGTCTCACAATTTGCTCAGATCTACTTAGAAAATGGAAGAGTTGCCAGGAGCCCTTTCTTATAAGTGCACCACCCTCACATAACCTTTAAATTGCTCATACCACTGCAACTCAGAAATAAGGTTCTTACAGAGCTTTAATAATTTTTCTAATTGGATTTACCATTTCAGATGAAAAAAGAAATCAAAAACTTTCACATGTAACTATATACCATTAAAATAGAATGTTGAAATCATGCTAATGTCAGCATGATTTCCAGTTAAGTAAGATAAACAACCAAACTTTCCCTGTATAAAAAATAGCCTTCAAATTTGTCATATCAAAAGATAAACAGAAGAAAGCCAATTTTCTTGCATAAAGTTGTGCAGCCTACTTTAAAAGACTTCACATCTAATTCTTTTAATTCTTGAATAATGGGAGGATATTCTGAGGAAAAAATATTTCTTGAAGTGTCTTGAGATCATAACATCATTATGTTTATTAGCAATCATTGCTTTTCATAATGACATTTTTAACAGTGATTCCTGGAAAATACAAAGTACAAAGATGAAAAATACATCTTTAGAAAAGTAACAATAAGGCAAATTGAGAAATCCAAACTGTACAAAGAAATTATCTTATCCAATTGTGTCACTTTTCAAGTCAATAAAGAGAGGTTCAAAGAAATGTAAATAAGCTAGTTTTCCTGGCTCACTGAAAGCCAGTAATGTATATATTTATATCAGCTATCTTCTTCTTACCGTGGTTGTCATTCTTTGAGAAAATATAGTTTATAAATATTTTCCCCAGTCATTTAATTCATTTTGTGAACTGTAGAAAGTTTACTATACTTCAATTCCTTCTTTAAGTAAATTATGGCAGATAACACCTTAAAAAGTTGAACTTGAAAAAAAATCTCATTACCCAACCCATGCTATGTAAATTTTTACTTATAGTTCCCTGTCACATTTGATTTAAATGACAGAAGCTTTTTGTTGATCCAAATAAATACAAATAATTGAGATTTGTATTTCAATTGCTAATTGAGATCTAGTCTTTTAAAATATATCTTAGTATATAATACCCATACATGAATTCTTTCTAGATTGTTATAGATTCCAGTATTCTTGGCGCACAAGATAAGCTGCACAATGAATTGACTTTCACCCTAAATGTTGTTTTACATTGTGGTTTAAATTGTGAGATAATTTCATATATTATTCATTTCTGCACAATGGTTTTAGTTTCCACGCGTCTGTACTCTATTCTGTTAGTGGCCTCGTTTGGCCAGCAAACGCAATCTCAAACCTTCTGGAAAAAAAATGTGTTTCTAATTAAAAGAATAATCTTATTATCTTAGCCATTCCGGTGAGCCTTGGCAGATATCAGGATTACTTATACTAGATTGTACTATGTAAATACAATACAACATCTTTCTACATGGAGTCAGATTCATCTATTGAACATGTTTTTCTCATTTGTAAAACAAGTATGTAGATGTTGGCATATATGACCATGATTAAAACATTTGAAAGTATGTTTCAGCTCCTTTGGTAACTGGACAAATTGCCAATGGATGCCCCAGAACTGTTCTAGAAAAGAGAAGAGCAAATACATATTTGAAACTCTTTTATAAAAGGTAGGCAAAAAAAAAATCTAGGTAAATCACAGTGTAAAAATTTCTCCATAATAAATGTTTGCCTTGTCAGGCATTGGTGGGAGGAGAGGTTCTTGGTCCTATGAAGGCTCTATAGAAGCCCCAGGGTGGTGAAATCGAGGGCGTGTAAGTGGGAATGGGTTGTGCAGAGGGGCATCTTCTTGGAACCAGTGGGTGGGAGGATGGGGTGGGGATTTTCTGGGAGGGGAGAAAACCAGGAAAGGTATAACATTTAAAATGTAAATGGAGAATATATTCAATTAAAAAAATGTTTTCATCACAAAGACTGCGGGTTTTCAGCCGTTGGGTTTTGCTTTGGGATTTATGTTTGAAATGATAGTGGTTAAACTCAAAACTTTGTGTGTCTTCCACTGAGTCATCACTACAGCCTTGTTTTAAGTGTTTTTGTAGTTGTTTATTTTTTCCCTCTTTGAAACAGAATCTCATTACAATATGAAGGCTTTGAATGTCTGTCAACTGATGAATGAATGTTGAAAATGTGGTATATTTGCAAAATGGAATATCCTTCACTTGTTAAAAAAAATGAACTTTGCAAGTGAATAGATGGAGTTAAGAAAAAAAATCACCCTGAGTAAAGGTAAGGCAGATATAAAAAGACAGATATTGAGTGTATTCTTTTATATGTCAGTGTTTATTTACAGAATTTTTTTCTATATTTGCTGCAATCCAAATACCACAGAGGTTACAAAGCTGTTAGGTATTACAGGAGAGGAGATCTCCCAAAGAAGACGAAATAGAATAGAGAGTTATGAATGTGAATTGATCCATCCTTATCTCCTTGTACTAAGCTCAAATCCAAATGGATCAAGGACCTCCACATAAAGCCAGATACTCTGAAGCTAATAGAAAAGAAACTGGGGAAGACCCTTGAGGACATCAGTACAAGGAGAAAGTTTATGAACAGAACACCAATAGCATGTGCTCTAAGAGCAAGAATTGACAAATGGGACCTTATAAAGTTACAAAGTTTCTGTAAGGCAAAGGACACCATCAAGAGGACAGATCGGCAACCAACAAATTGGGAGAAGATCTTCACCAATCCTACATCGGATAGAGGGCTAATATCCAGTATATATAAAGAACTCAAGAAGTTGGACTCCAGAAAACCAAACAACCCTATTAAAAAATGGGGTACAGAGTTAAACAAAGAATTCTCACCTGAAGAACTTCGGATGGTGGAGAAGCATCTTAAAAAATGCTCAACTTCATTAGTCATTAGGGAAATGCAAATCAAAACAACGCTGAGATTTCACCTTACACCAGTCAGAATGGCTAAGATTAAAAATTCAGGAGATAGCAGGTGTTGGAGAGGGTGTGGAGAAAGAGGAACACTCCTCCACTGCTGGTGGGGTTGCAAATTGGTACAACCACTCTGGAAATCAGTCTGGAGGTTCCTCCGAAAACTGGGCACCTCACTTCCAGAAGATCCTGCTATACCGCTCCTGGGCATATACCCAGAGGATTCCCCAACATGTAATAAGGATACATGCTCTACTATGTTCATAGCAGCCCTATTTATAATTGCCAGATGCTGGAAAGAACCCAGGTATCCCTCAACAGAAGAGTGGATACAAAAAATGTTGTACATCTACACAATGCAGTATTATTCAGCCATTAGAAACAATGAATTCATGAAATTCTTAGGCAAATGGATGGAGCTAGAGAACATCATACTAAGTGAGGTAACCCAGAATCAAAAGGTGAATCATGGTATACACTCACTAATAAGTGGATATTAACCTAGAAACCTGGAATACCCAAAACATAATCTACACATCAAATGAGGTACAAGAAGAAAGGAAGAGTGGCCCCTTGTTCTGGAAAGACTCAGTGAAGCAGTATTCAGCAAAACCAGAACGGGGAAGTGGGAAGGGGTGGGTGGGAGGACAGGGGGAGAGAAGGGGGCTTACAGGACTTTCTGGGAGTGGGGGGACTAGGAAAGGGGAAATCATTTGAAATGTAAATAAAAATATATCAAATAAAAAAAAAGAATGGATCAATTCTCATTCTTCTGCATGCTGACTTCCAATTGATCGAGCACCATTTGTTGAAAAGGCTATCTTTTTTTCCACTGGATGTTTTTGGCTCCTTTGTCGAAGATCAAGTGACCATAGGTGTGTAGATTCATTTCTGGATCTTCAATTCTATTCCACTGGTCCACTTGTCTGTCACTGTGCCAATACCATGCAGTTTTTAACACTATTGCTCTGTAGTATTGCTTGAAGTCAGGGATACTGATTCCCCCAGAATTTCTTTTGTTGTTGAGAATAGTTTTAGCTATCCTGGGTTTCTTGTTATTCCAGATGAATTTGAGAATTGCTTTTTCTAACTCTGAGGAACTGAGTTGGAATTTTGATGGGGATTGCGTTGAATCTGTAGATCGCTTTTGGCAAGATGGCCATTTTAACTATATTAATCCTGCCAATCCACGAGCATGGCAGATTTTTCCATTTTCTGAGGTCTTCTTCAATTTCCTTCTTCAGAGACCTGAAGTTCTTGTCATATAGATTTTTCACTTGTTTGGTTAGAGTCACACCAAGATACTTTATATTGTTTGTGGCTATTTTGAAGGGTGTCGTTTCCCTAACTTCTTTCTCAGCCTGCTTATCCTTTGAGTATAGGAAGGCAACTGATTTGCTTGAGTTGATTTTATAACCTGCCAGATTGCTGAAGTTGTTTATCAGATGTAGGAGTGCTCTGGTGGAGGTTTTAGGGTCACTTAAGTAGACTATCATGTCATCTGCAAATAGTTATAATTTGACTTCTTCCTTTCCAATTTGTATCCCCTTGACCTCCTTATGTTGTCTAATTGCTCTAGCTAGAACTTCAAGTACTATTTTGAAAAGATATGGAGAGAGAGGACAGCCTTGTCTAGTCCCTGATTTTAGTGGGATTGCTTCAAGTTTCTCTCCATTTAGTTTGATGTTGGCTACCAGTTTGCTGTATATTGCTTTAACGATGTTTAGGTATGGGCCTTGCATTCCTGTTCTTTCCAATACTTTTAGCAAGAAAGGATGCTGGATTTTGTCAAATGCTTTTTCTGCATCTAATGAGATGATCATACGGTTGTTTTCTTTCAGTTTGTTTATGTAGTGGATAGCATTGATGGATTTCCTTATATTGAACCATCCCTGCATCCCTGGGATGAAGCCTACTTGATCATGGTGGATGATCGTTTTGATGTGTTCTTGGATTCGGTTGGCAAGAATTTTATTAAGTATTTTTGCATCAGTATTCATAAGAGAAATTGGCCTGAAATTCTCTTTCTTTGTTGTATCTTTGTGTGGTTTTGGTATCAGCGTAATTGTGGCTTCATAGAAAGAGTTGGGTAGAGTTCCTTCTGTTTCTATTTTGTGGAATAGTTTGAAGAGTATTGATGTTAGGTCTTCTATGAAGGTCTGATAGAATTCTGCACTGAAGCCATCTGGTCCCATGCTTTTTTTGGTTGGGAGACTTTCTATGACCCTTTTTATTTCTTCAGGTGTTATGGGACTGTTTAGTTGATCTATTTGATCCTTATTTAGTTTTGGTGTCAAATATCTTTCTAGAAAACTGTCAATTTCCTCCAGATTCTCCAGTTGTGTTGAGTATAGGCTTTTGTAGTAGGATCTAGTGATTTTTTGAATTTCCTCAGTTTCTGTTGTTATATCTCCCTTTTCATTTCTAAGTTTGTTAAGCTGGATACTGTCTCTGTGCCCTTTGGTTAGTCTGGCTAAGGGTTTATCTATCTTGTTGATTTTCTCAAAGAACCAGCTCCTGGTTTTGTTGATTCTTTGTATGGTTCTCTTTGTTTCTACTTGATTGATTTCAGCCCTGAGTTTGATGATTTCCTGCCTTCTACACCTCCTGGGTAAAATAGCTTCTTTTTGTTCCAGGGCTTTCAGGTGTGTCATTAAGCTGGTAGTGTATGCTCTCTCCATTTTCTTTTTGGAGGCACTCAGGGCTATGAGTTTCCTCTTAGCACTGCTTTCACTGTGTCCCATAGATTTGGGTATGTTGTGTCCACATTTTCATTGTGTTCTAAAAAGTCTTTAATTTCTTTCTTTATTTCTTCCTTAACCAATGTATCATTGAGTAGAATATTGTTCAGTTTCAACGTGTATGTGGGTTTTCTGTTGTTTTTGTTGCTATCGAAGACAACTTTTACTCCATAGTGATCTGATAGGAGGCATGGGATTAGTTCGATCTTCTTATATTTGTTGAGGTCTGTCTTGTGACCAATTATATGGTAGATTTTGGAGAAGGTACCATGAGGTGCTGAGAAAAAGGTATATTCTTTTAAAAATATGGAACGCTTCACGAATTTGCTTGTCATCCTTGCGCAGGGGCCATGCTAATCTTCTCTGTATCGTTCCAATTTTAGTATATGTGTTGCCGAAGCGAGCACTTATAGGATGTTTTTAACACCAAGTTTCCATAGATTCATTTCTTAAGACACATTCCACATAGAACTACATGTCATTTATAAATGCTCAAAAGATGAAAACAACTTTTGCATTGACAGAGATGATATATAACATCAATAAGACATTCAGCACTTCTCTACAGCCTGTTTGTACCTGAAACTGAAGCAGTTTCAATACTCAATTTTTAGGAAAGCCAACCACAAATATGTAGCTCTCTGGAACATTTAGAGTAATGTGTGATAAAGCGATTAAACAATGAATGGGTTCAAAATCCTTAGGTTTTCCATGGGTTCCCTGCCTCTCCTCCAGCCAGCAAAGATTCTCAGGTCACGTCTGTCCCTGGATCACTCCTGCTAAAGGATACTTAGGTTGTCTCTGTCTTTATTAGCATAAATTCGTGTCTACTATATAAATGACATATGACACATTTAACAAAATGATCACTTGTCACAAACAAATGTTCATCTTTCGCTATTCTGTTTTTTTTTTTTTTTTTTTTTTGTCTAGAGAATATACAGCATGCACCTAGAATATCCATGAGGAAAGTCCACTGCATAGAAGACAGCAATGCAGGGTGTTATTCTGTTCTAGCACTATCTGTTTTTTATTTCAACGCATCTGTAACAATTATTAAAGAATGGCCCAGCCACCTAAGTACTAGAAGTATCCTCTTTCCACTTGGATACATTTCCCAAACTAATAAAAAAATAAAATCCCCATTGCCAGTATTTATTCCTTTCCTAGGTTCTAGAATATAAGGAAGTTTCCGAGAGACACAGCAATGAATGACCTGAGACCTTTGTAATTTAAACTTTTCTGAAGGCACAGTCCTGACTCTCTGTATATAGTGATTTTAGTAAACTATTAAAGATCTGTATCCTAAGGCAGAAGTTTAATACAATTCACTTTTTCTCATGGTATAAAATCACTTGTCATCTCAGTCCAAATTTCTCATTTTCTGACTTTCATTTCTGAAATATTCTATCACTATCTTCTTTAGAAACATAACATCTCCTAACATCCCTCTTCTGGCTTACCTGCTTTGTTTGATTATGTTTCAGTTATTTCTAGGAATCCCATTATGTTACTTCTAGCTCTACTTGCCAAATCAACTTGAAACTAAATTATTGAGACTCGAAATGAGGATGCAGGACACAACTCCTGTACTGGGTTTAATGATGTATGGATTGTACTAACTAAATCCATTGGCTACTTACAAACTACTTACTAACTACTTACAAAGCCATTGGCTAGATCCCCTGGACTCTCCTGGGAAGGCTTTTATCTTACCTCAACTTATCTTACCTTATTTTATCTGTTCCTGAGACTTGGCTGTAGGTAAAAAGCTTTATGAGGTTGGCTGTTATGAGAGTTTTCTCAATCTGAACACTTGCCTTTAACCCCAATTCTAAAACCCCGCAAGTCTTTCCTTTGCTTCCTCAAGAGCTTTGCATCTGAAAGTTCCTATCCACACATTTATCTTATTATTAAAAGGAGGTGAGGGAGGTATGTGATATTGTTGGCTTTTGGTATGATATATTACGGTTGGTTCCAGGTTTTGACTACTCTCTGTTGCATCTATATCTTAGAAATTTTGTATCCACTAACATTTCCATGATGTGCAATAACCAGAACTCAAAACCTTCCTCTCAAGGCTCCATCTGTTAGACTTCTCCACACCTAAATGTCTAGTTAGTGAGGAGAATAAGCTCTCAACCAAATACTGACTCTAATAGAGTTTTCAATAACAGTCCTGTTACAGTTAATAAAGTTGATTGGATCTCTTAATTAGCTCAACCATGTATGCAATATACCCCCTTTTCTCTTAATTGACACATTCCAATTTTCTAAGAAATTATGTCAGGCCTGGTTTAAATACAGATTTATGGATGGATGCATCATGAGGGAGGTTTATTTTCTATTCTAATAAGCTCACAAAACACTGGGCATGTGTGACTCTTCAGATAAATATTTTCAACACCCAACCCTTGTATTGGTTTAAGGGTTTTTCCATAGCATCATTCTAAATATTAGTTACCTTGTCAAGGAATATCATTGGTCCTCAAAGATCAAGTTGCACTCCCCAATTCATTATTTAGGGTGCATAGACAACAGAAGCTGAGTTATACAATAGACTTCTAGAGGCTCATTATAGAGAGTATCTCCAAGTATGACTTCCATGCATTAAGCATGGAATCTTCATTTCTACCCAATACCATGCCTAGGTTTTCAGTAAGAGCTTGTTCTATAATTATCAGAGGATTTTTAATCCCGTAGAGCTTGAGGACTTGTTTCTTCATTTTGACCTTAGCTCCACTAAGGTCACGCTTTTCTCCCTTAGCCTTACTTTTACCTATGTTTACAAGTCAAGTAAAGGTTTCCCTATATATCTAGCAACCAGGCAGATCTTTTTAAATAAATATATTACATTTGGTATTCGTAGAAATTTATAGGGTATTTATAAAAACTGGAGAAGGAAGCATTCTACATTTTAGGCAATGAGAGATAAGGGATGTTGTAGAGAATGAAAGGAAAAAATTAAAAAAAAAAAACACCACGTAGTCATGAAGAGGGAAAACACGAAGGGCTTGGGATGTAGCTCAGTTGCGAGAGTGCTTGCCTAATTTTCATGAAGCCCTGTGGTCTGATGTCCAGGATCACATAACACTTAGTTTGGTGGTACAGATCTAAAATTCCAGCATGGGGCAGGGGGTGGCAGAGGCAAGAGAGTAAGAAGTTGCAAATTATCCTCAGCTCAACTGGGCAAATTTCAAATGGAAAAATATAGGAAGAAATGGAAAAATATACGAAGAAAAAGTCACCAGGAACATACAAAGTCAGGAAATCAAAGTTTTAAAATGATTAAATCATTGTCAACTGTGCTAAATAATATTAATATAATATTCTAAATAAGGTGAATCATGATAATTAACCTTTACTTTGACAATAAAGATGGAATGCCACTAATTAACTTGACAAGACAATTGCAATGGTGAGGATCAGAGGCCAATTGAAATAAATTCAAGAGAAAATGAGAGGATGGTAGCTGGAGGCAGTGACTGGAGACTAATTCTGAGGAATTTTACTGCAGATAGAACCAAGATGAAGCACGAGGCGGCAGCATATGTGGGATCATTACAGGAATTTTTGCTTAATAAAAAATCAGTTTATACGTTCATGAGAAGAAATAAGAAGAATGGGAGGAAAAAAATTGTCAGCAAATGATCTTGAAAAGGACGAGCATTGTGTCTAGTGTATCCAGCTTGTTCAGCTGTGTGGCTGCATGTGCAGTGTGTGAGTGAGCAAGGGTTTTATTCAACCAGGACTCCATTGACCTCAACAAGTATAGCAGTGTGAAAAGTCAACAGAGAATTTGTAGCTGTTATGCAGTACAGTGGCCAAAAGGGTGGCTGAGGAACTTAACTGCATGGGTAGTTAAGAGGAAGTATAAAAAAGGCAGAACTGTATAAGAAAGGTCTTTCTGGTTATTTTTCTGAATGGAGAATGTGCAAGTCAACAGAGACTGAGTCGCGTTCAGAGATGGTGGATGGTGATAGGACCTGACAAAATAGTGTGACGGTTAAAACTAAGACAGACGCAAAGTTATGGTCATCATCCTTGAGGATGATTGAGTATAAACTATGACATTGAGATACAAACACAGGACATTTAAGGTAACAGTCCTCAAAAGGAGAGAATGTCAAAGGACTGAGAACTATCAGTAACACCTATATAGAGGCTGAACTGTCAGGATTGGGGCCACACGAGAATATACGCAAGGCTCAAACTGACATGTGGGATAAAAAAAAAGAATTAAGAAAGCATATAAATAAAATAAATTAAAAGGGAAATCCCTGTGACATTGTGACAAGGAAAAAAATCAGAAGAATGACTTAAATATATATAGAGAAAACCAGACTTCCATGTTGTGTCTGCTAACAAAATGAATGATGTTATTCATATCTATGCATGGAAACATGATGAACTGAATGTTTCACAGATGTCTGTTAGTGTTTAGTGCCCTTGACTCATCACTGTGTGAATGTTGATGCAGTTCTGCTAACCAGCCCTGCTTTTTAAAAATTAATATCAAAAACTTTTATTTTATATTTTGAAATTATAATGTAATTTTGTTATTTTCCCTCTTTCCTTTCTTCTCCAACCCTCCTCACACATGCCCTAACTTGCTCTCTTTAAAATCCATGCCCTCTACTTATTTTAATTGTTTTTATATATCTAATATATGCATATATATTATATATATTACATATAATATGTATATAGTATATTCACATACAAAAACATGTTAACACATATACACATCCTGCTCTGGACAATAAAAAGTTACATGTATGTTCTTAAGGGTCATCATAGTGTCCTTACAGACAGCTGGTTAAGGATGACCTATGATCTGATTTCTGACAATACCAAAGAGCTTGCAATGCTAATAGTAACTCTATTGTTAGTTTATATTTCTTTTTCTTTTCTTTTTTTTTTTTAAAGGCTTCTGTCTTAGTCAGGGTTTCTATTCCTGCACAAACATCATGACCAAGAAGCAAATTGGGGAGGAAAGGGTTTATTCAGCTTACACTTCTGCATTGCTGTTCATCACAAAAGGAAGTCAGGACTGGAACTCAAGCAGGTTAGGAAACAGGAACTGATGCAGAGGCCATGGAGGGGAAGTGGCTTGCTTCCCCTGGCTTGCTCAGCCTGCTCTCTTATAGAACCCAAGACTACCAGCCCAGGGAGGGCACCACCCACAAGGGGCCCTCTGCCCTTGATCACTAACTGAAAAAATGCCCCACAGCTGGATCTCATGGAGGCACTTCCCCAACTGAAGCTCCTTTCTCTGTGATAAATTCAACCTGTGTCAAGTTGACACACAAAACCAGCCAGTACAGCTTCTAAAATTGACAATATCTTTCATCTTCCAGTAGTTATTGTGCATGAATATAAAGTTTGTGCTTTGTGCTATCATTCTGAAAGTAAAAAAAACAAGGAGAAAGAAGAATTCAAATAATCACAGGTTTATTGTGCTTATCCTAAAACAACTCCTATTGAAAATTTCCATTTATATGAGTCAATAAATTTCCTTATTGTTTTAGGATGGGCCCTTTTGATGGAAGTTTCTTTCTTGGATAAAATATGTAATACATATGCAGAGAAGATTACAAAGGTTGATAAAATTCCATATAAGAAATAGAAATGTAAATGGAATCATTGATCAATCTTTACTTCAAAGAATAAATCATGCTGTCTTGTATATATTAAATTATGAGGTTGTCTTAATTCTTAGAATACACATATGAATTGCCTGCGTCTTAATTGAGAAAACTTTCTGTATTTCTTTCTTTCCTTTTTCTTTCTTTCTTCTTTCTTTCTTTCTTTCTTTCTTTCTTTCTTTCTTTCTTTCTTTCTTTCTTTCTTTCTTCCTTCCTTCCTTCCTTCCTTCCTTCCTTCCTTCCTTCCTTTCATATAAATTAAACTGAGGACATTTAAGTGTCTGGTATATAAAATAAAAAAAGTTTACATTTTGGGTAATCTGCAACTAAAATGAATTTGTTAAGTAAAGCAGTAAATCTAGAAGTCAAAACTAGCGAATATTCAAAATAAAACTGTAACAATACCAAAACCCATAAGTAATATTTAAACAGATAAAATGTCTTTCTTAAGAAGAAATGATTTGAAAGGAGATTTGTGGCCATGCGGCTCTTAAAATATTGTATAAAACTGAGGATGTAAAGTCTTGAAAATGTGACAGCTGCTATTTTGCTATTATCCCTAATCAATGATTAAAATAAGGTGGAAAAATCACCACAGTGGGAAGAAAACTAAATATGGCAAGAGGGTAAATAGACCACAGCTGCTCTACTGTGGCTCATTGAGGAAATAATTCTCAAGAAACAAAGTACTTTTTATTTGTATATAATTATATAATTAAGCATGTGGGTTATTGGATTACCATTCTCAACTCCTTGCGAACACAGTGAGAAGATTAAGCACCCTTGGGATTGGTCAGGTTCCTACAGGGTCTTTCCCTATTATCTCCAGCAAGCCAGTAAAATGTAAGCTGACATTTACTGTGGTGCTTTAGCAATCACTGCTACTAGATTTTGCATCCTTTCTTTTTCTGTTTGTCAAAGTGGCTTTAAAAAAATTATTGGATTCTAGAATGAATAAACATGAAGAATAAAGTCAAGGATAATGTACAACTAATATACAATTAAGAAGAAAGGCTTCATATACTTTTTAAAAAACATTTACTGTGTGTGTTTGTATCAGTTGTAATATATGTATACCCCATGTGTGGAGATGGCCTCAGAAGCCAGAGAGTATCATGTCCTCTGGAACTCATTTAGAGGCAGTAGTGAGCCATCTGATTTGGGTGCTGCAGAACAAACTTAGTTCCTCTGTAAAGGAAGTACTCCTAACTGCTTGGCCATCTTTCCCAACCCTAGTATACTTTTCTATTGTTATAAGAAAAGCAGATTTTTTAGGTCTTTATTATTGTAGCATTAACTTGCAAAGATTTCCTAATAATATGCATTTAAGCAACATATGTATTCATATACATATATGCATAGGAACTACATAAAATATTTTAGCCAATTTAGAGAAACTTCATGTAAAGATAAAGATAAAAAGGTGCAGGGTACATGAGTCTATAAAAGCCAACATTGTAGATGTAATCACCCACTGCAGCATATTGAAGATAAAATTAGATCCATGTTAACCACCAAAAATAAAATTTTATTTTTCTCTGCCACAATAGCTCTTCATCTAGTGAATCCTAATGCATAACTTCCCTCTACACATTTCTATAAACACATCTGGAATATTTAAAGGGAGATGGCAGTATTAGTAATCTTAGTTATCCTGAAACAATTACCCATTTCCTTCTTTTTGGCTAAGATTGTAGAACAGATGTATTCTGTTTCTGCCAGCAGAAGAACGATGATTTCCACAGCTACTGCACACCAGGGGCATCGTCACTGCTGTTGGTGTCTCTTGGAGTCTATGCTGAGGCATCTGATGCCAGATATCCAGGGAGCTGATGTTTGCAAGAACAGCATGAACTGTGTCCCTGCTAGAGTGGCAATTGTTAACTCAACTGCTACCACTAATTTTGTCATCCCATTGGATCCTTCAGAAAATTAGACAAAATAGTTCATTACCTCAATATTCTCCCCCTCCCTCCCTTCTCTCTCTTTCTCTCTCTCTCTCTCTCTCTCTCTCTCTCTCTCTCTCTCTCTCACACACACACACACACACACACACACACGCACACACACATACACCCAGGATGTCAATAGGTCTTGCCCTTCCCCTATCCCTGTCCCTTGCTAAACCATTAGATTACATTCCTAAATCTAACCACAAAGACCTAGTCCCTTATTTGGCCACTTTCCCATGCCTGACTCATTCCTGAGGTTAATCATCACCAACATCCAACTATAAAACTACCAATCAGAACTTATCAACACATTTAAACTCATAATTAAAACAGACCCCTACCCCTTTCCCATTAAAATTAGCATTTCTAAAGCTATTAGCTACTGTTTTCTACCTGATTCAGGTTCAGCCACCTTGTCTCTTTGCCTTGATTAATAAGCACATTGGGATTTGTGTTTGGAAGTTCATTTTGAATGGGGTCTGTGCCTAATCCAGTGTCCAGAGGAAAGCACCTCACAGTGTCCATTCAGTTATGTACGAGAACAATGACTTTGAAACTAGCTCTCATCTATATTAAAGATGGCTTCATTATTTCTTTATAGTACTAATCCCCTACAAAACAGCAGATGTTCAAAGCATAGACACAATGGATTGTATACATAGCCATTGCCTCAACAGCACTTCAGTGAAATATTCCCAGAAATTTGATTTGTGTGTGTTAAAATTCCTTATTGAGCATGGTGCTAAGTCATGAAAATAGATGATAAAGAAGAACTCAGTGTAGGAATTCAAGAAGTTTATGGTCTATCGAAGCCAATGAGAAATATATTAGAAATTATAATTGAGCTGACACTAATATACTACAATTCGTCTAATGAGAAAAAAAATAGAAGAATAAAAATAATTAGAGGAGTTTTTCGTGGAGAATAGCATATAGAAGTTTAAGTACACACATTAACTGGATTATCACACCAAATACCACATACAAAAATAAAAACCTGAATAGAAGCAGACAAAATATACTTTCCAAACTAATATACAGAACAAGCAATAACGATTTTGTATTCACTGTGAGTCTAACATTATTCTAAATGATTTAAATGTGTTATTTTATTTGATTAAGAAACATGTTAAGTAGATAACTTAATTGTATCCTTATTAGAGGAAATGAATGTGAATCATGAAGTTAAGAATTCTCCTCAAGTTCATGGAACAAATTAATTGATAGGCAATACTATCAGATTCAAATCCAGGTATCCCTACTCAAGATTCACTCTCTTTAACTTCCTTTTTATATTTCATAGCACAAGAAAAATGATAACTACCTATTATCTTATATGTATTCTATACATATCTATTATGTGTAGAATTGATGACAGAAAATTTTTAAATTTTTTTAAGGGAAGAAAAAAGTAAAATAAATTTGAAAGTGGATTAAATGAGTAGAATATAAATAAGGAAAATATTCATGTTCATAGCTTGAGACAGTGAGGAATTACCAAAGGATGCTGATTGTGAAGAAAAAACGGGACAAATGTAAGTTTTAATGTGGGCTCAGTATCAACTGATGATGAATAGGTACTTAAGATACTGGTTTTGATGGAAATCTGGAATGCAGATTAGATAAACGTCATCAACCTCAGCTGGTCATTAAAGTGAATGAGTATATACTCACTCAAAGACTATACAGTGAGGGGGAACGAATGCAATTATGATGTACATTAAAATCAGAAGTCCCACAAAGAAATAGATGAGCCATCTTGGTAGAGTGTGATGTCACAGAAGCTAAAGGCATCAAGTGTTTGAAGGAAGAAGCAGCTGGCAACAGTCTTAAATACAGCAAAGATGCTGAATAAGAAAGAATTATTCTATCCAATGCGTGTAAAAGCAAGGAGGCAAACAGGGACTAGTGAAAAAAATGGAGAGAATATTACTGATAATTTGAGAGTTTTTACAAATACACTAGGTGTTCCAAGTAAAGTCAACTTTTGCTTTAAAATGAAAGTACTGGATATAAAGAGTTACAGTATAACAGAAAGTAGGAAGTAAGCATCAACTTATAGGCATAGGAATAGGAGCTAGAAAACATCATACTAAGTGAGGTAACCCAGACTCAAAAGGTGACTCATGGTATGCACTCACTAATAAGTGGATATTAACCTAGAAAACTGGAATACCCAAAACATAATCCATATATCAAATGAGGTACAAGAAGAAAGGAGGAGTGGCCCCTTGTTCTAGAAAGACTCAGTGAAGAAGTATAGGGCAAAACCAGAACGGGGAAGTGGGAAGGGGTGGGTGGGAGGACAGGGGGAGAAAAGGGGGCTTATGGGACTTTCGGGGAGTGGGGGGCTAGAAAAGGGGAAATCATTTGAAATGTAAATAAAAAATATATCGAATAAATAAAAAAAATAAAAATAAAAATAAAGGAATAGAATTTATGACTTGGACTTAGAAGCACCATCATGAAGACCAACAAGTAGGAAGTGTGACATCATACAATTTATGCATAGCAAAGGCCACCGTCATTTGAATATAAAAGAACCCTACAGAAAGAAAAAACATAGTCTGCACCCCCTTTATATCTGACAGAAGATTAGTACAGAATACACAAAGCACTCAAAATTCAAACATCAGTAAAACAAGCAACCTAATTAACAATTGGATGATGGAACTATAGAGGGAGTTCTCAAAAGAAGAAAGTCAAATGGCTGAGACATAAATTGCTTTAAATATTTGACATCTTTAGCAATCACAGCAATGCAAATTAAAACTTCTTTTATTTTCCATGTTATCCCAGTCAAAATGGTTAAGATGAAAAAAATCAAATAGCAACAAATTCACAAATACATTAATCATGTGTTTCAGCTATACTGTTCTTCAGCATATTCCCCAAAGATTCTATCTTCTCCTACAGAAATACTATTCACCCATGTTCATTGCTTTTCTATCCACAGTATCTAGAAAATGGAAAAAGAACTAAATGTCACCTAGTGGATATGAAGTTGATATGCTGATTAGTGAATAACTGAAATGTGGTACATAACAAGAGAGGAATATTGTGCAGCTATACAGAAAACTACAGTAACAAGATTCACAGGTAAATGATTGGAGCTGGAAACTATCACCCTGAGCAAGGTAACTTGAACCCAGACAAATACTGCACATTCTCTTTCATATCTAGCTCCTAGATTTGAATATTTAGATATGCATATTTAAAATGGAGTACCCAAAGATTTCAGGAAAGTAGTATGAGTATACAAAGAGAAGATTTCAAGGTAATAAAGATGGAACATGGGTGCTATAAAGGGGGTAAGGGAAAAATAGAGAAGAAAGGGCTAAATGTAGTTCGGGATGGGAGGACAGCATAGAGGAGGAAATATATAGAGGTACAACTAACACCGAAGACCTTTGAAAAAGCCATATGAAAACCTATTACAGTAAGAGCATCCTAGAATATAAAGTATATACATATACAAATATAAAAGGAATTTAAGTCAATTTTCCTTAAAGTGTTGATGACACCTCACCATAAGCTACTAAATAAAAGGTTCCACCTATGACTTACTTCTTTTACAGTTCATCAATTGGGTTCTATAGATAGCCCTTTAACAATACAGACATTTGCCATTTCTTTTGGTTACTCTCCAGAGCCTGATGAAAAGACCCTATTGTTGAAGACACCCACATACAGGAGTCATAGGAACTGGAGAAATTAAAATGATGCTGACAGGGAAGCTAAAAACATAGGTCCAGCCTGTGCTTGCTCTTCAGTTGGTAATTCAGTCTCTAGTGGCTACCAAGGGTCTAGGTTTGTTGACATTCTTGCTCTTCCTGTGGAGTCCATGTCCTCTCTAGGTCCTCCAATCTTTCTCCCAACTCTTCCATAGGACTCTTCAAGTTCGATATAATGTATGGGTGTGAGTCTCTGCATCTCTTTCCATTGATTGATTGGTGGAGCTTCTCAGAGGACAGTTCTGCTAGGTTCTCAGGCATCATTTTTAAAGAACGTTTGGAAAGACAGCATGAGACACAAGTTGTGAACATCTGCATTGAATTGTTATTTTCTGAGCTTGACAGAGTCATTTCATACAAGAACTCACAGTGGATATGAACTTAAAATATACAGACCTTAAAACATCAAGCCATACAGAACATACAGCATGATTTGGTATTCATCCATAGCAGAGAATCTATTGGCAATCATAGGTTGCTGAAGTAGGGATGGCAAACTTTCTTCAGGGACTCAGCCCATAAAATGTTACCTATGCTCCAATAGATGGTTCTATACCAATGCCCATACAGGTAATACTAACTGGCCTCTGTGGGGTTTAATGTTAATAGAGAGTGAACATATGATATGTGTAGGGAAATGTGGTGGTGGGAGAATAAAGTAGGAACTGGAAAAGAGGGAATGGTTGTAAATTTGATCAAAAACACGTTATAAGCAGGTATGAAATTCTCATATAATAAAATAGTGAGGGACAGAAAAGAAAGGTTAGACTTATTCAGAGAGATCTTTGGTTTTCAAGAAGCAGAAATCTATTTTATTTATCTGAAAAGCATGCTGGGAACTTTCTATAAACTTAAAGTATTTCAATGTACTCCTGGACACAACCACAACTTACACCTCTAAGAAGGAAATAGTAACAAATGTTCATATTAGCCACTGATGAAGCCTGTCTCTCAGAATGCATGATCTTTATAATCCTCTCCCTGTGTATATGCAGGATGGATTTAGTGACTCAGTTCTGATAAATAAAAAAAAATGACTAAGTGATAGAATTTCATTTCCAGTATTAGATTTTAAATTGCTCTAATAATGATACCTATCTTGATACATATCTCGCTCCTTCTCCCACATCACTTTTCTCATCTTTTACTTAGGGGATAGCAGCTAGCATGTCATATGTGGCCAGAGGTATGAGGGGGATAAATAGAAGACTGTTCTCTTCAGCTAATCCAGTATAGAGATTTACAGATACGAGAAAAATCCATCTAAGGAGATAAACTTATGAAACTATATTTCATAATCTTACTCCCCACCTCAGTCTGATTTACATAGAGACATTAGGGATGATATTAGAAAATAATATCACTTCAGAGGGCCTCAAGGTGTGTGTGTGTGTGTGTGTGTCTTTTGAATGTAATAAAACCATGAATCATTGGTAGGTAGAACACAGACTATAGTACCATTCACTAAAATAGCACATACTGGTGTCTTCCTCCTTGTAGTAATGGGCTTTGGAAAGTCTCCTACTCATAAGGTGAGGTTGACTTTAGTAACTATAATGAGTAAAATAGAGCAAAAGTGATCTGACAAATGTTACAAGGTTGAAAGAAGACTGAGTTTTACCTTGTTTTGTCCACACCCTTGAATCTTAAAACACTTGAGAAAGTGTCTACAGGAAAAAAGTGCCCCTGTGGACATACCCATATGACAAGCAAATGAAATCTTGGCTTAACATCAATAGAAGACTCCATCAGCCTAGCAAGTGACATTAGAAACAACTCTGGTCATCAAACCATGAGATGACTACAGTTGGAATTGGTCTCCTGACTGCAGCACAAAAAGACCCTGGAGGACTCCTAAGCCCTTATTTGGATTCTCATTCTACAAAACAACAGGATACACTCTGTATCATTCTAGTATGCCATTATGTTTTTAAATGATATGTTATAATAATAAATCAAAGCAAGTAAGAACAAGGAGTATAACTGAACAAGTTCTCTGCAGTCTCTGCCTCTGAACATCATGGGAGAAAGCACAAACACCATGGGGATCAAATTCTGTGAGAATGCCATGACCACATAGCAGGTGTCTACTTTGGTAATATCATTCATGGTTAATAGAAAAAGATCACATGATTCAGCCACAACTGTTGTACTAAATAGCAAACCTCAATTGGGGTTTTCAACCTTACCTTTGATTATTCAGTTTCCAGATAAATAAAAACACAAAACATATATAGATTTATAGACAGATGATAAATAGAGATAGAGAGATAGATAGAGATTCCTTAGCCCTAGAGCTAGGGAGATATCTACCCTAAGCTGCTCAGTGTCTACTTTCCTGCCAAACAGCCTGAGTTATAACTTGCCGTGTTACATCTTGACAACCCTTAATTGGCCAGCCCTGATAGCCATATTTTTAAGATTCCAACCCTTTGTATTCAACCAATAGTTGTAAATTAAGGAGCAAGGTCACGTAGCAACACTTTGTATGTCTGGATTCTCTTGTCCCTGGGTGCAACCAGGGTTGGGGGCCAGTATTTAGGACTACAATACATAATAAAATACAAAATCTCAGCAATCTACACTTGGTCTGTTCCTAATAGAGCAATAGACAGACAGTTATAGGACATCATTAAAAGTCAAAAACATATGCTATGACCATAAATATTTTTAAATTAATTTATTTTGTAAATGTGTATGTGGAGAGAGAGAGAGAGAGAGAGAGAGAGAGAGAGAGAGAGAGAGAGAGAGAGAGAGAGAGAGAGAGAGAGAATGTGTGAATATATTCTATAGAATTTATAGATGTCAGAGGACAATTTGTGGAAGCCAGTTTCCTTTTTTGCACTTTTGCACTGTGGGCTCCAAGAAAGCGTATTATGGTGTTATCTGCTAAATCATCTTACCAACACTAGTGAGCATATATTTTTAAAGGTTGTTGTACCAGGAAATGCCTTATAAACTTGTTTTTACAATTTATGTTGCCAGCATTTACAAATACACATTAGTTTGAAGTTTCTATATTTCCCAAGAATATAGCTTTCACCGTGAAATACAAGGCATGTTAGATCACTCAACTATGAGGTTTTTAATTGCTTTTTACATGCCTGGGGAAACATTTGAAATCAGAGATCATTGTCATTTTCTAGAATATCTGACACAATGGTATACTAATCATTCATGATACAAGTTTCAGAGCCAAAGGTACTCCCTCCAAAGATTACGTGGAAATTATAGTAAAATTCAACAGGAAATAGGGCTTTTTCATCCTAGAGGCAGGAGGTAGAAAAGTTTCATATTGAAGGCAACAGCTGAGAAGCTAATGCATCTATTAGGCCATCTATTTATAATCATTCGAACAACAAATGAAAAATTAAGCATCTCTATACAACAAAACCAATACACATATCTATTTGAAGAAATAAATGTAGCAAATTACCTAATTGAAACTCGATACTTTTAAAGGACTAAAGGGTACAGAAAACTGAATTATGACCACATAAAAATATGGATAGAGGCAGAAAAGGGAGTATTTGATTGAAGTATAACCTTTTTGCTTCACAAATTTGAAATAGAGAGAACAATAAAACCTTAGGTGAAATAAAAGTAAAAATATATGATTAAAAGAAAGGGGGAGATAAGAACTAGCACAATGTTAAAAATGGTTGTTTTTAACTTTAAATTGACTTTTTATTCTTTTTTATAGTACACACAAACTCATTTATTTATTAGATATGCATTAAAGCTTCCTTTATGTCAGTCCTCCAGATAAATTATGAAAAAAGCAAGATGCTATCCCTGCCCTACTGGTGTATTCTGAATTTCCCCCTTAAAACAAATACCTTTATTCTGAAAATTCATCAGCCTTGAGCAAAAAAAAGGAAAATGGAATTGCAGGCAATACATTTTGTAAATGTTGAAACATGTCTGGGAGTAAAGTATTTTCTCTTTCTGTATCATTGATGGCAAAATATCTAGCACACAGAAGATTAGAGAGTGCAAATACTGTGGGAATTACTGAGTTATTCTTAGGAATTAAGCATTCAGGAAATGGTGCAGTTTATATTTAGATACCTTAGGGAGACTCCACTGTTTGAAAACCTAATTGCACTAAATCCTGTTTACAGAGAGCAGATAAACACGGTACACACCATCACATTCAGAACCTGATTGTTAACTGTTTTTTACTAAAAAAAAAAAAAAATCATATTTATTTTTAACAAGATAGCATGCTGTTTTCTCAGAGAATCACACACACACACACACACACACACACACACACACACACACACACAAAGGATATAAAATGGAATTTGGGCAGTGGTAGTTGACTTTATTTTTTGGTAAGTTATGATATTCTGCTGCCTTCCTACTTAGCGCTCATATTTTAATGTAAAAATCAAAAAGAACAGAGAAGAGAAATAATTTACATGTATATATTAACCAACTTTTGGAAAGAAATAAAAGTAAGGGAGATATGCAGGCATAATATTTTTTGCAACTTACTTTTAATAAGGGTTCAGCCTCTCTTCTAGCCTCCCACCCAGTAGAGGTATTGGAAGAGAAAAGTTGTTAGGATATAGGGGAAGTGGAACTGTTCAGCAATAGTTGTCTAGGGGTGAGCTTGGTCTTCTTTGGCAAGCAGTTCAGTCCTGTAGCATACACCAAATATGATCGAGCAGCTACAGACTAGTCCTCTACGTAGGCAGACATAAGGCATGAACCAGAAACTACAGTCCAGTCTTTTCAGCAAATAGATACCAAGCACTCGTAGTCCAATCCTGAAGAAACTGCCAGGCTCGCCCTCCAGTCTAAGGCAAGGTCTCAGAGACAGTAAGCTGCCAAAGGAACTTCATGGTTCTTGGGTCTCTTGCAACTATAGTGTTACTGCAAGTTGAGCTCAGCAACACTATGTAAGGCAAACCAATTCATGTGTGTTTTTAGAGAAGAATAGGACAGTGAAGGAAACCAAACCAATGCTCAGTGTTTGTCTCCAACTGTCTGTGTGGAGCATGATTTCACGTTTCTGCTATGTCCAAACATTCTTTCACCTGCATCTGATTCAGGAAATTAGCCTTTCACATGTTTGATTTAGCAACACATCCTTTCACCTATATGACCCAGCAAAACATCATTTGACATAACTAACTTTCCAAAGAAACTAGAAGTTTCTACTTCAGGGGTATAGAAAACCAACTTAAGATATTACCACTAAATTACAAAGAGGTTATTAAATACTAAAGCTATTCAGTTTATTTCATTTATTCTTTCAACAGTTATTTGGAACCTGGAATATACTCAGCACTGAAAGTATACATAGCTATCTGTCTTTATTGATGTCATGGTAAATAGCCCCTTCTTACACAACTCAGAGTAAGAAGGAAAGGACAGACACACATGCCCACACACACATAGATGAGCATGGTCCAGTTAGTGTAAATATGTGAAGACAAACAAAGTTAAATTGATAGTAATGGTGCAGCATATGAGAGAGTTGTGTATGGAAGACCTGTGTGAAAGATGATGAAATATTCTTTGAGGAAAACATTAAAAGAAGTAACTCTCAAGAAAAGAGCCTTCTAGAAATAAAATTCAGTTTTTCATAGACTAAACAAATATAGGGATGGCATAGCCATCAAACTGCAAGAAAGGAATGTAGAGCAAAGAGAAAAAGCTGGCCAGAGAAGGAAAATATGGCAGAACATGAACATCTACAACAGCCAACACAACAACACGAGATTTCCTTGATCATCTGAAAGAACTTTAGAATTTATCGTATGCGCAGTGAAATGCTGTTGTGCATGATATGGCCATCCCATAATTACCATGTAGCAAAACTGACAATTCAACTTTTTCCAAGTCAGACTCATTTTTGATCCCCACCTGAAAATGTTTGATCCTCCAAATTTCTTTATGAGAGCTGAAAAATCAAGATTACATCCTCCTTGAAGGAGGAAATACTGTGTTTTGTGTCTGCAAAAGTAAATTATTTGCCTGATGTATGTAATTGTCATCTCAGAGACTTACTTCTGGACAAACTCACCTGTTCTAGTTCGTACTGAACTCTAGCTAGTTGGTTCAACTCAGCTGTTCAGGACCAAATTCCTCTCCAAGCTGACTGATTCAAACTGGTGTCTTTGAGCTTCTCACCTAATTGCTTTGCTTGGCCTCAAACTATCTGTGGCAATTTGTCTAATCTTATATTCCCTTCAAATTCTCTGACATCAACTGCCTCTTCTGACCTGCACTGCACAAACTTACAAACTGAATGAACTCAGAAACAAATTCAACTGAACTCAACTGCACTACATGAAATGCATGCACTGAACAGATTCAAATCCACTGCACTGAACTCAACTATTTTAGTACTACTCTCAAATAACCTCTTTCCTGTCTGTTCTCATGAGTGATGGGCATATCCTATCAAATCTTTCTCTGATTTGTCATTTTGTCTGCTACATGAGGCTTGGGGTTTATATCTTAACTTCTCAATGGCATTGTTTGGGTTAAAAGGTGAATGATAATGGGAAGTCTGTGTTCCAACCAGAAGAATTAAAGGTTCATGGCATATCTGCATTCATAATGGATGACATAGCCCTAGAAGGTCTTTGATATGGTTAGAACAACCATGCTGCTGGATTAAAGTTCCTGTGTAGCTTTCTTCTTACTTCCACACAAAAAGCTAAATAGGTCTTGTGCTGGTCACCATGGCTGCCGTGGGTTTATGAGTTCAACATCTCTGTCACGACCAGAGGATATTATTTTGCAGCAGCTTTTCCAGACCACGGGCTTTTCAAATCTCTCTACCTCCTTTCCTATGATATTCTAAGAACCTAGAGGGGTAGAGTATATGATATAGGCATGCTAATTAGGGCTGAACTCTTTGAAGACACTTTTTTCTTCACTTTTGCCAGTTGCGAGTTTCTCTATTGATTGCCAACCACATATTAATTCATGCATGAGACAATTAAAGAATAAAGTTTTATATATTTAAAACTAAAACTAGAAATTTTTGTACTTGAATATTACCTTTTGCTCTATCACCAACCTGCTCACAGATATGTACAGACTCTACAGCATATCTAATTCTATCCAGGTGTAAGATACAAATAAAAAAATGTTAATACTCTTTAGATTAGTTATGGCATGCTTATTTTATGTGATGTTCCTCACAAACAACCCTTTCATAGACAAGGGAATTGAGATATAGAGGAAGAATTTGTCCTGAATGAGTCAGTGTTTGTGGTACAATATCAGTTTGAAACATACTCTAAAAATATCATCTTACCTTTAAAATTAATTTGAACACAATGGTGTGTTTTGACATTATAAGTATATTTTCCATTCAATGTTTGACATTTTATCATACTTCCCTTGTCACTTACTCCAACTCATAGGATAAAGTTACCTACTCTATGCCTGAAGTAATGTCAAAGGTTTATAAAAATGTTTCCAATATCTTGCAAAAGTCTTACTTCAGTAAGATAGGTGGAAAGAGCAAGGATGTTTTACATGTAAATTGTTATGTGCCTGAAGCTTGGAAGGACAGTCTACCCGAAAGCTCACACTTGAGCTCTTGGCTCCAGTGATATAGTATCAACTTGATTCATATCCTTTCCCATCCAAGAAAGATTAAAAACAGAAAAACTTGGTATTATGACATTTTCTGACTTTTGCTGAAAACACATAAAAACAATTCATCCCAGGTAGGATTTTGATGACAGACAAAAGAAACAATAAAACCAAGGTTAGCTTAGTTAATTCACAAATGTATTAGTTTACAGGAATATTGGTGACCTAAATATAGCTAGTTTTCTGAAGAATCTAGAAAAACAAGGGTGATAACTTACAAAAACTGAATTGCAAGAGCTCCCTCCATAAGTTGAAGAGAGATGACTGATCCTAATTTCTCACTTCTTCCCTAGGAATTGTTTCTGGTCATATAACCTTGAAAGGAGCCTTGTGAATTTTGTAAAATTCAGGAGCTTCATGAGCCTTGTAAATTTCCTTTACTTATAAGGCCTTACATATTTTGTTTACTTCCTGAGTTTTACAAGCCTCATTACAGAATGGGATGTATCAATCTGGAAGAAGTTAAATATACATCAAGAACTGGATACTTCATGAAGGGAATTAATTAGTCATACAGGGATTTGTATATGTAAGAATTTTGGAGTAAAAGAAATTCAATTTTTGAAAAGGTGACTTCATCCCAAATGATACCTTAATCCTAACATAATAAATAGTATTTAGAATCGAAGATGTAATCACACTATGAGATTATGACTGGAATTAACACCTTAACTGAAAGGGGGGAAAAACATGTTTTCTGTATGTCTCTGGAAAACTTCATGAGTTCAAAACCAGGAAAACTTCTATTTCTCAGCAATTTGCATAACAAATTCTGCCATTTGGGTCTCATAGCTTTTAGTGTCTATCTTGAACATTGAGAACTGGAAGGTACTTGCCTAAGGCTAGTCCTTGATATTCTGTCATAGCAACCTGAAGTATCTAGGATATTTAGGAAGTAATTTTTCTGCCTTGGAATAAGCTGGTCACTTCAGTGACTAATTTTCAAACAATGTTCTTTAAATGGAATAGTACAGTCATGCACTCTATGCACTATTTTTCCATCTTTATAAAAAATAGCCTTATTTCATTCCTATGTGCCTTTGTATTTTCTACCATATTACCATGAATGGTGATTTCTTAAAAGATACAAAAGTGTGTCCAGGCATCTGTGAATGTGTGTGGTCTTAGCTAGAGAGAAGAGGAATTAGTTGAACTATAATTCAATTGAGGCGTTGGGGAGGACGTCTCCTTGGAAAACATGATGGGTTAACCCATTGGGAAATATGTTAAGACATACAGAGAAGAGAAAAGACCATATTAAAAAGGAGGGTTGGTTGCAACTTGTCAACAGCCATCCAACGAACATCTGACATCAACCCAGAAAAGTTTCTTCTTGTCAGCCTCTGGAGGGACGATAGCCTTCAGAGTGCCAAATTTGTGGCCCTAAAAGTGAGACAGTGTACATTCCCACTCTTTCAAGCCACATAATCTTAATAATTTACCATAGACCACCCCAGATTTATAAACCCCTCTACGCTACTTGTCAGAATAGAAAGAAATCCCCTGTCTTTTATTTGAACCACCTCTGTAATGTTGTTAGAGACCAAAGGCAGAAAAGGCAAATTGAAAAGAAAGGAATACAATGGTTATGTGGATTCTCTTGAAATCCTTCCATTGAGGGAATCATTGTGGCATTAAAATGCTCTAAGAGCTTTCTAGACCAGTCTGTCTTCTACACCTTCCCTTACCTGCTCAAGGTGACACTCCTAACCTCTCATTAGCTGAAAAAGCCAAATATACTTTGGAAGACTATTCTGTATGGAGTTTGAGTGACCACTTGTATTTTTGTAACTCTATATTATTCATTGGGTTTTACCTCTCTTTTGTTGAAAATTAGAGTATATTTAATTAGTAGCCCAAAAACTCAAATGGAAAGGGACCTATTTATGCTCTAACTTGGGGGGGGGGCTTTACAGGTGTTTTCCCCCACAGTGAAAGCTATCCATTTTTTACAAAAATGAAAGATTTATAAAGCTTTGTTTCAGAATCCAATATTTTTAATCAGTATTGTATTTTGTTCCTTTAGGAAAATTGTTGATAAAATGCCTAACCTCCTCCATTGACAATTGAGTCAGTACTTATATATTTGGCTATATGTATTATTACACAAAAATTTAAGTACTAAAACATAAGCCCTTTGATTTTATACAGTAGCTGAACAGACAACAGAACAGATTGATAATATCATAAACTCAAACGGTTCATTGCTTATTAGATATGCTTATGATCTGCCTCTTGAGTCCTCCCACAGTCCACTATGACTGTCTCAGACCATCTTACTCTTTATACAGTTGCATTTTTATGGATGGTTTGATGTAATATTACTGACTGCTGTCTCTACCCACACCACAGGCCAAGTCAATGACATATTACAGAATATGTCAGTCACTGAACCCAGATTGCAATTCCCAATTCCTACCAGAGGAGTAATCTCTGGAACAAAACAAAAACAAAAACAAAAACAAAAAACAAACAAAAAACCCCACTGGATCTTATTGTAAGATTTAAATATTTATTTAGTATCTCAGATATTGTGCTTCTTAAACACATTCATGGCCATGCTACATAAACTCTTAAAGTAATGAAAATAGTAAACATGCCATGGAGAAGCCACTCCACAAGTCCTCCAGAGACTCCAGATAAAACCAGTCTATACTGCTTTAACCTCCTCATTAATGGTCTGTAAAAGGATGGGAGTCAACTGCACATTAATTAAATCCACAGCTGTCTCATAATCTAAAGGTGTATTACAAATCAGCAAAGGATAAAAACACTGAGGTAAAATATGATACTAAAATAAATAAATATCTAAGTAGGACAATAATCTAAAAGTAGAATTCCCTAAGTTGTTATTCTTGAGTTGATGGACATAGTTCCATGACTCATCAATTGAAGGCAACACAGTATGTTAATACTGTGATCAATTTGAAAAAGCCAGAGATCCAGCTTAGAAGGCAGGTTTAGAGAAAGAGAGAATACTTTCATGATTTAAAGTATTCTTTATGTGCCTATCACTAGTTAATATAAAAGTAATAGAGAATCAATTTTCAAGTGTATCAAGAAAGAATGGCTGAGAGCACTAACTTATAAAAATAAGAATTCTTGTATGCTCCATAATTAATATAAACTGACAAGGAAACATCATCAAATCACACAATCTTAAAGGAATAAAGCAATTTATTGATAATGTGAATGACTCCAGGAAAAATTAAACTTTGTGATAGCCCACCATCCCTGAGAAAATGTGTAAGAGAACCTGGGTTGTCGTCCCTGTCTACTAATTTCTTTCTTGGAATCTTATACCACTGCCAAGTTCACTTAAACAATAGCATCATAATTCTGAAAATACCCTGATTTAAAAAAAATTAATATATGTTCTATATGTTTCTGTGATTTATGTACATTATATTTATATGTACATTACATGTATATATTTGTATGCATACATGTTGCTTGTGGAAGACAAATGTCAAATGTTTTTCTCATTAACTCTTCATCATAGTTTTTGAGAGTGCACTGGCTGGTTTTGTGTGTCAACACTGACACAGGTTAGAGTTATCACAGAGAAAGAAGCTTCAGGTGAGGAAATGCCTCCATGAGATCCAGCTGTAAGGCATTTTCTCAATTTGGGATCAAGGCAGGAGGGACCATTTTGGGTGGTACCATCCGTGGGCTGGTAGTCTTGGGTTCTATAAGAGAGCAGGCTGAGCAAACCAGGGAAAGCAAACCAGTAAGAAACATCCCTCCATGGCCTCTGCATCAGCTCCTGCTTCCTGACCTGCTTGAGTTCCAGTCCTGACTTCCTTTAACGATGAACAGCAATGTGGAAGTGTAAGCTGAATAAACCCTTTCCTCCCCAACTTGCTAAGAAATTGGTCATGATGTTTGTGCAGGACTAGAAACCCTGAGAGTGTCTCTCACTGAATGTGGAGCTTTTAAATTTGACTAGAAAGACTGACCAGTGAGCATTAATGATTCACCAATCACACATTCACACACACATACACACACTCTCACACACTTCTGTCTACACCCACAAGTGGCTGCAATGCCCAGCTTTTCTCATGTGTGCTACAGACTGAATCCATGCTAACAAGGAAAGCATTTGCCAATTGAACCATATTCCTGGGCCTATCTTGTTTCTTGTTGAGACAATTGCTAGTGTATTAATTTCTAGAAAAATATTAACATTCTATGCTATTCATTTGGAGAAGTTACAGAGCAAATAGAAGCATTCCATGATGATGAGTTGCAAAAGCATTCATTCTCATCAAGTCAGTAAGGGATGTGTTCCAAGCTGACATATAGACACCATCCAAATACCATAGTATATTTGAATAAGACTGAGGATGTAGCTTGCTGATAAAGTACTTCCCTTGGATGTGCCAGGTCCTGGGTTTAATCCACACAGTAATAGAAACCTAAAACAGTGAATCCCACCCAGAACGTTGACCGATCATCTAATGTAGCCAACAAATAAGGCCAACAAGTGTATTAATCTCTAGAAAAGGCAGCACACCACACTTTTGGATTTGTTTTTTTTGTTGTTGTTGTTGTTGTTGTTTGGGTTTTTTTGTTTTGTTTTTTCCAGACAGGGTTTCTCTGTATAGCCCTGGCTGTCCTGGAGCTCACTCTGTAGACCAGGCTGGCCTCGAACGCAGAAATCCACCTGCCTCTGTCTCCCAGAGTGCTGGGATTACAGGGGTGCACCACCACCGCCAGGCTCGCGTACCACACTTTTGCAGGATTTATAACAGGAATTTTATGAAAGCAAACATTTGCACAAATCAAGATGTAACCTTGCCAGAAACCTGACATTTTGGCATGCTCTAACTTCCAAGTCGATGCCTTTTAGATTGAGGTCATGCAATTGTAGAAAATTTCATCCAGCAAAGAGGCAAGGATGCAAAGTTAGATGCAGTGTTAAAGACATGATTTCCACCAAGATAGGCTACAAAATGGAGCTTGAAACACTATTTGTACTGTCAGCACAATAGTGAAAAGCTTTTCCACTAGTGGTAGAACCAGACAGAAGAAACAAGACTGAACTTCAGCGTATCTAGCCAATGAAGATGATGTGGCACAAACTTGAAAATCAGAGCATATCCTGGTTCTGAATTTCAGTTTAACTCCGTATGAGAAGCAAGACTTGAAATAGTCTTTCAGCTTGAGCTGTCTAACCTATAAAGAGTAAAGATTAGAGGATACTATGCCAAGTCTCTAATACAATCTTGAATTAACATGAAAGCCATTTTTGTAGCTTTTGATGCAGTTGTTGTCTACATCAACAGACATGCTTACAGACCTCATGGAAGTCATCTTTTTTTTTTATTTGATATATTTTTTATTTACATTTCAAATGATTTCCCCTTTTCTGGCCCCCCACTCCCTGAAAGTCCCATAAGCCCCCTTCCCTCCCCCTGTTCTCCCACCCACCCCTTCCCACTTCCCTGTTCTGGTTTTGCCCTATATTGCTACACTGAGTCTTTCCAGAACAAGGGGCCACTCCTCCGTTCTTCTTGTACCTCATTTGATGTGTGGATTATGTTTGGGTATTCCAGTTTTCTAGGTGAATATCCACTTATTAGTGAGTGCATACCATAATTGATCTTTTGAGACTGGGTTACCTCACTTAGTATGATGTTCTCAAGCTCCATCCATTTGCCTAAGAATTTCATGAATTCATTGTTTCTAATGGCTGAATACTACCCCATTGTGTATATATACCACATTTTTTTGCATCCATTCTTCTGTTGAGGGATACCTGGGTTCTTTGCAGCTTCTGGCAATTATAAATAGGGCTGCTATGAACATGGTGGAGAATGTATCCTTATTACATGCTGGGGAATCTTCTGGGAATATGCCCAGGAGTGGCTTAGCAGGATCTTCTGAAAGTGAGGTGCCTAGTTTTCTGAGGAACCGCCAGACTGATTTCCAGAGTGGTTGTACCAATTTGCAACCCCACCAGCAGTGGAGGAGTGTTCCTTTTTCTCCACATACTTGCCAACACCTGCTGTCTCCTGAATTTTTAATCTTAGCCATTCTGACTAGTGTAAGGTGAAATCTCAGGGTTGTTTTGATTTGCATTTTCCTAATGACTAATGAAGTTGAGCATTTTTTAAGATGGGAAGTCATCTTCTAGGACATGGGATTAAAAAATCTTGGGGTGTATACTGAATTGTCAGTATTCCAATAAACAAAGGCAAATCCTAATGTGAATAAACTGTGCCACTAGCAGATGATATTATTTTAGATGCCTTAATAAATACTTCTGGTTTCTAATTTATTTGGCTGTGATTTTTCTATTAAAGGGATGATTCAAACCTATGTTGAAACAGTTGGACAAAATATTGTTCAGGTAACCTTTAGCTTTGTTATTATTAGATCCTCAACACCTAATTTATTAAATACAAGAGGTCAAGTCCAGGCAACAGTAATAACTGGAAATAATGTGTCAGATTTTTAAGTCAGTCTGCATTATCACAAAATCACAGTCACACGTTTCCCAGAGTTAACAGTTCATGTGCACTCTCACATTTATGAATCATTATGTTACTGTTTTCCTTTTAACATCTGCTATGCATCAGTGCTTGTAATGGATGGAGACTGATGGGGAATAGAGACTGAGCAGAGACTTAGCAATTAAAATGCTCAACTGGTCTTTGTTCTGCTGTTCCCCGATGGATATGGTCCTGTTCATTAATCTGCATGTTGATTAAAGCCACTGTGTGCTATTTATTGATCAGTATTCCCAACCCTGTGATTGTAGGAGTATTAAGTTGCCATTAGCATGTATAAGAACTCATACCTCTCAATTTAATGTAACTGACAGTTTTTCAGTAGAAAAAAATATAATCACCTTTTATTCCAACTTGAAGATATCTGAGAACATTTCTCTGTGTATCTTAAGTTATTTTGATAAGAAAACCTGAAGGAATATTTTATCTTGTATCATAGATACAGGTTAAAAATTCTTCAGGTAGTCACGTACTTTCTCATTGATATAGTTTATAAATTTCAGGCAAACACTATTTTTATATTCAAATATTAATCAATCTATAACATTATTCTACATTTTTTGTTCCTAATGCTGCCTTCTCTGTAAATTATTAGAATGGGTAAATCAGCACTTAAGTGTTCTGAGAAAGCCAGTTATTTTGAAGAACGTGGACATGGGTTTGTTTATAAAACAGCATACTAAAATGAGAACAATTATGTTGAAATATGTTTACATTATTTTACTAAAGTCAGAATACAGATGAAAATAACTGAGAGACAGAGAATGAAACACTTTTGATTGGCAGAAAAAAAGTCCTGTTGATCACAGACATTGGAAAGAATAAATTTTATAAGACATATTTAGAATACCTCAGTTAATTTCACAGACATTAAACAGTAATATCTGAAGTATTGTTTCACTCATCAGCCAAGCCCATAAATACTTCCACTGAGATGCTTGCTTTAATCACTGTTGCATTTTAACAATGCCATTAATTTCTGTGTCCTGCTTTAACATCAGTATTGGCACCTACTCACTCTTAAGAATTTAAATGTCCTGCAGTTGTAACCTGCTTCTTATATGTGAACTCCTTTAAGAGCAATGAGAGATTATTTAATTATCTCCTCAAAGAAACAATAAATTCTGTTTGAAGTAAAAATGATAAATCCATTGTAACATGAGTTTTATGCATATATGGGCAACTACAGTGTAAATTGTGTTTGTTGTCTTAACAGGGTACTTACTGTCATAGTATCAGGTCTACTAGCACAGAAAAGAAAGTACGTGAGGAATTAATATATTTTTAACTTACTGAAAACTGAAAGAGAAACTATTTCCATCCAAGAATAGCATTTTGAATACTGCCTACAAACTGCTATCACTAGAACACCTTATCCAATAGAGAACTATTGAGAAAAACACTTGCTATCACTGCTGATGTCCACACAATTGTAGAAATATATGCACATATACCAACATAAACACACACACACACACGTAAAGACATATGGAAGAAGAGTAGGGAATGAAATATACATGCATATATACATACATGTATACATACATAAATATATACATTGACACACACAAACACACACACATACACATTATATATATATTGCAAAAAATGTTCTATACTCAAGATTATGTGCAGGAAATATATAAAAAGATACACATCTGTGTATGTATGTACATTTATTTATCTTAATATGTGCATATATTCCAAATAACATATCATATATATGCATATATATATCACAATATCACATTTGGTAATAATTTTGTCCAGAAATTATATATATAATTTATATATTAAAATCATATATATAATTTGAATGTATTAAATTATGTATAATATTATATATATATATATTTGTGTGTGTGTGTGTGTGTGTGTGTGTGTGTGTGTGTGTAATTTATGGATAAAATAATCACCAAATGTGAGATTGTGATATGTATGTATGTATATATATATATATATATATTTATATATAAGAAAGGATACTATAATGAAGCCCATACATCAAAATAGACTAAATAGTGTTGTTCTGCTTCTGAATTGTGGTACCTCTCTCTGTGATCACTGCCTTAATTCTTTATGGATTGTATGCCTTATCTTTAGGTAAAAACTATTCTCCCCTAAGTGAAACAATTCTTTTGCATCCTAACTCAGTATAGACTATGTTTCTTTTTTTAATTTTTTTAAATTTTCTATATTCTTCGTTTACATTCCAAATAATTTCCCCCTTCCCCATAAATCCCATAAGCCCTCTTCCCTCCACCCATTCCCCAATCAACCCCCTCCCACTTCTCTGTCCTGGTAATCCCCTACATTGTTGCATCAAGCCTTTCCAGGACCAGGGCCCTCTCCTTCCTTCTTCTTAGGGATGATTTGGTATGTGAAATGTATACTGGGTATTCAGAGCTTCTGGGCTAATATGTACTTATCAGTGAGTGCATTCCACGTGTATTCTTTTGTGAATGGGTTACTTCATTTAGGATGATATTTTCCAGTTCCAACCATTTGCCTAAGAAACCACATGGTCATTTCATTAGAAGCTGAAAAGGCATTTGACAAAATTCAGCATCCTTTCATGCTAATAGTCTTGGAAAGAACAGGAGTTCAGGGCCCATACCTAAACATAGTAAAGGCAATATACAGCAAACCAGTAGCCAACATCAAACTAAATGGAGAGAAACTTGAATAATACTAAAATCAGGGAATAGACAAGGCTGCCCTCTGTCTCCATATCTTTTTAATATAGTACTTGAAGTTCTAGCCAGAGCAATTAGATAAATTGGAGGTCAAAGGGATACAAATTGAAAAGGAAGAAGTCAAACTATCACTATTTGCAGATGATATGATAATATACTTAAGTGACCAAAAAAACTCCAGAGAACTCCTACAGCTGATAAACAACTTCAGCAAAGTGGCTGGTTATAAAATCAACTCAGGCAAATCAGTAGCCTTCCTATACTGAAAGGATAAGCAGGCTGAGAAAGAAATTAGAGAAATGACTCCCTTCACAATAGCCACAATATAAATTATCTTGTTGTGACTCTAACCAAACTATATTTCAAACTAATAGATGCTACTTAAGGTTTAGAAAGAGCAGTTGACCTGTCTAAATCATCCTGTTGATTCACTACAATCCTTCCCAAATGCTACATTCATCCTTTGTCTAGTTTTAAAGTAGGTGTTGAGGTTTAAAAATTTATATATATATAAATGCCTGAATTCCCTCTTTCTTAATCACCAACTTGTATGTGGATATGGGTATGAAGACATTTTCCCATTAAAGGAAACTTGCTTCCATCCTTGGGATTCTTCCATTTTCAGTGCATGTGTCTGTTTCCCTTTCCCTCCACTTATCTTAATCAATGCCTCTTGCTTCCCTCTTGTGTTATTCTATTTATGTCTCACAATCTATTCATACTCTCACACCCAGTTTTATGTATACACACACACATGCATGCATGTGCATATACACATTCATATTCATATATATTCATATGCATCATATACAACATATACATCATATACACATACACATATACACATACACATATACATATACAACATATATGCATACAATACACATACACATATATACCGAAACTGTATATGTGTACAAGATAGAATATGGAAATTTTGTTTGAATTTGGGTCATTAAACTTATAATTCTTTCCAGATCCATACATTCTCTGTTATTATTTTTTCTTTACTGTTGGTTAAAATTCCATTGGGGAGGAGAGGGCAAAGACAAGAGTGAGGAAAATCAATAAGATTTTTTTTCCTAAAATAACAACAGAACCTATTACTTTGCATGTAGCTAAAGAATATAAAGGTTTTGTAAACATATGAAAAAGAAAATAAAAGATTCTTGCTGGTTAAAAATTAGTCCCTTGACAGAGTGAAGAGATAAAAAGGAACGAGAATGGAGATAAAAAAAAAGTTAGACATAAGAGAAGCAAGAACTGAAAATTGATATCCTATCTAAAATATTCTATTTTTGTACAATTTTTCTACATTCTCTCAAAGTTGTACTACCACTTACTCCACATTTTATCTTGAAAACTTATGTGGTAGGAATTCTAGTTATCATTGAAATCACAGATCACTTAATTTTGTTTTCTGTACTTAGATGTAAATTAATATGACATTAGATTCATTGTACAATTGAAAGTAATAACACTCTAGCCCAGTTCATTTCTTTCAGAGTAATTTTAATACAGTTTGAGTTAATGCATGATGTTTGAAAGATAATAAAACTCTTTTTGTCTACAAATCAATACTGATCCCAGTCATATTTCTAACTGTGAAGGAAAAAAATAATGAAATCTTTATTTCTCATCATTCTCTCTCTAATTGGAATTCGATTTATTTTCATGACAATAAAGTTATTGGTATTGATGCTTATATATATAAACTTAATTTTAATTCACTATCTCTTACCCCAGAATTATTAATAAATTCTATTTAGTACATGGTTTTCTTTTCACACCTAGCTGCCAGTGAAACACAGCTAGTTTCAGTCAAAAATATTGTTCAACACTATTGCTTTATTTTAACAAGCAACTTCATTTGTAATAATTTCCTTCCTAAAACACTGTGCATTTGTGAAAACCACTCTCACCTGAGTTAAGATGTCCATCCTGCAGCCATCTTCTCTGGAGTCCCAACCTTAATCTGCTCTCCAGAGCACAAATGAAACACCACCCTGAAAGATCTTGGTTGATATTCCCATCAGCTAAAAAGAATTAGGGCGACTGGCAGTAATTTTTCATCTGGAATCCACACAGAACCTTCCATTATATTTGCCTGTTCATTGAGAGTAGAGTTACCTTTTCTTCAGCTGCTAGGATGCCAATCTCATAGACATAATTCCTTCTATTGCAAAGATGCTACACTAACAATTATTCACAAGCTATCTTAAGCAACAATATACACTATAAGAGTCTATAGGATGTTTGTTTTTCTCAGCATCCCTTCACAGGACTGTAAATATATTAATATGTTAATATTGTTCAACATTGTTGCTTTATTTTAACAATATACAATGTACAAGTCATCTTCTTAAGTGTTTAATGTCCCAGTGCTGCATTGCATGAAGAATAGCTGATGGTACGTTTCCATTTATTTGGATAATATTAAAATAACATGTGAGTTTTCAATTTTTTTATGTGTGTTTGACAAATGAGTGCAAGTTGCACAGCATCTACTGTCACCTTCAATAAAGGAAAAATACAAACAAGTATAGATAGGAAATGACAGCATGAACCATTGTAGCCACAGTATTCTTCCTACTTTCTACTGTATGTTACTAATTCTATGTGGCTCTTTGGTTCTTTTGAACCGGACTCTGCATAAGCAGAGATGTGTACTACTACTACACTAGAGATGTATAGTGTAGTTTCTTTTAGTGACTGAATGTGAGCCTTAATGCAGAGTCATGAAATGGTAGAGCCAATGAATTCTGAGTTACGTAGCTGCAAGTTAGTATTTAGATAATACGATTCATGCAAAATTCACAAAAGGACTGACATAGATAAAAGTTAAACTCAGATCTGTGTATCATCTAAGATAAATGTTTTCATTGAAAATATATTTTAAAGCAACAATGGCAAAATATCCTTTGTGGCTATTCTTTGCTTAAGTAGGCAAAGTTAGAGAAAACGTTATAATATTGTTTGTGGTTTTAGGAAAATATATCAGTAAATGGGAAAGACCAAAAAAAAAAAAAAAGTAAAACAAAAAAAGTAATACTTTGGCATTAGTGAAGGAAAATAAACATAAATAATATATGAAGTAGTCAAATAGGAAAGATAAGTCAAGACATTGAATATATTTTAAATTCTAACACAAAGTGATTAGCAAAGAAAGCAAATGGCAGGTTTTATAACAGAAAGAATGTGATGATAGTCAAAGAGGCAGCACATACTTGTCACAGGCTGTCGTCATGCTGAACTATGATTTTAACATTAGTTAATATGATGACATGATATAATATGGTAATAGGATAATATGAATATAAACAGAAGATAAAGGACCCACAAATTCATATTTTGTAGCAACAAAAAATAAAATTTAGAAATAGAAAATACTATCAAATAATTCTTAATATTAAACTAAACAAAACTAAATATGGAAATTGAACATGCTAGGGTTTCTGGCATGAACAACAATATGACATACGACCTTTAAGGAGTTTACAGACTACCTGGATAGATGGCTGTATGTACAATTTAGTTCTAACAGGCCAAAGGAAAACTGAATGGTAAAACTCAGAGAAAAATAAGAAAATACTAATGTAGCTTAAAAGTGTGTTTTCCAGCAAATGAACTTTGGAACAGGAGACTCCGTTCCATTCCTCTCCACAAAAGCATAGGCCTGCTTAGTTAGTGTCCTGGATATAGAAGATTTCTGCATGGGTCACTGAATTTTAATACTTGTGTTAGCCAATCCTCCTGAAAACTAAACCAGGTTTATGCATGCATATGTGCAAGGATTCAAGATTAGGGACACTAGCCTGAAAGGCTTCTGGAACCTAAACATAGACCAGAAAAATCCACCCTTTCTATGACTAAGCACAGTACAAGACTATGCTGCATTTCTGGACAGAAGAAATAGATGTTTATTTAACTCTGAGTTTGAGTGACTACAGAATCACACTGGAATGGGGAAAGAATAGATGAGCAGTATAACTTTTAGTGAGTATAGAATAGACATAATAGGAATAGCATTATTTTCAAAGTGGCTTGGTTAAATTGCATGAGAAAAGTAGAGTTTGTAAGTGGAGAGAAGCAGGCAAAAAATGTGAGGAGGGGAAATGTGGTTTGAAACTTGAGTGTCCTCTAGAGGTCTACACACTAAAGGGCTGGCCACTAGGTAAGTGCTATTAGGAGATGGGAGATCATGGGGCCATTGAGAAGGACAAATATTAAAGGTGTTTCATTCACTTGGGTATTGCCTTTTAGGGACTCTGATCCATTTCTCCTTTTTTTCAAACTACCTGGCCACATAATGTGTGGCCTTCCTTACTGTACACTCCTGTCACATGTGCCAGCTGCCATGGCACAGGAAAAAAAGAATCAACAAAACTAGAACCTCGTAGATTCTGAGCCAAAGATATTCTTCTCTCTTAATTCTTTGTAAGTTCAAAATTGCATACACATATTAATTAGAAAGTTTGGTTGGACAGAGCATAGGACTTTGATAAAACAGTTGAATCATAGCATGGAAAGTACATCTGAGAGGGTTGGCAAACTAGAGATTCATTCAACAAGAGGAATTTTTGAGAATGAAGAGTTTTGACAGTACTAAGTACTTTCCTAACTCTCATAATAATACTTCCAAGAAGATTAAAAAAAATAGAAGGCAAAACACAATGGAAGAATTAGACTTTAAAATAGATACTTTATACAAGGAATTATTTTATTATACTCCTATTAAAAGAATTGAAAGGCGTAGGCTACATTAGAGAGAAAAGGAAAAATTAAGAAATTTTTGGTAATATTTAAGTGTTTCTTTGTGTTTGTTTTTGGATGGAATGGTTGCAGATATTTATGTGTTGAAAGAGGGAGAAATTGGCACAGCTTGCTCCGGTGGGTCAGCACCACAGAACTTATGTTCCCGTCCTGAGGCCTCTGGTAGGAGCCTTCAGATCTCTGCTTTGGGATCCAGAACAGCCTGGGCTACAACACCACATCTCGAGGCCCTGCAAGAGGCCAGAGGGGCACCCCGGAGGCCGGCTGGGAGGAGTGAGTGTGCTCTGAGGCCAGCAGGCCCCAGGCAGGAGCCTTCAGGTGTCTTCTTCAGGATCTGAACAGCCTGGGCCACAGCACTCTGTCTCCAGGAAGTGCAAGAGGCCTGGTGTGTACCTGGAGGCAGACTGGGAGCACACAGCTTGCTCTGGTGGGTCAGCACCACAGAGCTTAGGTTCCAGTCCTGAGACTTCTGGCTGGAGACTTCAGATTTCCCTTTTGGGATCCAGAACAGCCTGGGCAACAACACCACATCTCCAGGTCCTGCAAAAGGCCAGAGGGGCACCCAGGAGGCTGGCTGGGAGGAGTCAGTGTGCTCTGGTGAGTCCAGCAGGCCCCGGCAGGAGCCTTCAGGTGTCTCCTTCAGGATCTGAACAGCCTGGGCCACAGCACCCTGTATCCAGCTAGTGCAGGAGGTCAGCTGTGCACCAGAGGCCAGCTGGGAAGAGGCAGCTTGCACTGGTGAGTCCAGCATTGACAAGACCAACTAACACCAGTGAGAACTAGATGGCAAAAGGCAAATGCAGGAACGTCACTAACAGAAATCAAGGCAATATGGCAGCATGTGAACCCAATTCTCCTTTAACAGCATGTCCTGGATATCCCATCACACCAGAAAAACAAGATTTGGATTTAAAATCACTGGTCATGATGCTGGTACAGGAACACATGAAGGACATACTTAAAGAAATTCAGGAGGAAATGGATAAAAAGTTAGAAGCCCTTGCAAGGGAAACTCAAAAATCATTGAAAGAAATTGAGGAGAATACAAAAGCAAATAAGGAGGAAACGCAAAAATCACTTAAAGAAATACAGGAGAACTTCGGTCAACAGGCTGAGGTCATGAAAGAGGAAACACAAAAATCTCTTAAAGAATTACAAGAAAGCACAAACAAGCAAGTGAAGGAGCTAAGCAAAACCATCCAGGATCTAAAATCAGAAGTAGAAACAACTAAGAAAACTCAAAGGGAGACAACTTTGGAGATAGAAAGCCTTGGGAAGAAATCAGGGGACAGAGATGCAAATATCAACAACAGAATACAAGAGATAGAAGAAAGAATCTCAGATGCTGAAGATACCATAGGAACCATGGACTCAACAGTTAAAGAAAATGCAAAATGCAAAAAGCTTGTAACCCAAAATATCCAGGAAATCCAGGACACAATGAGAAGACCAAACCTAAGGATTATAGGCATAGATGAGAGTGAAGATTTACAACTTAAAGGGCCAGCAAATATCTTCAATAAAATTATGGAAGAAAACTTCCCTAACCTAAAAAGAGAGATGCCCATGAATATACAAGAAGCCTACAGAACTCCAAACAGACTGGACCAGAACAGAAATACCTCCTGTCACATAATAATCAAAACCCCAAATTCACTAAACAAAGAATATTAAAGGCAGTAAGAAAAAAAAGGCCAAGTAACATACAAAGGAAGACCTACCAGAATCACACCAGACTTCTCACCTGAGACTATGAAAGCTAGAAGATCCAGGGCAGATCTCATGCAGACTCTAAGAGAACACAAATGCCAGCCAAAACTACTATATCCAGCAAAACTCTCAATCACCATAGATGGAGAAACTAAGATATTCCATGACAAAACCAAGTTTACCCAATATCTATCCACAAACCCAGCCCTACAAAGGATAATAGGAGGAAAACACCAATACAAGAAGGGAAACTTCACCCTGGAAAAAACAAGATAGTAACCTTCTTTCATCAAACCCAAAAGAAGTTAACCAATCAAATTTTAAAAATAACATCAAAAATGACAGGAAATAATAATCACTATTCCTTAATATCTCTTAACATAAATGGGCTCAATGCCCCAATAAAATGACATAGACTAACTGACTGGATAAGTAAACAGGACTCTACATTTTGCTTCATACAGGAAACACACCTCAGTGTCAAAGGCAAACACTACCTTAGAGTAAAAGGCTGGAAGACAATTTTACAAGCAAATGGTCTCAGGAAACAAGCTGGAGTAGCCATTCTAATATCAGATAAAACTGACTTTCAACCCAAAGTCATCAAAAGAGACTCTGAGGGACACCTCTTGCTAGTCAAAGGAAAAATACAACAAGAAGAACTCTCAATCCTGAACATCTATGCTCCAAATGCAAAGGCACCCTCTTTCGTAAAAGAAACTTTATTAAAACTCAAAGCACACATTGCACCTAACACAATAATTGTGGGTGACTTCAACACTACACTTTCCTCAATGGACTGATCAGGAAAACAGAAACTTCACAGAGACACAGTGAAACCAATTGAAGCTTTGGACCAATTAGATTTAACATCTATATATATATATATATATATATATATATATATATATATATATATATATATATAGGAAACACACCTCAGTGTCAAAGGCAAACAAGTGAAAGATCTATATGACAAGAACTTCAGGTCTCTGAAGAAGGAAATCGAAGACCTCAGAAAATGGAAAAATCTGCCATGCTCGTGGATTGGCAGGATTAATATAGTTAAAATGGCCATCTTGCCAAAAGCGATCTACAGATTCAATGCAATGCCCATCAAAATCCCAACTCAGTTCTTCACAGAGTTAGAAAAAGCAATTCTCAAATTCATCTGGAATAACAAGAAACCCAGGATAGCTAAAACTAGTCTCAACAACAAAAGAAATTCTGGGGGAATCACTATCCCTGACTTCAAGCAATACTACAGAGCAATAGTTTTCAAAACTGCATGGTATTGGCAGTGACAGACTAGTGGACCAATGGAATAGAATTGAAGACCCAGAAATGAATCCACACACCTATGGTCACTTGATCTTCGACAAAGGAGCCAAAAATATCCAGTGGAAAAAAGATAGCCTTTTCAACAAATGGTGCTGGATCAAATGGAAGTCAGCATGCAGAAGAATGCGAATTGCTCTATTCTTATCTCCATGTACTAGACTTCACTCCAAGTGGATCAAGGGCCTCCATGAAAAACCAGACACGCTGAAACTAATAGAAAAGAAACTGGGGAAGACCCTTGAGGACATGGGCACAGGGGGAATGTTCCTGAATAGATCACCAATAGCTTATGCTTTAAGATGAAGAATTGACAAATGGGACCTCATAAAATTACAAAGTTTCTGTAAGGCAAAGGACACTGTTAAAAGGACAAAACGGCAACCATCAAATTGGGAAAGGATCTTCACCAACCCTACATCTGATAGAGAGGGCTAATATCCAATATATACAAAGAACTCAAGAAGTTAGACCCCAGGGAACCAAATAACCCTATTAAAAAAAATGGGGTACACATCTAAACAAAGAATTTTCACCTGAAGAAATTCGCATGGCCGAGAGGCACCTTAAGAAGTGCTCAACATCATTAGTCATTAGGGAAATGCAAATCAAAACAACCCTGAGATTTCACCTTACACCAGTCAGAATGGCTAAGGTCAAAAACTCAGGAGACAGCAGGTGTTGGCGAGAATGTGGAGAAAGAGGAACACTCTTCCACTGCTGGTGGGGCTGTAAGATGGTACAACCGCTTTGGAACCAGTCTGGCAGTTCCTCAGAAAAGTGGACATGACACTTCTGGAGGACCCTGCTATACCTCTCCTGGGCATATACCCAAAGGATTCCCTGGCATGCAATAAAGACACATGTCCATTATGTTCACAGCAGCCTTATTTATAATAGCCAGAAGCTGGAAAGAGCCCAGATGTCCCTCAAAGGAGGAATGGATATAGAAAATGTGGTATATTTACATAATGGAATACTACTCAGCAATTAGAAACAATGAATTCACAAAATTTTTTCTTTCTTTTTTTTATTATTTGATGTATTCTTTATTTACATTTCAAATGATTTCCCATTTTCTGGGTTCCCACTCCCTGCAAGTCCCATAAGCCCTCTTCCCTCCCCCTGTTCCTCCATCAACTCCTTCCCACTTCCCTGTTCTGGTATTCCCCTATACTGTTGTATTGAGTCTTTCCAGAACTGGGGGCCACTCCTTTGTTCTTTTTTGGACATCATTTAATATGTAGATTAATTCTTGGGTATTCCAAGTTTCTAGGTTATTATCCACTTCTCAGTGAGTGCATACCATGACTGATCTTTTGAAACTGGGTTACCTCACTTAGTATGATGTTCTCCAGCTCCATCCATTTGTCTAAGAATTTCATGAATTCATTGTTTCTAATGGCTGAATAGTACTCCATTGTGTAAATATACCACATTTTTTGTATCCATTCCTCTGATGAGGGACACCTGGGTTGTTTCCAGCTTCTGGCTACTACAAATAGGGCTGCTATGAACATAGTTGAGAATGTGTCCTTATCACATGCTGGGGAATGCTCTGGGTATATGCCCAGGAGTGGTATAGCAGGGTCCTCCGGAAGTGCCATACCCAGTTTTCTGAATTCACAAATTTTTTAGGCAAATGGTTTGATCTGGAAAATATCATTCTAAGTGAGGTAACCCAATCACAAAGAATACACATGGAATGTAATCTCTGATATGTGGAAATTAATTATCCCAGAAGCCCTAAATACCCAAGGCACAAATCGCATAACAAATGACTCCCATGAAGAAGTATGAAGAGGGTCCTGATCCTGGAAAGGATTGATCTAGCATTGGAGGAGTATATAAGGACAGCGAAAACGGAGGGAGGTGATTGGAGATTGGCTGGAGATAAGGTTTATGGGACATATAGGGAGGGGGGATCTGGGAAAGGGGAAATCATTTAGAATGTAAACAAAGAATATAGAAAATAAAAATATTTAAAAAAAAGAAAGAGGGAGAAATTAAATATATAGGTAATGAGTGGGTTTGGGATCAGAAATATGCTTTTGGAAAAAGAAGGAAAACATCCTTTTATGCTTTGACTTTTATTTATTTTTATTAAATTTATTTATTTATTCATTTTACAACCCAGTATCAGCCCTTTCTCTCCTCCCAGTATGCCCTCATGTAAGTTCTCCCCCCACCCATTCCACTTAGAAGCAGAAGGCTCTGTTTGGACATCAGCTCCTCAACATCCCATACCCCATCCCACTTCATACATAAAGTTGCTGTGGGACCAGTTTACATGCTTTCACACTTCTGCCAGACAAGGCTCTCTATTTAAGGATGCTGGATGTACTGGCATGCAGGTAGGCAACAGGCTCAGGGACAAGCCCCGATCCAGTTGTTTGGGGGACCCTCAGGAAAACCACACTGTTTATCTACTAGATATGTGCAGGGGGCTAGGTCTAACCCATGCTCACTCCTTGGTTGGTGATTGAGTCTTCGGGCTCCCCCACGTATTCAGGATACTTGAGTCTGTTGATCTTCCTGTGGTGTCCTTGTCTTCTTTGGGCTCCCTCAAATTTTTCTCTCAGTTCTTCTGTAAGACTCCCTGAGCTCCATCTACTGTTGGGGTGTGAATCTTCATTGATGGGGATTACATTGAATCTTTAGATTGCTTTTGGTAAGATGGTCATTTTTCACTATTTTAATACTACTGATCCATGAGCAAGGATGCTATTTATAACTTCTGATATCTTTAATTTCTTTCTTTAGAGATTAGAAGCTCTTACCATACAGGTATTTCACTTGTTTGATTAGAATTACACCAAGGTATTTTATGTTATTTGTAAAGGATGTTGTTTCCCCATCTTCTTTCTTAGCCTGTTTATAACTTGTATAGAGAAGAACTACTGGGGTTTTTTGTTTTTGTTTTTGAGATAATTTTGTATCCAGCTATTTTGCTGATGGTGCTTATCACCAGTAGGAATTATCTGGTAGAAATTTTGGGATCACTTATGTATACTATCATATTATCTGAAACAGTGATACTTTGACTTCTTCCTTTCAAATTTGTATCCCCTTGATCTCCTATTGTTGTCGTATTGCTCTAGCTAGAACTTCAAAACTATATTGAAGAGCTAGAAATAGTGGGGAGTCTTGTCTTATGGATTTTAGTGGAAATGCTTTAAGTTTCTCTCCACTTAATTTGATGATGGCCATTGGCTTGTTTATGTTGCCTTTATTGTGTTTAGATATGTCCCTTGTAGTCCTGCTCTCTTCAAGACTGTTTTCATGAAGAGGAGATGGATTTTGTCAAATGCTTTTTCTGCTTCTAGTGAAATTACCATGTAGTACTTTCTTTCAGTTTGTTTATATGGTAGATTACTTTTATGGATTTTAGTATAGTAGACCATACCTGCATCCATGGGTAAAACCTACTGGATCATGGTGGATGATATCTTTGATGTGATCTTAGATTTGGTTCGTAAGTAGGAAAAACAGTTTTAAAACACCACAATTATACTTTATATGTCAACATAGGTAGTTGAGAGTCAAATACATGGCATGCTCTTTTCTCTGAAGAGATCATCTTGGTTAGCAGGGGAGAATGAATGGGATGAGGAACTGTGGGAGGTCAGACTAGAAAGGCAGTAATGACTGGACAGTAAAAATAAAAGAAATGAAATGAAAAGATATCCAGAAAAAAAAACAGACTTAGGAAAATGAATAGAATATTCAAACAGTTCCTTTGGGAAATTTGGAGAGACAGGGAGAAAACAGGTGGAAGACAGAGAAAATCTGTACAAAAAGATTGAAGACACCCCAAAAAGGAGGACTATATTTGTATTCATAGGAAAGAGCTAGGCCTTTCCAGAATTATGAATTTCACAAACTCCCTCTCAGGTAAAAATAAAATCCCATTAAATACATGCTAACATGAAATATCTTGGGGGCTCAGTTACATGATCGCCATAACACAGACAGTATGGACCAAATATTTTAACTGAGATCTACTGGACTTTAAAACATATCTACATTTGTATTTCTCTGCATGACAACTTTCTTTCAAGTTTAATGTGAAGTTATCCTCAAATGATAATTCATCAAACTCAGTCTCTGAACAGGAACGACGTCTTACTAAATCATAAGTATAACCCAGGTTTGCTTTCTCCTGGGGGATCATTCATAAACTTGGGAAGCTTTTGTAAAGTCAAATAGCTGCTATTTCATTGTTTGCTCTGTCTGGAGGAACATGGATTATGAAGACACAATTTAGAAACACGCTGGGCCAGAATGTACACTATTCTTTACTGCAAGAATAGTTTTAGAGTGCTTCCCCTAGGTTACAAGGTGTGCGTGAAAGCCATGTGAGTTTATTCTGCATTTATAATACTTATCCAAAGAAATTATTTTTTCTGCACAAACATGCCAATAAAATAAATGTGATAGTATTAGGACAGGTTGGCTCCACCAAAAACTAAAGTAAAAAGCCTTCGGTTCTGTTGGCTATGTAGCAGCAATTAATTCAAGCCTTCTGTATGAATGAGCTAGCTTGTAAGGCACTAGGAACTGGACATCTACAAACAGAACAAGGGAATGATGACACCTAGAATAAAGAGAGAAGAGCTAAAAGAAATAGATTTAAAATAGTCTTGTTTAGAATTTGGCCAAATGTATGAAGTAAAAGATTTACAAATAGTAAGAAAATAAAAGTGGTTAAATATATCAACTGAAAAAATTACTTCTTTTTGTGTGAATTAGTGTATATTTATGTGTATTTGTGTACATGTGATCATGCATGTAAAGGAAAAGTCCAACTCTTGTTCTTCAGGAGCTAATCCCTTTGCTCCTTGAGAATGTCTGCCATTGACCTGAGGCTTATGAATTAAGCTAGATCTGTCGTATAGAAAGGCAGAGGATCCTCCTGTATATCTACCTGGTGTTGAGATTAAAAATGCGTGAATACTCAGCCACATGACAGCTTGCAAATTATCAATAGCTCAATTCCAAGAGATCTGATGCTCTCTTCTGGTCTCTGCATGTGGTAAACAGACATGCAAGGAGACAAAGTATCCATAAGCAAAATGACTATAAAACATGTTTTATTGAAGACATAATTCCTGCTGGTTGCTTACTTCTTAGGTTCTCAGCCTCTGAACTTCATACACAGATACAACTCTGTTCCTTATCCCATTTCAAAAATAAATCTTTTCTTTTTTATTGATATCTTCTTGGCATGTTTGATTTAAATGAAAAGGGCTAACGATCCTGTATCTGAAATAAGCTCTTACCTCTGATTTTTCTTTTTCTGGTGCTAAGTGGCCGCAGTGGAGAGGATTAAATGGACTGAAGGGTTCTTCATCACACTTGAAAACAAGCAAAAATGGGCTTTGAGGCATTCTATTTCCAAATATATGGTTCTGGGTTCTGCTCATCTTAAGCTTATGTAAAAATACAAATGTTCCAAAATTTGATACCTCTTTCATCATTAAAAACCAGTATGTTTTAACTGGATGTATGAAGATTTTAATGACTATAGTTCTCCACACAGTGTGGAATCCTTTTATTTCGGTTAATGATCTCAAAAACTCAAGCACATTTCTAAAGGAGTTTGGGAACAGTTAATTAATTGTTAAAAACACTTCCAAAGAGAAAGTGACACATTCATATGTAACCATGGAAAACCAAGGACACTTGTGGGGGTTATATAACAGAATGACATAATGGTACTTAGGATCAAGAAATGTAGAGTAGTTGATATTTAATAAATCTTCATTCTCATTATGTAGTAATCACAAAAGAGAATGTATTAAATTCATATCAATCACATATGACATGTGACTATCACACATCAATCATAGCAGCTGAATATGATTATTTGTTAATGAAACATCTTTGATTTATGTGTTTAACCAGCATGAGGATACAGTAGGTCTAGAATATGCTTCAAGGTTATGTGTAATCATTCAAATCTTCATTAAATAGATTTTAAAAATTTGTAATACATTTTAGTGTTTTTATTGAAATATAATTATATCACTTTTCAGCTCCCATTCATCCATCATCTCCTCTATGCTCTTGCTCAAACTGATGTCCTGTTTTCTATGTTTATTGTTACAGACACAAATGTTCATACACACACACACAAACACAAACACACATACACACAATAATACAACCTACTGAGTCTTTTTTTGTTATTTTTGTGTGTGCAGCTGATTTTAGGGGCGAACACTATAATGGACATCCCAAGTTCATTCATGGAAAAGGATAATTCTCCTCCCAGCAGTAACTAGCTGCCTATAACACTTGTGTAGTGATGAGACCCTATAAACTTTTACTCTTTCCACATGAATATGTTCATTGATATTGTCACTGTTCTGGTCTTACCTAACAGCTGTTTCTAAGAGAGATTCTTTCACTGTGGACTCCCTGATACTCTGGCTTTTATGATCTTTCTGATTCTTCTGAGATGTTCCCTAAACCATAGATTTAGGAACTGTGATATACTTGGGTCAGGAGCTGGCAGTCCCAAACACCTTTGATCTTTGCATTCTATTTGGTTGTGATTTTCTCCAATGGTCTCCATTCAATCTAAAGAGAAGCGTCTTTGATGAGGACTGATAGCTACATTTACATGGATAGGCAACCCTATTAACAGGCATGAGAAAGCTACCTTTAATGGTTGGTCAGATAATTACAATGGACTATTACAACAATATAGTTTATGTATGTAGCCTTTAGTTTCTTCTAGGGCATTAAGACTTGGTCTCTATTGCTAAAGACACTCCACACATAGGTCACAAGACTCTAACAATGAAGTATAACTCCAATTTTTTTTTAAAGATTTATTTATTTATTATATGTAAGTACACTGTAGCTGTCTTCAGACATCCCAGAAGAGGGCGTCAGATCTTGTTATGGATGGTTGTGAGCCACCATGTGGTTGCTGGGATTTGAACTCGGGACCTTTGGAAGAGCAGTCAGTGCCCTTAACCTCTGAGCCATCTCTCCAGCCCCCAATAACTCCAATTTAAAAGCCTCTTATGACCTCTATGGTACTGGGAAGTACTATGAAAGCTGACAAGTGTGGAAAGCAATTAAACAGTCCTACTTAGCTACACCACCAAAGAACCATGACCATAACTACCATGGCAGAACATGCAAAAAGGTACAAGTGGAACCAACATGTCAATGGTACCAAGAAATATATCATTAGAGTTAAATCTCACTCAACAGGAGGTAAAACAGCCTAGGGCTGAAAACTTAGCCACTTTTCATGAGCTAGTATGTTCATGGATGTTAGAAAAGAATCTGGTAACACCACCTTGTTAGACCAGCATGAATAATTGCTACATTTTAAATATATTTTTTTATTTCTCAGTTCTACACTTTCTCCCATCTTTGGATGTTGATATATATCATATTTACTGGCCTCAGCAACTAAAACAGGCTGGGTAATATTTTATACACCTTTGATATAGTCAATTGGTTATCCAATCTAACTATTTGTATTTAAACATTTTTCCACATAGCTATTGTTATTTACAGTATGGCTATATCTTTCCTGTGAAACAAGATTTTAATTTCAGACAGTAATTCATAAAAGAAGAAACTTGCCTGAACTTTGAGTGCCTATTGTGCATCAAATAAAAATATTTTATTTATGCTCAAAATTAGGTGGCATAGAAGGTGTATTAGAGATCTAGTTTACATAAATCCATAAATTCATAGCTCAGTTAAATAATGTTATGTATGCTTATTGATATGATGAAAGTAGGCTCTTCCATGATACCACATTTTTTTAATTTTTTTTATTCGATATAATTTATTTACATTTCAAATGATTTCCCCTTTTCTAGCCCCCCACTCCCCGAAAGTTCTGTAAGCCCCCTTCTCTTCCCCTGTCCTCCCTCCCACCCCTTGCCACTTCCCCATTCTGGTTTTGCCGAATACTGTTTCACTGAGTCATTCCAGAACCAGGGGCCACTCCTCCTTTCTTCTTGTATCTCATTTGATGTGTGGATTATGTTTTGAGTATTCCAGTTTTCTAGGTTAATAACCACTTATTAGTGAGTGCATACCATGATTCACCTTTTGAGCCTGGGTTACCGCACTTAGTATGATGTTCTCTAGCTCCATCCATTTGCCTAAGAATTTCATGAATTCATTGTTTCTAATGGCTGAATAGTACTCCATTGTGTAGATATACCACATTTTTTGCATCCACTCTTCTGTTGAGGGATACCTGGGTTCTTTCCAGCATCTGGCAATTATAAATAGGGCTGCTATGAACATAGTAGAGCATGTGTCCTTATTACATGGTGGGGAATCCTCTGGATATATGCCCAGGAGTTGTATAGCAGGATCTTCTGGAAGTGAGGTGCCCATTTTTCGGAGGAACCGCCAGACTGATTTCCAGAGTGGTTGTACCAATTTGCAACCCCACCAGCAGTGGAGGAGTGTTCCTCTTTCTCCACACCCTCTCCAACACCTGCTGTCTCCTGAATTTTTAATCTTAGCCATTCTGACTGGTGTAAGATAAAATCTTAGGGTTGTTTTGATTTGCATTTCCCTAATGACTAATGAAGTTGAGCATTTTTTAAGATGCTTCTCCGCCATCCGAAGTTCTTCAGGTGAGAATTCTTTGTTTAACTCTGTACCCCATTTTTTAATAGGGTTGTTCGGTTTTCTGGAGTCTAACTTCTTGAGTTCTTTATATATATTGGATATTAGCCCTCTATCTGATGTAGGATTGGTGAAGATCTTTTCCCAATTTGTTGGTTGCCAATCTGTCCTCTTGATGGTGTCCTTTGCTTTACAGAAACTCTGTAACCTTATGAGGTCCCATTTGTCAATTCTTGCTCTTAGAGCATACGCTATTGGTGTTCTGTTCAGAAACTTTCTCCCTGTACCGATGTATTCAAGGGTCTTCCCCAGTTTCTTTTCTATTAGCTTCAGAGTGTCTGGCTTTATGTGGAGGTCCTTGATCCATTTGGAGTTGAGCTTAGTACAAGGATACAAGGATGGATCAATTCCCATTCTTCTGCATGCTGACCTCCAGTTGAACCAGCACCATTTGTTGAAAAGGCTATCTTTTTTCCATTGGATGTTTTCAGCCTCTTTGTCGAGGATCAAGTGGCCATAGGTGTGTGGGTTCATTTCTGGATCTTCAATCCTGTTCCATTGATCCTCCTGCTTGTCACTGTACCAATACCATGCAGTTTTTAACACTATTGCTCTGTAGTATTGCTTGAGGTCAGGGATACTGATTCCCCCAGATTTTCTTTTGTTGCTGAGAATAGTTTTAGCTATCCTGGGTTTTTTGTTGTTCCAGATGAATTTGATAATTGCTCTTTCTAACTCTGTGAAGAATTGAGTTGGGATTTTGATGGGTATTGCATTGAATCTGTATATTGCTTTTGGCAAAATGGCCATTTTAACTATATTGATTCTACCGATCCATGAGCATGGGAGGTTTTCCCATTTTTTGAGGTCTTCTTCCATTTCCTTCTTCAGAGTCTTGAAGTTCTTGTCATACAGATCTTTCACATGTTTGGTAAGAGTCACCCCAAGATACTTTATACTGTTTGTGGCTATTGTGAAGGGGGTCATTTCCTTAATTTCTTTCTCAGCCTGCTTATCCTTTGAGTATAGGAAGGCCACTGATTTGCTTGAGTTGATTTTATAACCTGCCACTTTGCTGAAGTTGTTTATCAGCTGTAGGAGCTCTCTAGTGGAGTTTATTGGGTCACTTAGGTAGACGATCATGTCGTCTGCAAATAATGATAGTTTGACTTCTTCCTTTCCAATTTGTATCCCTTTGACCTCCTTATGTTGTCGAATTGCCCGAGCTAGTACCTCAAGTACAATATTGAAAAAATAAGGATAAAGGGGGCAGCCTTGTCTGGTCCCTGATTTCAGTGGGATTGCTTCAAGTTTCTCTCCATTTAGTTTGATGCTGGCTACCGGTTTGCTGTATATTGCTTTTATTATGTTTAGGTATGTGCCTTGAATTCCTGTTCTCTCCAAGACTTTAAGCATGAAAGGATGCTGAATTTTGTCAAATGCTTTTTCAGCATCCAATGAAATGACCATGTGGTTTTGTTCTTTGAGTTTGTTTATGTAGTGGATTGTATTGATGGATTTCCGTATATTGAACCAACCCTGCATTCCCGGGATAAAGCCTACTTGATCATGGCGGATGATCGTTTTGATGTGTTCTTGGATTCAGTTGGCAAGAATTTTATTGAGTATTTTTGCATCGATGTTCATAAGGGAAATTGGTCTGAAGTTCTCTTTCTTTGTTGGATCTCTGTGTGGCTTTGCTATCAGCGTAATTGTGGCTTCGTAGAAGGAATTGGGTAGTGTTCCTTCTGTTTCTATTTTGTGGAATAGTTTGAAGAGTATTGGTGTTAACTCTTCTTTGAAGGTCTGATAGAATTCTGCACTGAAGCCATCTGGTCCTGTGCTTTTTTTGGTTGGAAGACTTTCTATGACTCCTTCTATTTCTTTAGGCATTATGGGACTGTTTAGATGGTCTAGTTGGTCCTGATTTAATTTTGGTATTTGGTATCTGTCAAGGAAATTGTCCATTTCCTCCAGATTCTCCAGTTGTGTTGAGTACAGGCTCTTGTAGTAGGATCTGATGATTTTTTGGATTTCCTCAGTTTCCGTTGTTATATCTCCCTTTTCATTTCTAAGTTTGTTAATTTGGATACTTTCTCTGTGCCCTTTGGTCAGTCTGGCTAAGGGTTTATCTATCTTGTTTCTCAAAGAACCAGCTCCTGGTTTTGTTGATTTTTTGTATGGTTCTCTTTGTTTCTACTTGATTGATTTCGGCCCTGAGTTTGATGATTTCCTGCCTTCTACTCCTCCTGGGCGAAATAGCTTCTTTTTGTTCTAGGGCTTTCAGGTGTGTCATTAAGCTGGTAATGTATGCTCTCTCCATTTTCTTTTTGGAAGCACTCAGGGCTATGAGTTTTCCTCTTAGCACTGCTTTCATTGTGTCCCATAGATTTGGGTATGTTGTGTTTTCATTTTCATTGTGTTCTAAAAAGTCTTTAATTTCTTTCTTTATTTCTTCCTTGACCAAGGTATCATTGAGTAGAGTATTGTTCAGTTTCCACGTGTATGTGGGTTTTCTGTTGTTTCTGTTGCTATTGAAGACCACTTTTACTCCATAGTGATCAGATAGGAGGCATGGGATTAGCTCTATCTTCTTATATTTGTTGAGGTCTGTCTTGTGACCAATTATATGGTCGATTTTGGAGAAGGTACCATGAGGTGCTGAGAAAAAGGTATATTCTTTTGTTTTAGGATAGAATGTTCTATATATATCTGTTAAATCTAATTGGTCCAAAGCTTCAATTAGTTTCATTGTGTCCCTGTTTAGTTTCTGTTTTCCTGATCGGTCCATTGAGGAAAGTGCAGTGTTGAAGTCACCCACAATTATTGTGTTAGGTGCAATGTGTGCTTTTAGTTTTAATAAAGTTTCTTTTACGAAAGAGGGTGCCCTTGCATTTGGGGCATAGATGTTCAGGATTGACAGTTCTTCTTTTTGTATTTTTCCTTTGACCAGCAAGAAGTGTCCCTCAGGGTCTCTTTTGATGACTTTGGGTTGAAAGTCAATTTTATCTGATATTAAAATGGCTACTCCAGCTTGTTTCCTGAGACCATTTGCTTGTAAAATTGTCTTCCAGCCTTTTACTCTAAGGTAGTGTTTGTCTTTGACCCTGAGGTGTGTTTCCTGTAAGCAGCAAAATGTAGGGTCCTGTTTATGTATCCATTCAATTAGTCTGTGTCTTTTTATTGGGGCATTAAGTCCATTGATGTTAAGAGATATTAAGGAATAGTGATTGTTGCTTCCTATCATTTTTGAATTTATTTTTTAAATTTGAATGCTTAACTTCTTTTGGGTTTGATGAAAGGTTACTATCTTGCTTTTTCCAGGGTGAAGTTTCCCTCCTTGTATTGGTGTTGTCCTCCTTTTATCCTTTTTAGGGCTGGGTTTGTGGATAGATATTGGGTAAACTTGGTTTTGTCATGAAATATCTTAGTTTCTCCATCTATGGTGATTGAGAGTTTTGCTGGATATAGTAGTTTTGGTTGGCATTTGTGATCTCTTAGAGTCTGCATGAGATCTGCCCAGGACCTTCTAGCCTTCATAATCTCAGGTGAAAAGTCTGCTGTGATTCTGATAGGTCTTCCTTTATATGTTACTTGGCCTTTTTCTCTTACTGCCTTTAGTATTCTTTCTTTGTTTAGAACATTTGGTGTTTTGATTATTATGTGACGGGAAGTATTTCTGTTCTGGTCCAGTCTGTTTGGAGTTCTGTAGGCTTCTTGTATATTCATGAGCATCTCTCTCTTTAGGTTAGGGAAGTTCTCTTCCATAATTTTATTGAAGATATTTGCTGGCCCTTTAAGTTGTAAATCTTCACTCTCATCTATGCCTATAATCCTTAGGTTTGGTCTTCTCATTGTGTCCTGGATATCCTGGATATTTTGGGTTACAAGCTTTTTGCATTTTGCATTTTCTTTAACTGTTGAGTCCATGGTTTCTATGGAATCTTCAGCATCTGAGATTCTTTCTTCTATCTCTTGTATTCTGTTGTTGATATTTGCATCTCTGTCCCCTGATTTCTTCCCAAGGCTTTCTATCTCCAAAGTTGTCTCCCTTTGAGTTTTCTTAGTTGTTTCTACTTCTGATTTTAGATCCTGGATGGTTTTGCTTAGCTCCTTCACTTGCTTGTTTGTGCTTTCCTGTAATTCTTTAAGAGATTTTTGTGTTTCCTCTTTCATGACCTCAGCCTGTTGACCAAAGTTCTCCTGTATTTCTTTAAGAGATTTTTGTGTTTCGTCTTTCATGACCTCAGCCTGTTGACCAAAGTTCTCCTGTATTTCTTTAAGTGTTTTTTGCATTTCCTCCTTGTTGGCTTTTGTATTCTCCTGGATTTCTTTCAATGATTTTTGTGTTTCCCTTGCAAGGGCTTCTAACTTTTGATCCATTTTCTCCTGAATTTCTTTAAGTATGTCCTTCATGTGTTCCTGTACCAGCATCATGACCAGTGATTTTAAATCCAAATCTTGTTTTATTGGTGTGATGGGGTATCCAGGACATGTTGGTAGAGGAGAATTGGGTTCAGATGTTGCCATATTGCCTTGATTTCTGTTAGTGACGTTCCTGTGTTTGCCTTTTTCCATCTAGTTCTCACTGGTGTTCGTTTGTCTTGTCAGTGCTGGACTCACCAGTGCAAGCTGCCCCTTCCCAGTTGGCCTCTGGTGCACAGCTTACCTCCTGCACTGCTTGTAGACAGGGTGCTGCTGCCCAGGCTGTTCAGATCCCAAAGCAGGCACCCAAAGGCTCCCGCTGGGGCCCGCTGTATTCACTGGAGCACACTGACTTCTCCCAGCTGGCCGCCCGGAAGCCCAGCTAGCCTCTTGCAGGACTTGGAGATGTGGTGTGGCCGCCCAGGCTGATCTGGATCCGAAGCGGAGAGAGTTGAGCTGAGGGCTTCTGCCTGAGGCTTTGCCCCAGATTGTGTCTGTGGACCAGATGGAGCCCGTGTGCACCTGTAGGGAGTGCCGATGGTGTATGCTGCTGTGACCTCCCCTGTGTTCTGCTCACTCCGCTGGGCAGCCGATCCTCCAACTGGGCTGGCGCACACAAGGTTAGCCTGGCTGCCCAGTCCCTGAGTCCAGGCAAAAGCCTGGGAGGCCAAGGTCCGAGCAAAGTTCCCCTAGGGCTATGACTGTTAATTGGGTCCGCCAGGTGACTAGGATGGTGGGCGTGCGCGCCCACGCTACCTGAAAGCACCGGGAGAATCTGCTGTGCTAACAACCTCCTGGGCGGGTTGACTCACAGATGGCCCACCAAGCCGCCCAGTTCTTGGGGTCAGTCCTGTGCCTTTTGGGGCCTAGACCCCTGCTTTGTTAGCCTCAGGCTATGCCTGTTACAGGTCTGCCCGCCAGAGCTCTCTGTCGTCCTGCAGGCAAAATGGCAGCAGCGCACGCGCAGGCCTGAGCAAAAAACCTCCTGGCTGGTTTGGCACCCCGATGGCCCCCCGACCAGCCCAGGGCCTGGGTGCAGGCCAACGCCCATCAGGCTCAGACCACCGCGGTGTTGGCCTCGGATTATGTTTGTGTACCTCAGTCTGTCCGATCCCTGGAGTCCGAAGCCAAGATGGATGCACCTCTCCTGACTGGTGGGAGGCCGAGTTCTGAAGTGGCTTCCGTGGAGGAAAGGCGCCGCACAACTGCAGCTGCTTGCCGCCCGGCTGGTCAGCGAAGGTCAGTGGTCGTGGGCGCAGGGCCTAACTGGACCCTGTGTCGCCTTGGTTCCACTGCTGATGGCCCTTCAGCTGGACCAACCACTGCTGCACTGCAGCCGCCACCGCCGCCGCCGCCAGATACCACATTTTTGTTTTACTAAACTACTATTCTGTTTTCTCCTTTTCATCTCCAATTTACATAAGAACAGCAAATGCTAGCTATCAAATTTTAGGATTCCTCTTTTAATGTCTATCAATTAGGAAAAAAAAAAGGGTAAATCAGAGCACAAAAAAATGACAAATGGCCATAATCTTGGTGTCCTGTGATAATCAGAATTCATCATGTTACCTGTGCAGTGTTGATATACTAGAAGTCAGTCTCAATGATCTCCAAAGTGTTGGAGGATTCTTATCCTTTCTGGAGATTTTAGAGAGGAATATATTCTCAGTGTTAGCCAGGTTGCATCCTTAACCCCATCCATATGCTTGATTATATTTTGATTGGCTGTTTGACTACTTGATTGACTGAAGTACTTGTATGTATATATGTTTGCATGTATGTATGTATGCATGTATGCATTTATATATGGAGGTGACATAACAACTTGGAGAAGTTGCTGCTCTCCTTCTACCAAATTGGCTGAGCCACGTACACTTTACAAGAGGAGTCAATTTGTAGACCCTTATTTATTTTTATTTTTGATGTTAAGAGACGAACTTTCATTGTTACTCACTGAGTCAGTCCTTCAACTTGCTCTGTAACCTGGGCAGGATTTGAAACTCTGATCTTTCTTCAGCTTCTGGAGGAGCTGGGGTGACAGGTCTTCTGTAAGAGAATCAACTCATCTCCTAGGCTTGTAGATTCTGCATTTGCTTTCACATTCAGTGCTCTGCTCTCTTTTCTCCTGACTGACATCCGCTTATGCTTCTTTGTTTAACACATGGAAATTTAATATACTGGTGGTGAGGGAGATTAAGTGTCACAAAGAGACAACAGAAACAAACATTGTAGAGGCCTTGCTAGTGTAGTTCTAAGAAAGGAGTGAGGGCTAACTTACTAAAAGAAATAAATTACTGAAGGGAAAATGATCCATTCATCAATCATGTGATAACAGACCTTTACCTGATGAGAATGTCAGGTGAGGTGATGAAGGTACCTGCTTTAGTTACTTTTTACTGCTCTGATGAGAAATGCCATGGCAAAGGCCACATATAAAACAGCACTAATTTAGGGGCTCACAGTTCTGAAGGGTTAGTACATGATCATCATGTCACGGGGCATGTAAATGGGCAGGCATGGTGATAGAGCAGTAGATGAGGCTTACATATTATCCATGAGCACAAAGAAGAGAGAGAGCTAATTGAACATCTTCCTCTGCCAAGTCTACATATCTTAATCCTACCCAAACAGTTCTACAAACTGAGGACTAAACATTTAAATATATGCATCTGTGGGAACCTTTCTCCCTCAAACTACTAGAGTGATCAATTTACTTGCATAGCTTTTGGGGTTTTTTTGGCTTTGTTGTTGTTGCTGTTTTGTTGTCATTTTGTTTTATTGTTATTCCTGTAAATGATTGGGCAAAAGACAGAACAAATGAAGAACTATTAAGCAATACAATTAAAAAATAACAATATAAGAAATTTCCATCATACACATATTGAAAAATAATTTCAAAATTAAAAATTTACATGCTAGAAAAATATAGTTTTGACAGAATAATAAATGTGGCTCTGTGTCCTTTTGGTAAGTCTTGAAAATAAGAAAATGCATGATAGTCAATTATCCATCCAGAAGTATCCTTGAATAAATTAAGCATTACATAATCCTGTTAATCATCTTTACTATTCTGAAAGGAAGCTATAACAGCAACTATAGTTATCAAGTAGATATATGTAAGAACATTTAGTCCAACATAATGTATTTCTCTGCTACATCCTTGAGAACCAATAATTTTCTATGAATACTATGCCAGAAAAATCAAAACAAATCACTAACAGGTAGGACAGAAAGATACATGAAGGATGAACGAAGGCTAATGGAGTCAGTTACATAGTCAGAACACAGACTTTTGAAATTATTCAGCTAAGAATATTTGCTAGTCTTCAAAATGAAGGAAGCTTGAGTCTGAGGGCTGAGTAGTGATCTCAGAGACTAGAGGTGCAAACCTAAGAGAGCTCTGGCTGGCCTTGACACCTTCAAGATTTGGTTCTTTCTGCTGAGCTTCTGCTGAGATATCAGAATTGCTTGTGACTAAATAATGCTTGCCTGTATGTTGTTTTATTTATTTTTTCTTTTTTATATTTTTTTCATTTTGGAATGGGTGTCTTTCTGTCTATGTCTGTCTCTATTTCTATTTCTCTTTCTCCTTCCTTCCCTTCTGTTTCTCTCTCTGCCTCTGTCTGTGTGGCTCTCTCTCTCTCTCTCTCTCTCTCTCTCTCTCTCTCTCTCTCTGCCTTCCCCCCAACCCCTCTCTCTGTTACAACCAGTTTTTAATTGGCTTCCCATTGAATAGTTGAATGTCTTTCCTGCCTTCCTGCTTTTGAAACAGATATCTTACTTTCTAGTTTCACAAGTTTAAAGATAGAGGGGAATGGTGCTAGAGGAAGAATTACTTTCAAGATCTCATGACACCCAATTTAGATGATGGCACTGAGGCTTTATGAGGAGGTAAAAGGGAGATGATTTTGGACTTGAGTTTGTGCTGAGTGACTTGAACTTCTGGGAACCTTGAGATAAGGTGAGGACAATCCACACAGGATGGAATACATCTGGAAGACACAGGCATATGGGTTTTTTGCTCATGAGTTTTGAGGGTGCTATTTTAGAATATTTAGAATATTTTAGAAGATTCTAAAATATTCAATCAATGTTTAAATATAAGAATTACAAAAATAAAGATACAGAAATAGGACTTAAGGGAGTTATTTTCCTTAAAAGGAATTCTTAAAAATAAGTATAGAGTTGAATATTTTGTCAAACCATCCAGAAAGAAATGTAGTTTCCTTGTCAGGATGGAATTCATTTTACAAATTAAATCCTACTAAATTATGAATGACAGAGGAAGAAGCAAGAAGCAGTATAGATCACCAAGGTAATTTTGGAGAGTTCTGTCTGACCTGTGTTGTGTTTTATTTGGAAATTTGTCTACACAAACTGACTATGCCATGTTTAACCCAGGTCTTGCGTGGAGTGCATGACTAGAAACAGTTTGCTTAGAAAAATATATGAATTATGTACTCGAGTCTGAGAACTAAGAATATACCCAGAAAGAGAAGGACAAATAAACACACTAGGGAACTCACAAAGTCCTCTAAAACAAATACTTATTTTTCATCATATAAAGACCCCTCTCTGCCATACATACAACATTTTACTTATTATTTGAAAAACCTCAGTGGCAATCCAGAGAATTATATTCCCAGGAGTTTGGCTCTCTATATGCCCAAGCAATAAGGCTTCATAACTCTTGGTAAATGTCAGTTTCAAGCTATGTCTACACAGCAAGATTCACAGTGTTCTAAATACTTTGAGTTATTGACTAGGACACTTAGAACAGTGGTTTTTAAATGTTATCAAGTAAAATAAAATAGGTTGTTTCTATCTTTTTTAAATATCTTATTATTTTCTCTTTTTTTAGTTTGTAATATTTTGTCTGTTTTGTTAATTGATTATAGTTCTAGTAGTTGAATATCAATGGAATTAGAGAGCTAATCATTCCGTAGGACAAGCACAAGAGTACATTTATTACAGAGCTAACCCTGAATAAAATCTGTACAGAGATAAGTTTATTATGTGGTCTTTCATCCAAAGATGCTTAACTGTGATTTTATTACATCTAATGTATTTCTGGAATTTAGAATAAGAAAACAACATATTAAAATAATTTACTCTGATACTTGACTGCAAATATATGTGAAAAACCAACCATCAGGCTAAAATGTTTAAATGACCCAAGTATGTTTTTCCTTTGTGTGTGTATTTATGAAGTTTGTAGTAGGGGTAGCTGTGCTCACTCTTTTGAGTAGAAGACAGGGGTCAAAGTGATATATCTTTCTGAATTTCACATGACCTTATTTCTTAAGATAGGTTCAATCCTGGAGCTCATCACTTCAGGATTATGTGACCAACCTTCCCTCTGGATTGATTTATTACCACCCATGCTTGCACCCACACTCACACTCACACCAAGTGCTGGAATTACACCCCCATCCCCACCCTTTTTTTTAGTATAGAGTTTATTCAGGGCATGGGGAGGGGAGTTAAAAGTGTAGAGGAGGCAGAGAAAGGCAGAGGGAGGGAGAGGGGAGGCTGGCCATGACCACATGGAGAGGGGGGGAAGGGTATGGGGAGAGAGGTGGGTGCAAGAGAGTGAGGAAAGAGAGCAAGGAAGCAATAGAGCCCACCCCTACTTTTTAAGTGGATGTTAGGGAGGTGAACTCAGGTTTCCATGCCAGTACAGTAAGCACTGATTCATCATCTCACATCTGAAAATTAATTTTGAAGTATGACCAGAAAAAGACTCACTAAGGACATACTACTTTAACAAAATACATGTGAGTAAACCCTGCAATTACCCAAAAGATTTCTCAGAAAAAGCTGGTGCAAAAATCTTGAGGCAGAATTTCAGAGGAAAAGCATGTCCTTATGCAGGATAGATAAGGAAGGGGCAATTATGAGAGATGAGCACTAAATATCTGGAGTTATAGTAAGGTCAGAATCCTTCATGGGTCTGAAGTTGTTTGGAGACTTAGAGTAAGGGCTTTATACCTACTGATATAGCCATTGAAAACATCTTTCTAGCCCCAAGGCAGTAAAGAAAGCATACCCTGTGGCCATGAACACAAATGAGAGAGAAAAAAACAATGAATGAAAAAGATTGGAGCTAGAGAAAGAATATGCATCCTGAGTAAGAAACCGCCAGTAGAGTCCTAATTCCTCTGCGGCTGTAAATGCTCGCAATGGACCTTCACAAATGTGGACCCATCAAAAGTCAATAACGGAGTAGGGGGAGTCTTGTGGAACTTTAAATCTCCATGAAAAATGCTGCTCACAATGGACCTTCACAAATGTCCACCCATCAAAAGTCAATAATGGAGTAGAGGGAGTCTAATAGAACTTTAAATTTCCATGAAAAATGATTTTATGATGTGATGGTTTGATTGAGAAATGTCCCTATATGGGTGTATATTGGTCCACAAGTTGTGGTCCCTCTTTGAATGATATTATAGAACTCTTAGGAGGTAATGTTTTGCAGAACAGCACTGAAGGAGGACTTTGAAGGTCTCAAATCCCTTTCTACTCTTTGCTATGTGCTCTGTGTGGATAAAACAATGAAAATTCAGCCAGCTCCCCATTCCCACCCCCATTCCATGTCTTCTCTGCTATGATCATCAATATCTTTGTATTCTTGTTTATTGCTGTAAAACAAACATAAATAATATAAACAAGGCATAAATTTGAAAGCAAGAATGGATGCAAAGGCTCATTCCCCATGGCTTACTCAGTCATCTTTCTTATACCAGAGTACTGCCTGCCCAAGGGTCCTTCTGCCTACTGTGGTTCCTCCCACATCAAGCACTAATTAAGAAAATACCCACTAGGCTTGTCAATAGGCCAGTCTTAAAGAGATATGTCTTCAAATGTGGTTCTCTCTACTCAGAAAACCAGCTTGTGTCAAATTGAGAAACAAACTAGGCAGAGCATCCATCCAAAACTGTAAGCCAAAATTTACTGTTCTTTTTTTTTTATTATTATTCAATATAATTTATTTACATTTCAAATGATTTTCCCTTTTCTAGCCCCCCCCCACTCCCCGAAAGTCCCGTAAGCCCCCTTCTCTTCCCCTGTCCTCCCTCCCACCCCTTCTCAGTTCCCCGTTCTGGTTTTGCCAAATACTGTTTCACTGAGTCTTTCCAGAACCAGGGACCACTCCTGCTTTCTTCTTGTATCTCATTTGATGTGTGGATTATGTTTTGGGTATTCCAGTTTTCTAGGTTAATAACCACTTATTAGTGAGTGCATACCATGATTCACCTTTTGAGTCTGGGTTACCTCACTTAGTATGATGTTCTCTAGCTCCATCCATTTGCCTGAGAATTTCATGAATTCATTGTTTCTAATGGCTGAATAGTACTCCATTGTGTAGATATACCAATGGAGTACTATTTTTTGCATCCACTCTTCTGTTGAGGGATACCTGGGTTCTTTCCAGCATCTGGCAATTATAAATAGGGCTGCTATGAACATAGTAGAGCATGTATCCTTATTACATGGTGGGGAATCCTTTGGGTATATGCCCAGGAGTGGTATAGCAGGATCTTCTGGAAGTGAGGTGCCCAGTTTTCGGAGGAACCGCCAGACTGATTTCCAGAGTGGTTGTACCAATTTGCAACCCCACCAGCAGTGGAGGAGTGTTCCTCTTTCTCCGCACCCTCTCCAACACCTGCTGTCTCCTGAATTTTTAATCTTAGCCATTCTGACTGGTGTAAGATGAAATCTTAGGGTTGTTTTGGTTTGCATTTCCCTAATGACTAATGAAGTTGAGCATTTTTTAAGATGCTTCTCCGCCATCCGAAGTTCTTCAGGTGAGAATTCCTTGTTTAACTCTGTACCCCATTTTTTTTATTCGATATAATTTATTTACATTTCAAATGATTTCCCCTTTTCTTGCCCCCCCCCCACTCCCCGAAAGTCCCATAAGCCCCCTTCTCTTCCCCTGTCCTCCCTCCCACCCCTTCCCAGTTCCCCGTTCTGGTTTTGCCAAATACTGTTTCACTGAGTCTTTCCAGAACCAGGGACCACTCCTGCTTTCTTCTTGTATCTCATTTGATGTGTGGATTATGTTTTGGGTATTCCAGTTTTCTAGGTTAATAACCACTTATTAGTGAGTGCATACCATGATTCACCTTTTGAGTCTGGGTTACCTCACTTAGTATGATGTTCTCTAGCTCCATCCATTTGCCTAAGAATTTCATGAATTCATTGTTTCTAATGGCTGAATAGTACTCCATTGTGTAGATATACCACATTTTTTGTATCCACTCTTCTGTTGAGGGATACCTGGGTTCTTTCCAGCATCTGGCAATTATAAATAGGGCTGCTATGAACATTGTAGAGCATGTATCCTTATTACATGGTGGGGAATCCTCTGGGTATATGCCCAGGAGTGGTATAGCAGGATCTTCTGGAAGTGAGGTGCCCAGTTTTCGGAGGAACCGCCAGACTGATTTCCAGAGTGGTTGTACCAATTTGCAACCCCACCAGCAGTGGAGGAGTGTTCCTCTTTCTCCGCACCCTCTCCAACACCTGCTGTCTCCTGAATTTTTAATCTTAGCCATTCTGACTGGTGTAAGTTAAAATCTTAGGGTTGTTTTGATTTGCATTTCCCTAATGACTAATGAAGTTGAGCATTTTTTAAGATGCTTCTCCGCCATCCGAAGTTCTTCAGGTGAGAATTCTTTGTTTAACTCTGTACCCCATTTTTTAATAGGGTTGTTCGGTTTTCTGGAGTCTAACTTCTTGAGTTATTTATATATATTGGATATTAGCCCTCTATCTGATATAGGATTGGTGAAGATCTTTTCCCAATTTGTTGGTTGCCGATCTGTCCTCTTGATGGTATCCTTTGCCTTACAGAAACTCTGTAACCTTATGAGGTCCCATTTGTCAATTCTTGCTCTTAGAGCATACGCTATTGGTGTTCTGTTCAGAAACTTTCTCCCTGTACCGATGTCCTCAAGGGTCTTCCCCAGTTTCTTTTCTATTAGCTTCAGAGTGTCTGGCTTTATGTGGAGGTCCTTGATCCATTTGGATTTGAGTTTAGTACAAGGAGACAAGGATGGATCAATTCGCATTCTTCTGCATGCTGACCTCCAGTTGAACCAGCACCATTTGTTGAAAAGGCTATCTTTTTTCCATTGGATGTTTTCAGCCTCTTTGTCGAGGATCAAGTGGCCATAGGTGTGTGGGTTCATTTCTGGATCTTCAATCCTGTTACATTGATCCTCCTGCCTGTCACTGTACCAATACCATGCAGTTTTTAACACTATTGCTCTGTAGTATTGCTTGAGGTCAGGGATACTGATTCCCCCAGATTTTCTTTTGTTGCTGAGAATAGTTTTAGCTATCCTGGGTTTTTTGTTGTTCCAGATGAATTTGATAATTGCTCTTTCTAACTCTGTGAAGAATTGAGTTGGGATTTTGATGGGTATTGCATTGAATCTGTATAGTGCTTTAGGCAAAATGGCCATTTTAACTATATTGATTCTACCGATCCATGAGCATGGGAGGTTTTCCCATTTTTTGAGGTCTTCTTCCATTTCCTTCTTCAGAGTCTTGAAGTTCTTGCCATACAGATCTTTCGCATGTTTGGTAAGAGTCACCCCAAGATACTTTATACTGTTTGTGGCTATTGTGAAGGGGGTCATTTCCCTAATTTCTTTCTCAGCCTGCTTATCCTTTGAGTATAGGAAGGCCACTGATTTGCTTGAGTTGATTTTGTAACCTGCCACTTTGCTGAAGTTGTTTATCAGCTGTAGGAGCTCTCTAGTGGAGTTCTTTGGGTCACTTAGGTAGACTATCATGTCGTCTGCAAATAATGATAGTTTGATTTCCTCCTTTCCAATTTGTATCCCTTTGACCTCCTTATGTTGTCGAATTTCCCGAGCTAGTACCTCAAGTACAATATTGAAAAGATAAGGAGAAAGGGGGCAGCCTTGTCTGGTCCCTGATATCAGTGGGATTGCTTCAAGTTTCTCTCCATTTAGTTTGATGCTGGCTACCGGTTTGCTGTATATTGCTTTTACTATGTTTAGGTATGGGCCTTGAATTCCTGTTCTCTCCAAGACTTTAAGCATGAAAGGATGCTGAATTTTGTCAAATGCTTTTTCAGCATCCAATGAAATGACCATGTGGTTTTGTTCTTTGAGTTTGTTTATGTAGTGGATTGCATTGATGGATTTCCGTATATTGAACCAACCCTGCATTTCTGGGATAAAGCCTACTTGATCATGGCGGATGATCGTTTTGATGTGTTCTTGGATTCGGTTGGCAAGAATTTTATTGAGTATTTTTGCATCGATGTTCATAAGGGAAATTGGTCTGAAGTTCTCTTTCTTTGTTGGATCTTTGTGTGGCTTTGGTATCAGCGTAATTGTGGCTTCGTAGAAGGAATTGGGTAGTGTTCCTTCTGTTTCTATTTTGTGGAATAGTTTGAAGAGTATTGGTGTTAACTCTTCTTTGAAGGTCTGGTAGAATTCTGCACTGAAACTATCTGGTCCTGTGCTTTTTTTGGTTGGAAGACTTTCTATGACTCCTTCTATTTCTTTAGGCTTTATGGGACTGTTCAGATGGTCTAGTTGGTCCTGATTTAATTTTGGTATTTGGTATCTGTCAAGGAAATTGTCCATTTCCTCCAGATTCTCCAGTTGTGTTGAGTACAGGCTCTTGTAGTAGGATCTGATGATTTTTTGGATTTCCTCAGTTTCCGTTGTTATGTCTCCCTTTTCATTTCTAAGTTTGTTAATTTGGATACTTTCTCTGTGCCCTTTGGTCAGTCTGGCTAAGGGTTTATCTATCTTGTTGATTTTCTCAAAGAACCAGCTCCTGGTTTTGTTGATTTTTTGTATGGTTCTCTTTGTTTCTACTTGATTGATTTCGGCCCTGAGTTTGATGATTTCCTGCCTTCTACTCCTCCTGGGTGAAATAGCTTCTTTTTGTTCTAGGGCTTTCAGGTGTGTCATTAAGTTGGTAATGTATGCTCTCTCCATTTTCTTTTTGGAGGCACTCAGGGCTATGAGTTTTCCTCTTAGCACTGCTTTCATTGTGTCCCATAGATTTGGGTATGTTGTGTTTTCATTTTCATTGTGTTCTAAAAAGTCTTTAATTTCTTTCTTTATTTCTTCCTTGACCAAGGTATCATTGAGTAGAGTATTGTTCAATTTCCACATGTATGTGGGTTTTCTATTGTTTCTGTTGCTATTGAAGACCACTTTTACTCCATAGTGATCAGATAGGAGGCATGGGATTAGTTCTATCTTCTTATATTTGTTGAGGTCTGTCTTGTGACCAATTATATGGTCGATTTTGGAGAAGGTACCATGAGGTGCTGAAAAAAAGGTATATTCTTTTGTTTTAGGATAGAATGTTCTATATATATCTGTTAAATCTAATTGGTCCAAAGCTTCAATTAGTTTCATTGTGTCCTTGTTTAGTTTCTGTTTTCCTGATCGGTCCATTGAGGAAAGTGCAGTGTTGAAGTCACCCACAATTATTGTGTTAGGTGCAATATGTGCTTTGATTTTTAATAAAGTTTCTTTTATGAAAGAGGGTGCCCTTGCATTTGGAGCATAGATGTTCAGGATTGAGAGTTCTTCTTTTTGTATTTTTCCTTTGACCAGCAAGAAGTGTCCCTCAGAGTCTCTTTTGATGACTTCGGGTTGAAAGTCAATTTTATTTGATATTAAAATGGCTACTCCAGCTTTTTTCCTGAGACCATTTGCTTGTAAAATTGTCTTCCAGCCTTTTACTCTAAGGTAGTGTTTGTCTTTGACCCTGAGGTGTGTTTCCTGTAAGCAGCAAAATGTAGGGTCCTGTTTACGTATCCAGTCAGTTAGTCTGTGTCTTTTTATTGGGGCATTGAGTCCATTGATGTTAAGAGATATTAAGGAATAGTGATTGTTACTCAGATGCTGAAGATTCCATAGAAACCATGGACTCAACAGTTAAAGAAAATGCAAAATGCAAAAAGCTTGTAACCCAAAATATCCAGGAAATCCAGGACACAATGAGAAGACCAAACCTAAGGATTATAGGCATAGATGAGAGTGAAGATTTACAACTTAAAGGCCTAGCAAATATCTTCAATAAAATTATGGAAGAAAACTTCCCTAACCTAAAGAGAGAGATGCCCATGAATATACAAGAAGCCTACAGAACTCCAAACAGACTGGACCAGAACAGAAATACTTCCCGTCACATAATAATCAAAACACCAAATCTTCTAAACAAAGAAAGAATATTAAAGGCAGTAAGAGAAAAAGGCCAAGTAACATATAAAGGAAGACCTATCAGAATCACAGCAGACTTTTCACCTGAGACTATGAAGGCTAGAAGGTCCTGGGCAGATCTCATGCAGACTCTAAGAGAACACAAATGCCAACCAAAACTACTATATCCAGCAAAACTCTCAATCACCATAGATGGAGAAACTAAGATATTTCACGACAAAACCAAGTTTACCCAATATCTACCCACAAACCCAGCCCTAAAAAGGATAATAGGAGGACAACACCAATACAAGGAGGGAAACTTCACCCTGAAAAAAGCAAGATAGTAACCTTTCATCAAACCCAAAAGAAGTTAAGCAATCAAATTTAAAAAATAACGTCAAAAATGATAGGAAGTAACAATTTACTGTTCTTTAAGTTTCCTCAGCACTTTATCACAGCAACATGAAAGTAACAGGCGAGGAGGGCTTGTTGCTGTGAAGAACCTGAATATGGAAAATGTTTGGATCTTTGGACTAAAAAAAAAAGCAGTAGAACACTCTAAGCAGAGCTTCATATAGCATTCTTGTAAGAATCTGGAAGACAATAGTGCCAACACTAAACAGAACACTAGAGGCATACCTTATAGCTTATAAGGTTTCAGGAAGAAAGGAAAGGAAGGATTCTATTATCAAAGAAGCCAAAGGCCCTCCATTTCATAGTTAGAAAAATTTTGCCTGAGGCAAAATTTAGAAGTAATAGACTAATTTATTTGAAGTAGGAAATCTCAGGATGGCATAACATTGAGGCTATGGGATGGTTATTGCTGCTTACTCTTGTGCAGGTATATAATAAATAAGATCAACAAGTGAGTTGGAAATAAACAAAAGATGTATAGTTTGGAATGGAAACAAAGGATTATACAGCTTAAGCTTGCAGCCAGGTTATGTACTGAAAGTGAAGCAATAATTGCTAAAGAAATTAGTGCCATTAAATAATACTACTGCCCTTCTCTGGAACAATAGGAAAAAATCTGAGCAATACTGTCACAAGATACACCTCTTGTGAAAGAGTGTCTAAGGGGTTTCTTGCTCCTAGAAAGCAATTGTCTTATAATTTGAAAGATGCTGTAATCATGATCCAATGGAGAAAGGGTGTATCCCAAGATGATACTGAAATGTTGCCGCATCACCCACTTGCTAAAGCTACAAAATTGACATGGACATTGACTTTTTTCTCTGTAGTTTCAGAGAACAAGACAAGGCTGGGTTGACATCCCTAGAAGGGAACCTTGAAAAACTTTTGTATGATGCTCTGAGGTGAAATCTGGCTTATGGAAGAGACTCCAACGTGTTGATTACTAAAATGGCATGAGATGTCTGTCAATGAAAGCTGCAAATAGGGAGTGTGACCTGACAATGTTAGAAATCCTTGTCAAAAGAGGCAAAGATAGAAGGGTGAAGCCTTCTAATCCCTTTGAAACTAAACCCCCAATCCTGGATATAAAGCCACGGGATATGATGTTTCCCCGCTGTGTTTGGTATTAGCTTGGTTTAGTCTTTCTTCCTGTGCTTCCACACTCCCTTTGACATGGCCTTGTATATTCTGTGCCATTGCACACATAAGTGACTATTTCTCTTTAGCATGGGCTAGAGATTCCCTTGAGCCTCAGAAGAGATTTTTGCCTTTCAATTTTGGAAGCTGAGCTAAATGCATTTTACATTATAGCATGATATTGAGTCTATGAGGACCCAGAGGAAGAATGTGGTGGTTTGTTTGATTGTTCGTTTGTTTCTTTTTTGTTATTCGATATATTTTTTATTTACATTTCAAATGATTTCCCGTTTTCTAGCCCCCCACACCCCGAAAGTCCCATAAGCCCCCTTCCCTCCCCCTGTTCTCCCACCCACCCCTTCCCACTTCCCTGTTCTGGTTTTGTCCTATACTGCTTCACTGAGTCTTTCCAGAACAAGGGGCCACTCCTCCATTCTTCTTGTACCTCATTTGATGTGTAGATTATGTTTTGGGTATTCCAGTTTTCTAGGTTAATATCCACTTATTAGTGAGTGCATACCATGATTCATCTTTTGAGACTGGGTTACCTCACTTAGTATGATGTTCTCAAGCTCCATCCATTTGCCTAAGAATTTCATGAATTCATTGTTTCTAATGGCTGAATAGTACTCCATTGTGTATATATACCACATTTTCTGCATCCACTCTTCTGTTGAGGGATACCTGGGTTCTTTGCAGCTTCTGGCAATTATAAATAGGGCTGCTATGAACATAGTGGAACATGTATCCTTATAACATTCTGGGGAATCCTCTGGGTATGTGTCCAGGAGTGGTATAGCAGGATCTTCTGGAAGTGAGGTGCCCAGTTTTCGGAGGAACCGCCAGACTGATTTCCAGAGTGGTTGTACCAATTTGCAACCCCACCAGCAGTGGAGGAGTGTTCCTCTTTCTCCACATCCTCTCCAACACCTGCTGTCTCCTGAATTTTTAACCTTAGCCATTCTGACTGGTGTAAGGTGAAATCTCAGGGTTGTTTTGATTTGCATTTCCCTAATGACTAATTAAGTTGAGCATTTTTTAAGATGCTTCTCTGCCATCTGAAATTCTTTTTTTTTATTGTTATTTTTTTATTCGATATAATTTATTTACATTTCAAATCATTTCCCCTTTTCTAGCCCCCCCACTCCCCGAAAGTCCCGTAAGCCCCCTTCTCTTCCCCTGTCCTCCCTCCCACCCCTTCCCAGTTCCCCCTTCTGGTTTTGCCAAATACTGTTTCACTGAGTCTTTCCAGAACCAGGGACCACTCCTGCTTTCTTCTTGTATCTCATTTGATGTGTGGATTATGTTTTGGGTATTCCAGTTTTCTAGGTTAATAACCACTTATTAGTGAGTGCATACCATGATTCACCTTTTCAGTCTGGGTTACCTCACTTAGTATGATGTTCTCTTCAGGTGAGAATTCTTTGTTTAACTCTGTACCCCATTTTTTAATAGGGTTATTTGGTTTTCTGGAGTCTAACTTCTTGAGTTCTTTATATATATTGGATTTAGCCCTCTATCTGATGTAGGGTTGGTGAAGATCTTTTCCCAATTTGTTGGTTGCCGATTTGTCCTTTTGATAGTGTCCTTTGCCTTACAGAAACTTTGTAATTTTATGAGGTCGCATTTGTCAATTCTTGATCTTAGAGCATCAGCTATTGGTGATCTGTTCAGAAACTTTCCTCCTGTACCGATGTCCTCAAGGGTCTTCCCCAGTTTCTTTTCTATTAGCTTCAGAGTATCTGTCTTTATGTGGAGGTCCTTGATCCATTTGGAGTTGAGCTTAGTACAAGGAGACAAGGATGGATCAATTCGCATTCTTCTGCATGCTGACCTCCAGTTGAACTAGCACCATTTGTTGTAAAGGCTATCTTTTTTCTATTGGATGTTTTCAGCCTCTTTGTCGAGGATCAAGTGGCCATAGGTGTGTGGGTTCATTTCTGGATCTTTAATCCTGTTCCATTGATCTGCCTGCCTGTCATTGTACCAATACCATGCAGTTTTTAACACTATTGCTCTGTAGTATTGCTTGAGTTCAGGGATACTGATTCCCCCAGAATTTCTTTTGTTGTTGAGAATAGTTTTAGCTATCCTGGGTTTTTTGTTATTCCAGATTAATTTGAGAATTGCTCTTTCTAACTCTGTGAAGAATTGAGTTGGGATTTTGAGTGTGGTGTTTTTAATTAGAAATGTCCCCAAGGTTTATGTTTGAAATAGTTGGTCCCTGTTAGTGATGGGGTTTGTAGGGAGATGATTGGATCCTTTGTACATAGAGTCTTGCTCAAGGAAGTATGGCACATGGAAGACTTTGAGGGTTTATAAGCTCACCATACTTCCTTCTTTCTCACTCTGATTCCTGTGTTTGGATTAAAAAACTACAGTTACCTGACTTCACTGGCATGTCATACCTTCCCACCATGCTTGATTCTCTCTAGATCTAAAACCCAAAATAAATTTCTTCCTAAATTTATTTTACTCATTGTACTTTATCATAGCAATGAAGAAGAAACTAATAGTCTATAAAGAAACAATCATTTTTCTTCAGTTTCATATTCACTGAAGAGAACTCCAGTCTCAAGTAGGTGATGTTAAACTCATGTTTAAAAAAATGATCCTGGTCTTAAGAAACAAAGAAGAGAGAGAGAGAGAGAGAGAGAGAGAGAGAGAGAGAGAGAGAGAGAGAATGGAAGGGAGGGAGAGGGTGCATTGATATTGGAAAGGGACTTACATGGGGAAATGATTAAAATGTAGGGTTAGACAGAGATTAGACAGGGTTGGGCTTTACAATAATAGAATACACTTTATATATGTATGAGATTCAAAGAAGAAACTCAGTAAAAATTATACAAAATGAAGAGAAAGAAAGGGAACAAGATATATTAGTTATAAAGATATGGCATAGGTCCAAGTTGGAAAATTCAGGGTGGGGAAACAAAGTGAATAAGAAATGGTAGCAATTGACTTTAGAAACAAAAGATTCTGTGAATAGATTGGATTCAAGAGCAAAAAGGGCCTGAATTTCCTTATGAAACTAGGTAAACAGAGTGAGTGACTGGGCCACTCTCAGGACCAGGGCATTCAGAGAAGGAAGGAAGACTGTAGTGGTCAGGTGGATAAAGACAAAGAAAGAGTCAAGAAAGATGTGTTCAATCTATTTACATATCTAAATGAGATGTTGGTTAAGCAATTTGTAAAAATTATGGGGCACGTTTTCACCAAAATATGGCATTTTGTTTATAATATCACTATAGCGCAGAAGAATAGCACCCATGCAAATGTATATTGTCTTTGTTGCTATTTAGCAAAACAATTAATTTATTTCCTCCCTCCATGATATGTGAGTTACCAACATATTTAGAAATGAATATTCACCAAGAAGATAATAGTTCATAAGGGTTCACTCAAGATTATCTACTTGTGATTGGCTAAAGGACATTGTGTAAATTTCTTCTATTAAAATTGGTGACTATTACTCAGACATGAAAATTAGCCCATGGCTGGACATGAATGGTATCCTCAGCCCCAATCTGAGCACTGGAAACACTGCATTTATTTTTGTGTTATTTTTCTCCTATGGAAAAATGCTTAAGAAAGTATATTCCTGCTGATAAACACTCTTACTGTCTAGCCCCAGAGAAGCCAGTCTGTGCAAGTTAATTGCTTAGACCTGACAGTGCAGAGAACAGCATTAATAAATGGGGTGTACTGGTTTGTAGAGAGAACAGATGTGCATTTTCTGCTCCACTGTACGATGAATTAATTCTCTATCCTCCATTTATATACTGCCTTCACCACTGAAGACCTGTGTTTAAAGATTTGATGGTAACACAACCTTTACACAGTCTCCACTATTTCAAAAGCCTCCTGTGACATTTTAAATCACTCCCTTAAGATGAAGTCCTTTTTTACAGTAGTGAGAAGAGAGGAGGGGAGGTTGCTTTGCCTTGAAATGCTGCAGAAATATGATTTTTTGTTTCCGGTTGCTCCAAACATGTTCTTATAAACCTAGTGCCTGGAGAAACTAGAATTGTACAATTACCTATAACTTTTGTCCCAGTGGAAAATGCAGTTGAAATATATCATTCAGTAAATTTTGCCATTTTAGGTTTTTGTCTGACTCAAAAGATGCATGTCTTCCAGATCCTAGGGAAATTGCTTTTATTAAGGGTACAGAAGAATGATTGATCCGTGAAGGAAATGCACATATTTAAATATCACATGGAAGTAAACGTCAGTTTTGTCGCAGACTTCATTATTTGGTGTCAAATGTCATACAAACCACATGGAAATTTACTGCTTCTCTGGGTACAAACCAAACATTCTGAGAATCTATTACTTGGAAGAAGTTAAGAGTATGAAATATCTTTATAAAAGTCATTATTTGCCTGATTAGAACTCTCCTCAGTGATTCGAACCAGCAGTAACCTCACGAAACCCAAGAGAGTTTTCCAAAATTGTCTGTTGTACTGACAGGGCTCACAATGAATACTACAATATCACAATGTAAATTAAGGAAGAGTTTCTCTGAAGGAAAAGAAAGCCTTCTTTAGCAGGATCAGAATGAAACTCTGTGCTACTATTCAAATTCCTCATTGATCCACACAAGATCTAGATAAAACTATTTCTGGCCTAATGACACCAAAAAGATATGTTTAAAATATACCAGATTACAGGTTTAGAAAAGTCACTATTAAAAGCTGTATAGTCTGTAAGTGCCCTAGTTCTCTTTATCACAAAAAGTATCAAGAATGTAATGCGGTGTGGTGTAGTATAGTGAAATGTAGTAGTGCAGTGCAGTGCAGTGCAGTGCAGTGCAGTGCAGTGCAGTGTAGTGTAGTGTAGTGTAGTGTAGTGTAGTGTAGTGTGTAATGTGTAGTGTGTATCCATGCACAGCTTGAGGACAGAGGTTGATATCAAATGACTTATACTATTGTATTTCAATTTATCTTTTGAGACAGGACCTCTCACTGAACCCAGTTCTTACTGACAGGCTTGGAAGATCCATCTGTCCCAGCCCCTAAGTGCTGACCCTAGGGCTATGATTACAGGTGTGTACAATTCCCACTCATATCATCATTAATGTTCAGGTGGTACTTTAAAGACTCCCTGGGTCATATCAATTTTCATTTGGTGTTTATATAATATCTTATTAATTCATCCTAAAAATATTACTTTAATCCCAAGAGCTGTTAAACATTTATATGATTAAACATTTATATGACATACTTGGTGCATGGTTGGTGTCAATATAAATAATATACTTAAGATGTTTCATTATTTTGTTTTTGTTTGGAAGTCACAACTTTCAGGTGATGTTGACTATGTGAGAATAAATATATACACATGTGTGTGTGTGTGTGTGTGTGTGTGTGTGTAAATTTACACTATTCAAAAGAGTTTTGAAACTTCAAATACTGATCTGTATTCAGATTTTTAATTTCTTTAACCCTCAGAGTTTCCATTATTACTTGTTTTTATTTAATTTCATTTCATTTTTTAAGTGTTGCAAATACAAAGACATAAAATTTTACCAAGAACCCCATGCTGCAATGTAGAAAGCATGTTTCCAAACCTGTGCCAAGTTGTAACTCTTTAAAGATTAAAACACATTTTTTCACTCATCATTTGCCAAATAATACTGAATCCAAAAAAAGTTAAACAACACAGACTAAATTAGTGCTGTAGAGATCAAACTAGTTCTCAAACTAACAGGTAGCCAGGGAAAAGTGTGATATTCTTAAAACTCCAGTTGACTTCTTCAAAGAGACAAGATGAATGATCAAGTATCTCAATGAAACACACATCGATCAAGTTGCAAGAATTTTATTTAAAGGTAGACATTTAATGCAAATGTGAAGGTAAAGCAGCGAGCCCATCAGAAATTTCACTCTAGAAAATTCTAAAACCAATTATGCAGAGATTTTCTCAGATAGAAAATCAAGAAGCATCATTGATGATAAACACCATAATGAGGAATTAAGGGAATTAAGAACATTTGTGCTTTTAGTAACTATAGAAACAAGGTCTTGCATACAAATTTAATTATAATGTTGCCCCCCTTTCCAGTTTCCCCTGTGCAAGCCCCCTATCCTATCCCTCCTCCCCTGACTCTTTGAGGGTACTCCCCCAACCAACCAACCAATACCTACATCACTGCCCTAGCATCCCCCTATGCTGGGGCAAAAAGCTTCCAGAGGACCATAGGCCTCCTGTCCTAGTGATACCAGATAAAGCAATCCTCTGCTACATCTGCAGTTGGAGCCATGCGGTCCCTCCATTTGTATTCTTTGGGGGTTCCACTTAGTTGATACTGTTGTTCTTCCTGTGGGGTTGCAATCCCTCTCAGCTCCTTCAGTCCTTCCCTAACTCTTCCTTTGGGGTCCCCATACTAAGTCCAATGATTGGCTGAGAGCATCCATATCAGTATTGGTCAGACTCTGACAGAACCTCTCAGGAGACTGCTATACCAGGCTCCTGTCAACAAGCACTTCTTGGCATCAGCCATAGTGTCTGGGTTTGGTGTCAGCAGACAGGATGAATTGTTAGGTGGAACAGTCTCTAGATGGCCTTTCCTTCAGTCTATGCTCCACTTAGTCCCTGTGTTTTCTTTAGACAGCAACAATTCTGGGATGAAAGAGGAGGGGGAGGATAAAATGTTGGCAGTATCATGTATGGGAGGAAATGGAAGAGAAGTTCATAGGGTCAGGAAATTGAATGGAGGTGTGTAGCAGTGTGGGATGGGGAGCTGGGGCTAAACACTAGGAATTCCTAGATGCCAGGTAAAGAAGAGGTTCCCAGGACCCAACATGGATGAAAATTTTAATTTTTAATTGATTATATAGAGATGGAGATGGGGACAATGTAGTTGGAGATGGAGACTGCAATAGAGATGATACAGATATAGATCAATTCTTCTACATGGCTAGAATGATGGCTAATCTTGGTTATGCACATGAATATGTCTGTAATCAAGTAAAAAACTCATGTCACTAGGCAAGACCCTGAGGAATTTCCTTGCTTATCATTTAAGGTGGGAAGACTGACCCTAATCTTCTGATCTCATCCAACATAAAAGCATAGGGAAGAAGGAAGCCTTGGCTTTTGCCAGTTTCCTCTTACTGCAGATAGATGAACTTAAAAATGATACTGAGTGCAAACTGGCAAAAGTTTGAAGGGATTAGAACCTAGTTCTTTGATATTCTAATGTATTTTGAAGACTACTAGCTCTCTATGAGTCTTCTGAAACACCAGCACATGGTTGAAACTGTTGAGACATCTAGCATCCTGGATTGAAGAATGGCAGCATTCTTTGCCTTTTCCTTGGAAGAGTGCCATTAACCATTTTAGGAATACCTGCACCATAGCCTTAAAGCCAATCTAATTAATAGATGTAGATATAGATATAGGTATAGGTATGCATATACATAGATATAGAGATAGATAGAGATATGTAGATAGTAATATATAGATAAATAGACATATAGATGATATTGATATATAGGCATATAGATTTATAGGTAGATAAATAGATATAGATAATTAGATAGATAGATAGATAGATAGATAGATAGATAGATAGACAGACATTAGATGGATATTGATCGAGATTAAAAGATACATGCATACATACAACACGTTCTATCGCTTCCATTCCTTTGGAGAAGCCTTATTGATAAACTAGCATCAGCATCTCACAGACATGTATGGACATTCCTATTTCTACGTTGCTCTGCTACTGCTGATTACAGTAGATGTTCAAGTGTGCTAAGCCAGCTTGGGTATGAGAAATGTAATAATGGGTGATACTGTATTTAAGAAGGACTAAATTGTAAAACAAATTGCTGCTTCACGTAGCTCCATAATTCATTGACTGCCTGTCCTTGGGTGAGTCTTTTAATTAATCTAACTCAGTTTTCTTAGAAGCACAATGGTGTTGATCATCCCTAACACTTGGAAATATGGCATTTAGGATCACAAACACATAGTTTGGCATACATTTTAAGGTATAAATGTTCAGTTTTCTATTCAAACACATTATAATAGCTACCATCAGTTAGCATTTAGCTCTCAATTGAGTCAGAAGGAAAAATTACAATAAAACTGAAAACTTGGTAGGGGAAGCTCTTAATACACCTCTATAGTGTCTGTTCAGCCTACATGCTGTACATGTCCAGGGCTCCCCTCAGTTTGGGTATGAGATAGGAAACCATACTTATTCCAAATAGAATTATCATTAGACTAATAAATTAAGATTTAAGAACTCCTGATCTTAGTGAACAAAGGACAATGTTCTTTGACTCGCCTGTTCCCTGAACAGTATGACTGAAATAAACCCCAGTGGAGACAAGGATTAGGGTGTTTTCTTGGATAGGGGCATGGACCTCAACACTATCTGTATACTTTAAAACACCATATCTAAAGCTAAGAATACACTCCACAAAAAAATAAGTAAGAGAAAGCAATTACTTAAACATATTTTAAGCTTAAATCTTTAACAAAATGCTGAAATTTCTTATAATAAATTAGTTGTGGCATCTGAAACTGAGCAAAAGTAAAGATAAAGAAGGAAATGAGATCCAGTTATGAAAAAAAATATGTTATGTTTTGCAAATGTATGTTTGTGGTTTGTGGAAATGTGTGCTTTTCTTATATATTATCTGTATTATCTATCTCTTATGAAGGTAATGGAACAAACTTTATTTTCATGTAATAAAAGAATATCCTCTTCAATCTTCTATGATTAGCTACACACACACACACACACACACACACACACACACACATGCACACTGTTGCTACAGTTGTAACTGTTACCAGATATTTGAGTCCTAGAGTTTATACATTAAGATATATAAGAAGGTTATTAAAACTGATCAGTCATGGAAATACTGATCTTTTAGTGAGGAATAAAGTACAGAAATGTAGTTTTTGATTGATACTTTTTGATGCATGATAAGTCATGTAGCTATTCTAGTTTCAGTTTAAAAGACAAAAAAATGAATTAAAAGAAAGAATGATATATACTATGAAATCAGAAATTATTATATATGATTATTATTTTATATTATAATTATTTATTAATAAAATAGTACTGTGGAATATTTAATAAACATATTTTAACTGCTTATTGTCATTTAAATTTGTCGGTGTTTAATTAACTATAGGCAAATATTTAAACTATTGTTAAAAAGAAATACAAAATTTTGTTTCTCTCTTTGCTACCACTAGGTGAAAAATTCATGAAATGATTGGCCTAAAAGATAGGAATGTTTGGTTTATTTACTACTTTCCTAGTCACTTACTTTGGGGCTGTAACAAGTCTGTTCACCAAAGTGGGGCATTCCTTGAAAATAGTAGATGGTCATTTTATGGCAGCTGGCAAGCACAAAGGTACCACTAAACACCAAATCTCTTAGAGAGCATACCTTCCATTAGGCCTACCTCTTAAATGTCCCATCATTGTGGCATAAGAGTTTTTGGGGAACAATCAAGATGTAAGCGATAGCATAAGCATCTTAGAGCAATTGTAAAATGAAATGATTAATGAAATATGCAAACGCACCAACCACCATGGGAACTTTTTATTGGCTAAATGAGCTTGGGACAACTGCTTCAAAATACGACTAAGAACCTAAACTAGCAATATATTTGCAAAATCTGACTAAGTAAGAGTGGTTCCACCTAACAACTGTACAGCATCAGCCATTGACCTAATTTGAGTGACTAAAATAGTAACAAACAGTGATCATCTTCTCCACTTACCATTGTAGGAACACAGGATGTGTGAAGTTAAAGATGGCAGAACTTAAATCAGGTCAGATACAGTGGCACAGGTCTTTAAACCCAGACTTTGAGAAAAACCAGTGGATTTCTGAGTTCAAGGTCACACTTGTTTATATAATGAGTTTCAGGCTTACCAGAGCTATACAATGAGACACTGTCTTAAATAAAAACAAAATAAAACAAACAACTGAAAATCTCACATTTAAGGAACATTTTAGTGTAAAAGTACTAACCTAAAATTTGCTAATCATTGGAAGGCCTAATACTGAGGTCCAAGTATCCTCAGAACTGACACAGTTTTGATATAAAATCTCATACCCCATCTCCTAAAACTCAAGTCTCAGCAAAACTGAACTAGTTGATTACTTTATTTAAGAGGAAAAATATAGTATGTCTGAAAGAAATAGCTAGAGCAATATGAAGATATGTATTAAAAAATACAATGCTATGAGTTGCCCCGTTTGAATTCCTGTACAAGAAAACTTTCAGTTGACCAACTAAAAGCCTTCTTTCTTGATGGCCCAACATATAAAGAGTGTCTTGAGAGGTCATAAACAGTATGGGATTCATATTGTGTGATTCATGGTTGAAGAACTTTATAATATTTGACCTCCAATATGTAACTCAACGCTGTGTACTGAGCTGGCTGTGTTGCCATCTCTTGAGAAAGAATTTATTTGCTTGATCGCTACCCATGTTTGTGTACTCATTACACAAAAATCAAAAGACATAGAGCTCCTCCTAGCACAGTAGAGAACACTACCTTCCTGAGAAAGCCCAGTGACTTTTATTCTTATTAATTTTACTGAGAATACTTGATTTTCTGGTAGATGTTGCTCAAAATGCACAGAGCAAAGACAAGTAGAAAATGCACTGCATTCAAGTCTCTCTATTCTATATCAAACAAAAGCTGTGGAGTATCTGTTGAGGGAAAATGGCTGTGTGAACATTTATTTTATGACCACTTATAATTAGCAATAAATCTTTTTTTGTTCAAGAGGATACAGCATGTAGGAATTCATATCAATTTCTACAGAGATTTTATGATTTTGGCAGACACCTACAACTTGCATAAAGCAATATATTTTCCTACCTTAAACCCATCAAAGAGGACGGTGGGAAGCATTTCTACTATGTCATTAGAAGTCATAAAGAGACCATCTCATCAAATACTACCAGTACTCAGAAGCACAAACAGATCTAAGTAACTGTGGGCACAGAGAGCCTTTGATGGTAGCATTTAATCCATCCTTGGGTTCCATACCATGTAGGTGGGTTGACAGTCAATATGAAAGCACATACTATGAATAAGCAACATGCCACTGTCATGACAGAAGCTGCAAGGTGCTGAGTGCATTGGCAAGATAACATGGCAGATGCTGAGGTTCTGTATATGGCAGAAAACAAGGTGAGACAGAGGAGCACAGATGATATTACCAAAGTAAAATAAGCAATCATAAATAAAATAATAAAAAAATAAGTACATATGAACATCAGTGGCTTTCAGAGATCCAAATACCCAGTCATGGAAACAAACACAATACCAAAACACACTGTACTTATGTTATCTTAACTGGAAGCTGTGTGTTCCTACATATCTCTGAATACTCTAGACAACTTCATTGGAAAGAAATATACGTCTTCAGTGTGTAATCCAGAAACAAAATTGCCCCCCAAACTAATTTTTAAATACATTTTTGAAATATCAAATTATGTTAACTTCAAATCTAATCCATTATTTTTCTCAATAACCATAGAGGATTTCTCAACGTATTTGTTATATGATGAATTGATTTCTTCTTCTTCTTCTTCTTCTTCTTCTTCTTCTTCTTCTTCTTCTTCTTCTTCTTCTTCTTCTTCTTCTTCTTCTACTTCTTCTTCTTCTCCTCCTTTTTCGGATATGGAATCTCTATATGCACCAAGTCTTTTCTTGAGAAAGAAACTAGTGCTGTGGTTTCAAATGCCTTCTTAGACTCCTCTAAATCCTTTTCATCTTTTCCATGATCATGTATCTAAACTCTAACCATAAGATTTCCTTAGACCTCACACCAGTGAATCCTAGAGAATTATGAGTGAACATAGAGTGCCACTTTTCATTTGTCAAATGTGATCTTTATATATGTATTTGTATTTCCTTTGCAGTGCCTAGATACATAAAAAGGCAAGGCAGTTGATAAAACAACAGAACATTGGCTCACAGCTTCCAAGGTCCCAAAGCCATGCTATGGTGGTGAGCTGTCTACTGACCTTGATGGTAGCTAGTATTAAAAGAGGCCTTTATTGTGCTTCATTGGTGGACATTTATGACATGTTTCTATAGGCATTTAACATTACCTCACCTAAGAATGGATAAAGAAAATAAAAATAGGACTGATAGGTCCAAAGAAGATAAAAACAATATCATAATGTGAGAATCTTAATGTATTTGCACAGTAGCAGAGAAACACTTAAGTGAAACTTAATGATCAGGCTATTTGAGCTGAAAGTGTTAAGAACCTTACTCAAACTAGGTTAGGCTTAAAAGATCCTTATCCCTTGGATATGGATGTTTTTCTTCTAAGTATCCACTCCTCTTTGAGGAAAGTACTTCCTGCCCATTATCAAAATTATCCAGACGTTCCAGAAAGCATCCGAAAGAACATCAGTGAGTCTAATCTTGAATCTCTCCTGTTCTTAGGAATAAGGTGGTGTGAACGTACAACCTGGACCACATGCCTAGCTTTCTAACAAGCCTACTGATGTAGAAGCTTCCAAAGGAAAAGACTTAGTAGATGTGGACACAACAGAGAGCAACATTAGTAAGTCAATAAAATATAGATGACTAACAGGTAGTTAATAGGTAGATGAATGATGAGAGATATAGATAGGTTGATAGATAGATAGATAGATAGATAGATAGATAGATAGATAGTTAGATAGATGATAGATAGATAGATGATAGATAGATGATAAATGATAATAGACAGATCATAGATAATAATAGATGGATGATAGATGATAGATAAATGATAGGCAGATGGACTGATATATATATATATAGATATATAGATATAGATAGATAGATAGATAGATAGATAGAAGATAGATTGATAGATTGAAAGATAGATGATAGATGGTTGATAGAAAGATATATGATAGGTAGGTAAGATAAAGAGTAAAAAAGAAATAAAGATTGAGACAGGGAGAGAGGGAAAAGGAGAGAAGGAAACAGGGGGACGGGAGAGAGAGAGAGAGAGAGAGAGAGAGAGAGAGAGAGAGAGAGAGAGAGAGAGAGAGAATAAATATAGACAAAGGATAGTCATAAAATTCTACACAACATCTAATATCTTCCCTGGATTTCAGCTAATATCACCATTTTATTTCCAGAACTAAAATGAATTTACATTGCATTCCAACTGTTAAAAGCATAATTCAAGAGTTACATTTAAAAGAATATATTCCTGAGATGCAGGAATACTGAATTGCCATGATGGATGGGTTTATTCCAAACATGCTACTGAAGTCAGCCAGATATCCTACACCACAGCATGTATACTTATTTTGTTATTGACTGATGAATAATAAACCAATCCTAAAAACTTGACAGCTGACAGCAATCATTTTTTGCTACCCGCTGTGATTTGGTAAGTATACACTTATCTTCTAACAAAAGTGTCTTTTCAGTGTGACGTAAGCAGGTCCAGGAGACAAAGGGTCAATTGAACAAAGCTGTGGATCAAAGACTTTCAAACAATTAAATAATTGTGTCTCAATGTGATAAAGATAGTAATTTAATGTATAGAATAATTGAAAAGACCTTCATTCAGTGTCCAAAAATGGGAAAGTGAGAACATCTATTAGTATGTCAAGTTTCAACTCTAGGGAGTTGGGCAGTTATGGAGACAAGATAGGAATAATGAAGGAAAAAAACAGACAAATAAAGAGAGAAATATTTAAACATTCTCCAGGAACTCACCTCATACCTACTTTCACTTACTTTATGGCCTGACATTTCAAGGCATAGTACATTCTAGAAATCTTTAACTCAAAGAAAAGTTAAAGCTGCAAAGGATATAGATACCACATGAAGTCAGAACAGGTTTAACTTTCCCATATCAATGTGTGATTCGGACAGATAAATGTAGGACTAAATAAAGACAGGTTTTTCAGCAAAATCAGCCTCAACATCTCTGGAAAGCAACCTAGGCAACTGCTATCATAATCTGCTCAGTATAGACATTATCCACTGAAAAAAATATTCAGCGACTAATGATGCTTTGCCTGACTGTATGATTCCCATATCAATAGCTTTATAGGAAACTAACAACAAAGGAAACTAGAGATTGCATTTCAGTTTTTCTTCTGCAGTAATGTAATTTCTTGACTGTAATTTTAATTAGTTGTTTTTTTATGGATTTTGACCAAGTCACTTCTACGTGGCCTCTCTCTGGATTATACATTGCTCCTAACATGGTATATGGAATATATTCATACCAATGGTGTAAGTGTTATCATTTCTGAAGGGACTTCCCCAATGGAGGTGTTGGAACTCTCAGGAGAAAAGCATTCTGGTTGTTGGGAGCCAAGGGATATTGCAAAGTCATACAACAAAACAACCTTTACACAGGAGACTTATTGGGAGAGACACAAGAGGGTGGCTGCCTCTGCTGAAGAGAGAAGCATCAAGGAACTGAGCAAGAGGTAGGTGGAGTTTTCCAGGGTAGGGACTGGGGGGATTTCAAGCTCAGGGACTGATGGGGTTTGGGGATCAGGAAATGGTAGGGTTTCAGACTCAATGACTGGTGGTGTTTAATGAGTTTTCAAACCCTTCAGTGGACTCTGACTTTTTACCCTACAACTGGTAGCCAGTCTTCTTAATCTTTTAAGCTCTTAGTTTTATTTTATTTTATTTGTACAAGTCATTATATCTATCATATATGTGTCTTGGGTACAGGGTGACCAGGAGTGGATCTGCTGTTAGCGAAAAGTCACCATGTGGGTTCTGGGAACTGAACCAGGTGGCTTGGCTGTGGGATCAGCGGTTCAAAGCACTTGCTGTTCTTGCAGAGGACCTGGCTCATTAGTAGTCACTCTACCCTAGAACTGTGGAAACCTCACTTCAAGCACCTTCTGTCAGTTAAAAATGTCACAGTAACAGTACTGATTCAAGAACAGAAATAAAGCAGTTCTTGATTGGAACAGTGGCAAAAGTAAGTTGCAATTCCCTTTAGTTCACCACTCAATAAACTGTAAAAATGGTGTGAAAGCATGAGGGAGGGGGTCCATCATGAGCAGACAAGACAGGGAACAGAAAGAATACCCAGTTTCCATCAAATATCAGCAGAGAAATGTGGACAGTGGGATGAATGGAGAGGGGAGAAAGCATGAAAAAGATTTAGTTCAAGAAACTGGCTTACATGATTGTTGGAGCTGGTGACTTAGGACAGAAACCCAAAAGGCATAGCCGGTTTTCTTTATGTAGTGTGGTAATATACTTTGGCCACTGGCCAAGAGTACCTTCACGTTTCCCTTGGGCTAAACTTCAGACAGATTTCTCCTTCACTACTGGCCACTGTCATCCTTTTTTATTAAAGCACTTATTTTAGGTAGCTTAATTCTTTCTCTATTCCTTTGAGATACAAATACTTTACAGTCCTAGCAATGACTTGCTCAGGAACCTGGAAGTCCTTTCACTGAGAAGTAATCATGAAAAATATCAGATCCAAGGCCAATGAGATGGCACAGTTTGTAAGGGTTACAAGCCAGGGGACCTGAATTTGATCCTCAGAACCCATGCAAAGGTGGATGAGAGAACAGGCATTACAAAGTTGTTCTCTGGTCTCCATAGATTGTTTGTGAGAATATATCCTTCCAAACACACAATTATGATAGTAGCATATATTTTAAAAGAATATAGTTGTTCTTTCTCTTATCTCTGGTAAATTAGGTATCTCATTCCGACAAATGGAAAACACATTCACAAAGGCACAGTCATGACAACCAACATCTCCATTAATGCCTTCCAGCACTTTCCCCCTAACTTCCCCAAATGCCTGATTCTAATACTTTGAAAATGCTTTGCATTTTATTAAGGAGCTTGATTTATTCAAAACTATGAAAGTCAGGGAAATAGTTCCTTTACAGCGATCATATATTAATGGATTTTACCTTTTGTTTTGCAATAAAAATGGTCATTTCTATCACATAATAATTCAGATTGTTTCTGCTAATATTAAAAGAACCCAGATGTTCCTCAGTAGAGGAATGGATACAGAAAATGTGGTATATTTACACAATGGAGTACTACTCAGCTATTAAAAACATTGAATTCATGAAATTCTTAGGCAAATGAATGGAACTAGAAAATATCATCCTGAATGAGGTCACCATATCACAAAAGAACACATATGGTATGTACTCATTGATATGTGGATATTAGCCAAGAAACTCGGACTAGCCAAGATTTAATTCATAGACCACACGAAGCTCAAGAAGAAGGAAGACCAAAGTGTGGATACTTTAGTCCTTCTTAGAAGGGGGAACAAAATACCCATGGGAGGAGATACAGAGATAAAATGTGGAGCAGACTGAAGGAAAGGCCATCAAGAGACTGCCCCACATGGGGATCTACTCAAGATACAGTTACCAAATCCAGACAGTATTAGAGATGCCAACCAGGGCTTGCTGACAGGAGCCTGATAGAGCTGTCTCCCAAGAGGCTCTGCCAGTGCATGACAAATACAGAGGGGGATGCTCTCAGCCAACCACTGGACTGAGCACAGGGTCCCCAATGGAGGAGTTAGAGAAAGGACTCAAGAAAATAAGGAGTTTGCAGCCCCATAGGAGGAACAATATGAACCAACCAGTACCCCCCCCAGAGGTCCCAGGAACTAAACCACCAACCAAAGAGTACACATAGAGGGAACCATGACTCTAGCCACATATGTAGCAGAGGATGGCCTTGTTCTACATCAATGAGAGGAGAGGACCTTGATCATCGGAGGGCCTAGTGTAGGGGAATGCCAGTCAGGGAAGCAGTAGTGGGTGGGTTAGTGAGGGGGAGAGAGGATGGAATAGGGGGTTGAAGGGGAAATGAGTAAGGGGATAACATTTAAAATAAAAATAAAGAAAATATCTAATAATTTTTTAAAAAGTAGTCAAATTATATTCTTTTTTATACATATATGTTAAGTATGAAATATATAGACATAAAAAGTAAACACTTAAAATCCTAAACTAGGAATACATAATATATATTTAATACTAAAATGTTCAAATGAGAAACACAACATGAATTGAGCAGATTATATTATATTTGTGTGTGTGTGTTCCTGTGTGTGTGTGTGTCCTACTTTTGATTTCTGTGAAGTTGAGTTTAGTCTCCATCACCTCTTGCAGAAGATCTAAACAAAGACTTCTTGCTCATTTAACCAGTCTAGTACAGTTTATTTTTCTTAACTTTAGTCACTAAAGTTAACAGATCGTCAGGCCCTTGCTTATGTGAATTTTTTTTTAGTTTGATTAGAGTATTTAATAAACAGAATTGCTGATAAAGATATGTTAACCCTATAATTAGAACGTAGTAATTTCTTCTGTGGTCTTCATTGAATGGCTTTGTTTTGTACAATGGAATTATACCAATTTAAGTAGTTGTAAATTTATCTTCTCTCAAATTTCAGTGAGTGATAGATAATATAAAATTATAACATTTGGGTATTTATTATTTAGTCATGGCCAATCTCCACATATAATAGAACCTACTTTCCCTACAAAGCCATTGATTCCTTTCTCTGGATCTATAATGTGAGGGAAACAATTAAACGCTAACATCTTTGCCTTGATTGTTTATCTATCTCTTTTGTTTTGATCAGACACCTGATCTACTCTGAATGAAGGCATGTTGATTATTGGAATGGAAGGATTTATGTCTTTTTAAGGCTGAAGGCATATAGTAGTAGCTATAATGTCTATCAGATTAAATGATTCCTTTTCCTTAACTCTAAAAAGGTACCTGAAAATCTCCAGTCATTGTCCATTGTCTCAAACATTCAGTTACCTTGAATTTCTATAGGAGCAGACCTTCACAGACAGGTCATGAGAGTTAAATAATCTTGAGTAATAAGATTATTCTAGGGCCATCTTTCAAAAGCAGAACTTAAGTTTTGGTTAACTGGACCATGTCAACCAACACTCAAAACCATTCATATCTCTCTCCTCCATTTCCCAAATATTCCTCTACTTACTTTTAAAGTTCATGTCAGTATCTTCTCTCAGTTAAAATACTTTTCATCTTGTGAAAATGACTATTTTAATTGTATCCCTTTTCTATTATTTCTGCTACTACTTTTGTTTGTTTTCTTTGGAATTGGCTAACCTGATCTGTTGGGACTTAAAGAGTTGGACCACTGTTCTAGGCCTTCAGTTAACTAATATTCACGCATGCATGCTCAGCTAAAGACAGGGGGATCTCGGTGTACTCTAGAGCTCTTCATCCATGGAGCTCTTGCCTATAGTGTGTTGCTATATAAATATTTTTCTACATGTCTCTTCTTAAATTGCTGATCTTTCAACAAAACAAAACTCAATGTAAGTCTCCTCTCCATCTGTATATTCTTGTGGGAAAATCAGCTCCAGGCAGAAAGCCAGAGCTACAGTAGGACCCACATCTTTGGTTTTCCTTTTTCCCAGATCACCTCCTTCAAGTTAGTTATTAACTATCTTAAATCATTGCTTCAGATTTGTTTGCACCTCAGTGCTTTTCTTTTTTGTGGCTTTATAGTGATTGGTCAAATACTAGATTCTTTGCTGGGGAGTCAGAAGTGGCTGTCTTAAAATATCACACACTTAAAGAATGGCAGTTTTATCACAGACACAAAGTGCTCTGCCAAAAAAGAGCTCATTAGAATTCCCAATATCCTTATGTGCTTATGTAAAGCGTCCCCTCGTTTTCATTGAAAAACATAAGTTTCCTACATCTTTGCCTAAATACACAGCTGGTCAATTGCTTGAACTGACTTACCATGAACTAGAATGGCACGCAAATATTTTTATGAATTTCTCTCAAAGACATGATATGTACTTTGGAGATTACGTTTAGGCCGATGGCTCATGAGGTATTTTTAAAATATTTGTCTGTTTATGGGCATTTTTAGCTGTCTTTCAGATTGCAAAATTAAATAAATAATATAAGAATGCAAATTGAATCACTGTAAAATTTTCACAGAGAGGCTATTAAGCCTCTAAACACATCACACACAGGAAAGGCGCTTTCATTCTGTTACATTTACTTTTTCCTGACCTCAAATCCATTCCCATTGTCTATTGAACTGCTAAATCCTGTGGCTCAGAGAAAAATTGCACTGTGACTGCAATTTACACCTGACAACCTATAAGAAAGAAAAAAAGTCACCGAGTGAGGAGAGTGCTTGCTTAGTTCTTTCTGGTAAGGCTATTATTGTAACCAACAAACATGAAAAGGATGGTTTCCCCAACTTCCTACTCTCTGTTCTCCCATGGCTAGTATCATGCATACTCTTTGCGACTGTCTTATGGTTACAAACATGTCTGACATCAACCCTGAGATTAGTTTATGTCTTATACTAAAACGTGGTCATGAATGAACCATTTAGATGTGATTATATTGCTAGTTGATTTTATATTGAGTCAATAAAAATAAAGTCAGAGGAGCCATTTATTTGTTCCTTTTAGACCTTTTTGGTTTCTGTAATATGATATATTTATTCTATGAGAATTTTGTAATAACGTGCAACATCTATTTGTCATATCCATAACTTACCCTTAACTCTTCTAGATCACCAACATTTTTCCATTTCAACCTATTACCTTCATTTTCTTTCTGTTTTCTTTTTTAAAAATTTTATTAGATATTTTATTTACATTTCAATGTTATCCCCTTTCCCAGGTTTCTCCAATACCCCCTTTCTTTTCCCCTCCCTCCTTGTTTCTGTGAGGGTGTTCCCCCACCCACTCTCACCTCCGTGCCCTGGCATTTCCCTACACTGGGGCATCAAGCCTTCATAGGACCAAGGGCTTCTCTGGTATTTGTTTTTTTAACATTTTTTAGATATATTCATTTACATTTCAAATGTTGTTACCTTTCCTGGTCCCCCCCATGAAAGTCTTATAACCCATCTCTCCTCCCCCTGTTCCCCAATCAACCCTCTCCCGCTTCCCTGTGCCAGCATTCCCCCCACACTGCTGTATCTAGCCTTTCCAGGACCAAGGGCCTCTCCTCCCTTTGATGTCCAAGTCCATCCTCTGCTGCCTATGTGTCTGGAGCCATGGGTAACTCCATGCACACTCCCTAGTTGACGGTTTAGTCCCTGGCAACACTGGGAGTACTGGGTGGCTCATATTGTTGTTCCTCCTATGGGGCTGCAAACCCCTTCAGCTCCTTGGATCCTTTTTTAGTTCCCTCATTGGGGACCCTGTGCTCAGTTCAATGGCTGGGTGAGAGCATCCCCCTCTGTAGTTGTCATGCACTAGCAGAGCCTCCCAGGTGACAGCTATATCTAGCTCTGGTCAGCAAGTCCTTGTGGGAATCAATAATAGTGTCTGGGTTTTGTAACTGTATATAGGATGGATCGCTAGGTGGGGCAGTCTCTGGATGGTCCTTCCCTCAGACTCTGCTCCCTTCTACGTTTCCTAACCTGAGAGTAGAATTGGTGCTGTCATAATCACAAGGGTGTGGAGCTATCCAATGGAACAAGCCACCAGTGGCCACAAAACCAAGGAAAAACAACTCTCTTTCTTTTCCCCGTAACCATCAGTGATCTATTGCTCACCAATTAAAAATGCTTCAGGGAAGTCCTCCACTATTCATGCTAGAACTTTGACTAGATTTGTCTTGTGCAGGTCTTGTGTAGATAAACACAGTTGCTGTGTGTTCAGAGATAGGAGAGCCACGTCATAAATAGAAGACAGCCTTTCTCATGTTACTCTTCACAGTCACTCTTACAGCCTTTCCACCTCCTCTTCTACAATCTTCCCTGAGCTTCAGAGTTGATATGCATGCCCAATTTAGGTCTGAGCATCCATTCACCAACTCTCAGCTCTTTGATCAGTTATGATTTTCTGTATTAACTGCTGCTGCCCATTAAAAAGGAAGCCTTTCTGGCCAAAGCTGAGAGCAGCACAAATATATATCTATAAATAGACATAAATACTTAGAAGGTTGTATGGTGATGTGACGGTTTAGTAAAACAGTAATAGCCTGACCCTCCCTGCTCCCAGGGATCTTCAGCTGATATGTCCACTAGGAAACATGGAGCATAGACTGCAGGATAGGGGGTTCAGAAGTACATGTGGCAATGATGACACACTAAGACCAGCTTTAGGCAGACAGATCAAATTTACTTGTGGTGATTCAAATGTTATGCAGTTTTGGAGATAGGTGGGATGCAGGAAGTGGAATATCCAAGATGGGCAAAGATCATTGCTGAAGGCATAAGGTACCAATATGCCTTATTAGCATTGGAGGCATTCCAGGAACCTCAGGTGCTGGAAGAGGAATAAGTTCTTGTTGGAAGAAAGGAAGCTGAACCTGTAATTTTACATTCTGCAGACATAGAGGTGTGTCTAGGTTAAAGTCAGAAAAGAGAAGCCCTACTAGTAAAGGGAATTCTCCATTTTGCCCTAAGGCTAGATGGATATTTTGATAATGGATGAATTCCACCTTAATTGGCAGGGATTTCCCTGAAGGTACCCTGCTTAGGCCTATGAGATTTTGCATGGGATTACATGATCAGAAATGAAATTCCCTCATGTGTGAAACTCTCAAATCTATTATAAGAATAACCAATTATTCTTATAATATTGATAACACTTTTGTACCAATGGGCATATCATACCTGGCAGGCAGTTTAGCAGCAAGATCCAATTCTAAATAAATCCATTGATTTCTTTTCAGCAGCCTAAACATCTTCTGGAACAAGCCAGCAGGGAGAAATTTTGCTGGTCATTTTAAGATTGATCTATGTCTTGCTACCAAAGCATTTGATATCCTCAGCAATAGTCTTGCTATTAGCTACTGTGGGCAGAGTTGACTGAGCCATTTAAAAGAGACATAAGATTTCTCTGAGATCAGATGCCCCTATTATACTAAAAGAGTTTGGCAACTCTAAGTCAATGTGTGAGACTCAAGCCTTATATAACCATGAAAGACAGGTTTGGCCCTGGATGAAAGCTATCAAGTTAACATGAACATTAGTAATTCTACCTACAAGAAACTAAATTCTGAGGCTAGAAATGATCGCCAGCACCGAATGTTATCTCCCTCGGCCCTTTAGTTTTATTTTTGTGAGTCTATTACATGTATGGCCATCTGACTCAGAGAATCTATGGTGTAGTGAGGATGGTGATGGTGATGATCATGATGATGGTGATGATGATGATGAGGACACTGATGATGACAATGATGACACCACCATAACAATAAACAGGATAAGTGCACATCTGCTGTGTTTCCCATTGCCAAGTATGAAGGCAATCCTTTATGCTACATTATTTTATGGACATTATTCTATTCATTAACCCTATAATGTGAGTTATTTTTGGACATGTTCTATACATATTATATTAGCATATAAATTGAAGTATACAATCCAGTAGGTGTGACTGGACCTATTCAAAATGACTATGGTATGATTCCTGGATAAGCTCGCTGACAGGAAGTTATTGGCAGGGGTAGAAGATCTGAACATAGTGAGATTTCAGCTGGGATGGAAAGATTTAAATAGAATCAACCACAAGACATCTGTGATAGACACCATCAGAAAGGGAAGCTAAATCAGTTTATTTGAGAGTACTGAGGATCTTATAAAGAGTAAAAATCTTTAAGTGATGGAAGAACACTTTGAGGGATTTTGCGTAGACAGGCGACTGCATGATTTTATTTATGACATAATTATCACTGTGGTCGGTGATATATTTAACCTTTAGCAACTAACCATCCTTGAGCAACGTCAGGAGCTCTGTTTTATATGGTCTTCAGGAGAACAAATTCTAGTTGTCACTGTGTTCTCTAGTTCATCCCTGACTCAATACAGTTAAAGAATGTTAAGGCAATTCCTGTGACTTTAGTTTTTGCTGTATTTCTACAAGGTAATGAGGTGTCTTTGTAGTTAATCCTTATGTTTTATGTAATTCTTTGTAATTATTAGAGAAGCTGGAAAACCCATGGAACCTAGTTTCATCAGCTGTAAAAGATGAAATAGACTAGGATAGCTACTAAAAACAAAAATCATCATTTTTTTTTGTTTATCTACCATTTACAAACACATTCCAATTGTACAGAACTTAAATGATGTCATAGTTTTGATTAACATCTAAATCATTCAGACTTTTCTAATGGCACATGGCTTGAAGGGGTTTGTGTTTGAGAAGCAGATTTAGCTTGATGATACAGTGAGAGTTGGAGGCTATGTGCGTTCTTGATTCATTGTTAACCTGGAGTGGCACCAAGAAGGCTCTCTTCTACTCTTATAATGCATGCTGAGGTCAGCACAAAGAAACAGCTACTTAATGCCCACAAGTTCACCAGCATAGATTTTAAAGCTATATTTCTGATTTTGTTCCTAAAACATTTCATCCCACATAAACTTATTTCTTGGCCTGTGTTTTCATTGCATGATGATATTCATGATATTTGTAATTATAATAAGCTAATAATAACTAATGCAAGTGTTTATCCAGTGTTATCTATGCAGGCTTTTTTTAAAAATTTCTATATTCTTTGTTTACATTCCAAATGATTTCCCCTTTCCAGGTTCCCCCCTCCCCATAAGTCCCATAAGCCCTCTTCCCTCCACCCATTGCCCAATCACCCCCCCTCCCATTACTCTGTCCCAGTATTCCCCTCCAATGATGCATCAAGCCTTTCCAAGACCAGGGACCTCTCCTCCCTTCTTCTTGGGAATCATTTGATATGTTAATTGTGTCTTGAGTATTCAGAGCTTCTGGGCTAATTACTATCCACTTATCAGTGACTACACTCCATGCATATGCTTTTGTGACTGGGTTATCTCACTTAGGATGATATTTTCCAGTTCCAACCATTTGCCTAAAATGTCATGAATTCGCTGTTTTTAATTGCTGAGTAGTATTCCATTGGGTAAATATACCAAATTTTCTGTATCCATTCCTCCATTGAGGGACATCTAGGTTCTTTCCAGCTTCTGGCTATTATAAATAAGGCTGCTATGAACATATTGGAGCATGTGTCCTTATTGCATGCCAGGAATCCTCTGGGTATATGCCCAGGAGTGATATAGCAGTGTCCTCCAGAAGTGTCATGCCCAGTTTTCTGAGGAAACACCAGACTGATTTCCAGAGTGGTTGTACCAGCTTGCAATCCCACCAGCAGTGGAGGAGTGTTCCACTTTCTCCACATCCTCTCCAACACCTGCAGTCTCCTGAGTTTTTAATCTTAGCCATTCTGACTGGTGTGAGGTGGGATCACAGGGTTGTTTTGATTTGCATTTCCCTAATGATTAATGATGTTGAACATTTCTTAAGTTGCTTCTCAGCCATTCGAAATTCTTCAGGTGAAAATTCCTTGTTTAGCTCTCTACCCCATTTTTTTAATAAGGTTATTTGGCTCTCTGGAATCTACCTTCTTGAGTTCTTTGTAGATATTGGATATTAGCCCTCCGTCAGATGTAGGGTTGGTGACGATATTTTCCTAATTTGTTGGTGGCCATTTCATTCAATTGACAGTGTCCTTTGCCTTACAGAAACTTGTAATTTTATTAGGTCCCATTTGTCAATCTTTGATCTTAGAGCATACGCTATTGGTGTTCTGTTCAGGAAAATTTCCCCTATGCCCATGTCCTCAAGGGTCTTCCCCAGTTTCTTTTCAATTAGTTTCAGTGTGTCTGGTTATATGTGGAGGTCCTTGATCCACTTGGAGTTGAGCTTAGTACAAGGAGGTAAGAATGGATCAATTTGCATTCTTCTGCATCCTGACTTCCAGTTGAACCAGCACCATTTGTTGAAAAGGCTATCTTTTTTCCACTGGATGGTTTCAGCTCCTTTGTCAAAGATCAAGTGACCATAGGTGTGTGGGTTCATTTCAGGGTCTTCAATTCTATTCCATTGATCTACCTGGCTCTCACTGTACCAATACCATGCAATTTTTAACACTATTGCTCTGTAGTACTGCTTGAGTGTTGTATTCCCTAGCTATGAACTGGGTTGCTGGAACAGAAGCTGAGGGATGTATGGGGAAGGGGCGAAAGAAGGAGGCCAGGACTATATTTTACCGATCTAGGCCCCAACTTTAATGTCAGTCAGACCTTTTAACACTTTGGGCAAGCCCCTCCCCCCAGTCTCCAGGCTGAGTTCTGGGGAAGTCCTCTGGCTTTGCCTGGCAGTCCTTGGCTCGACTGCTCAGGCAACTGGATGGGTCGCCCACTTAATCCAGGAATTCATAGACCTGGAAGGATAATGAGCTTAACCTTCACTCTGAGCTTCTCCACCCTAGGTGGAGCAGGATCCATACTAGCATGAGATTCCATGCTCAATGTAAGCTGGGAGAAGTTCACCTTATCCATTGTCAAGTACATTCTTAGCACTCCACCCTAGGATAAAATTTCCTGCTATAACCTACTTCCCTATTATGCCCTAATGTCAGATTCCTGCAGGAAGCCAGGAATAGTCCTTGGCTAATGTCAAGTTCCTACCATGTGGCATGATACCCCAATATGGCTCTCTACATTTGAGGTTCAGGATACTGATTCCCCCAGAAGTTCTTTTGCTGTTAAGAATAGTTTTAGCTATCCTGGGGTTTTTGTTATTCCAGATGAATTTGAGAATTGCTCTTTCTAACTCTATAAAGAACTGAGTTGGGATTTTGATAGGGATTGCATTGAATCTGTATATTGCTTTTGGCAAGATGGTCATTTCTACTATATTAATCCTGCCAATCCACAAGCATGGAAGATTTTTCCATTTTCTGAGGCCTTCTTCAATTTCCCTCTTCAGAGACCTGAAGTTCTTGTCATACAGATCTTTCACTTGTTTGGTTAGAGTCACACCAAGATACTTTATATTGTTTGTGGCTATTGTGAAGGGTGTCATTTCCCTAATTTCTTTCTCAGCCTGCTTATCCTTTGAGTATAGAAAGGCTAGTGATTATCAGCTGTAGGAGCTCTCTAGTGGAGTTTTTTGGGTCACTTAGGTAGACTATCATGTCGTCTGCAAATAATGATAGTTTGACTTCTTTCTTTCCAATTTGTATCCCTTTGACCTCCTTATGTTGTCAAATTGCCCGAGCTAGTACCTCAAGTACAATATTGAAAAGATAAGGAGAAAGGGGGCAGCCTTGTCTGGTCCCTGATTTCAGTGGGATTGCTGCAAGTTTCTCTCCATTTAGTTTGATGCTGCCTACCAGTTTGCTGTATATTGCTTTTACTATGTTTAGGTATGGGCCTTGAATTCCTGTTCTCTCCAAGACTTTAAGCATGAAAGGATGCTGAATTTTGTCAAATGCTTTTTCAGCATCCAATGAAATGACCATGAGGTTTTGTTCTTTGAGTTTGTTTATGTAGTGGATTGTATTGATGGATTTCCGTATATTGAACCAACCCTGCATTCCCGGGATAAAGCCTACTTGATCATGATGGATGATAAACAACTTCAGCAAAGTGGCAGGTTATAAAATCAACTCAAGCAAATCAGTGGCCTTCCTATACTCAAAGGATAAGCAGGCTGAGAAAGAAATTAGGGAAATGACCCCCTTCACAATAGCCACAAACAGTATAAAGTATCTTGGGGTGACTCTTACCAAACATGTGAAAGATCTTTATGACAACAACTTCAAGACTCTGAAGAAGGAAATGGAAGAAGACCTCAAAAAATGGGAAAACCTCCCATGCTCATGGATCGGTAGAATTAATATAGTTAAAATGGCCATTTTGCCAAAAGCAATATACAGATTCAATGCAATACCCATCAAAATCCCAACTCAATTCTTCACAGAGTTAGAAAGAGCAATTATCAAATTCATCTGGAACAACAAAAAACCCAGGATAGCTAAAACTATTCTCAGCAACAAAAGAAAATCTGGGGGAATCAGTATCCCTGACCTCAAGCAATACTACAGAGCAATAGTCTTAAAAACTGCATGGTATTGGTACAGTGACAGGCAGGAGGATCAATGGAACAGGATTGAAGATCCAGAAATAAACCCACACACCTATGGCCACTTGATCCTCGACAAAGAGGCTGAAAACATCCAATGGAAAAAAGATAGCCTTTTCAACAAATGGTGCTGGTTCAACTGGAGGTCAGCATGCAGAAGAATGCGAATTGATCCATCCTTGTCTCCTTGTACTAAGCTCAAATCCAAATGGATCAAGGACCTCCACATAAAGCCAGACACTCTGAAGCTAATAGAAAAGAAACTGGGGAAGACCCTTGAGGACATCGGTACAGGGAGAAAGTTTCTGAACAGAACACCAATAGCGTATGCTCTAAGAGCAAGAATTGACAAATGGGACCTCATAAAATTACAAAGTTTCTGTAAGGCAAAGGACACCATCAAGAGGACAAATCGGCAACCAACAAATTGGGAAAAGATCTTCACCAATCCTACATCAGATAGAGGGCTAATATCCAATATATATAAAGAACTCAAGAAGTTAGACTCCAGAAAACCAAACAACCCTATTAAAAAATGGGTACAGAGTTAAACAAGGAATTCTCACCTAAAGAAATTCGGATGCGGAGAAGCATCTTAAAAAATGCTCAACTTCATTAATCATTAGGGAAATGCAAATCAAAACAACCCTAAGATTTAACCTTACACCAGTCAGAATGGCTAAGATTAAAAATTCAGGAGACAGCAGGTGTTGGAGAGGGTGTGGAGAAAGAGGAACACTCCTCCATTGCTGGTGGGGTTGCAAATTGGTACAACCACTCTGGAAAGCAGTCTGGCGGTTCCTCCAAAAACTGGGCACCTCACTTCCAGAAGATCCTGCTATACCACTCCTGGGCATATACCCAGAGGATTCCCCACCATGTAATAAGGATACATGCTCTACTATGTTCATAGCAGCCCTATTTATAATTGCCAGATGCTGGAAAGAACCCAGGTATCCGTCAACAGAAGAGTGGATGCAAAAAATGTGGTATATCTACACAATGGAGTACTATTCAGCCATTAGAAACAATGAATTCATGAAATTCTTAGGCAAATGGATGGAGCTAGAGAACATCATACTAAGTGAGGTAACCCAGACTCAAAAGGTGAATCATGGTATGCACTCACTAATAAGTGGTTATTAACCTAGAAAACTGGAATACCCAAAACATAATCCACACATCAAATGAGGTACAAGAAGAAAGGAGGAGTGGCCCCTGGTTCTGGAAAGACTCAGTGAAACATTATTTGGCAAAACCAGAGCGGGGAAGTGGGAAGGGGTGGGTGGGAGGACAGGGGAAGAGAAGGGGGCTTACGGGACTTTCGGGGAGTGGGGGACTAGAAAAGGGGAAATCATTTGAAATGTAAATCAAAAAAAAAGGCTAGTGATTTGCTTGAGTTGATATTATAACCAGCCACTTTGCTGAAGTTGTTTATCAGCTGTAGTTTTTGTCTGGTGAAGTTTCTTGGGTCACTTAAGTACACTATCATATCATCTGCAAATAGTGATAGTTTGACTTCTTCCTTTCACATTCATATCCCTTTGATCTCCTTATGTTGTCTAATTGCTCTGGCTAGAACTCCAAGTACTATATTGAAAAGAAATGAAGAGAGGGGCCAATCTTGTCTAGTCCTTGATTTTAGAGGGATTGCTTTAAGTTTCTCTCCATTTAGTTTGATGTTGGCTACTGGTTTGCTGTATATTGCTTTTACTATGTTTTGGTGTGGGTCTTGAGTTCCTGTTCTTTCCAAGACTTTTAGCATGAAAGGATGCTGAATTTTGTCAAAAGCTTTTTCAGCATCTAATGAAATGACCATGTGTGTTTTTGTGGGTTTTTTTTTTTTTGAGTTTGTTTATGTAGTGGATTGCATCAATGGATTTCCATATATTTAAATATCTCTGCATCCCTGGGATGAAGCCTACATAATAATGGTGAATGATCATTTTGATATGTTCTTGGATTCGATTGTCAAGAATTTTATTGAGTATTTTTGCATCAATATTCATTAGGGAAATTGGTCTGAAGTTCTCTTTCTTTGTCGGATCTTTGTGTGATTTTGGTATCAGCATAATTGTGGCTTCATAGAACAAGTTGGGTAGTATTCCTTCTGTTTCTATTTTGTGGAAGAGTTTTAAGAGTATCGGTGTTAGATCGCCTTTGAATTCAGATCTGACAGAATTCTGCACTAAAACCACCTTGTCCTGTGCTTTTTTTAGTTGGAATGACCACTTCTATTTCTTTAGGAGTGATGGGACTGTTTAGATGATCTATTTGATCCTGATTTAATTTTGATATTTGTAATCTGTCTAGGAAATTGTCCATTTCCTCTAGATTTTCCAATTGTGTTGAGTATATTCTTTTGTAGTAGGATCTGATGATTTTTTTTTTAATTTCCTCAGTTTTTGTTGCTATATCTCCCTTTTCACTCCTAATTTTGTTAATTTGGATACTGTCTCTGTGCCCTCTGATTAGTCTGGCTAAGGATTTATCTATCTTGTTGATTTTCTCAAAGAACCAGCTCCTGGTTTTGTTGATTCTTTGTATGGTTCTCTCTGTTTCTACTTGATTGATTTCAGCCCTGAGTTTGATGATTTCCTGGCTTCTACTCCTCTTGGGTTAATTCGCTTCTTTTTGTTGCAGGGCTTTCAGTTGTGTCCTTAAGCTGCTAGTGTATGCTCTCTCCAGTTTCTCTTGGGAGGTACTCAGGGCTATGAGTTTTCCTCTTAGCACTGCTTTCATTGTGTCCCATAAATTTGGGTATGTTGTGCCTTCATTTTCATTAAAGTCTAGAAAGTCTTTGATTCTTTCTTTATTTCTTCCTTGACCAAGGTACCATTGAGTAGAATATTATTCAGCTTCCATGTATATGTGGGCTTTCTGTTGTTTTTGTTGCTATTGGAGACCACTATTACTCCATGGTAATCTGATAGGAGGCATGGGATTAGTTCACTCTTCTTATATCTGTTGAGGTCTCTCTTGTGACCAATTATATGCTCAATTTTGGAGAAGGTACCATGAGGTGCTGAGTAAAAGTTATATTCTTTTTCTTTAGGATTAAATGTTTTATATATAATGAAATATTTACATTATATATATATATGGAGAGAGAGAGAGGGAGAGGGGAAGGGGGAGGAGAAGGGAGAGGGAGAGGGGGAGAGGAGGGGGAGGGAGAGGGGGAGGGAGAGGGAGAGGGAGAGGGAGAGGGAGAGGGAGAGGGAGAGGGAGAGGGAGAGGGAGAGGGAGAGGGAAAGGGAGAGGGAGAGGGAGAGGGAGAGGGAGAGGGAGAGGGAGAGGGAGAGGGAAAGGGAGAGGGAGATCTATTAAATCCACTTGCTCCAAAAGTTCAATTAGTTTCACTGTGTCTTTGTTTAGTTTTCCTGATCAGTCCATTGAAGAAAGTGGAGTGTTGAAGTCACCCACAATTATTATGTTAGGTTCAATGTGTGCTTTGAGCTTTAGTAAAGTTTCTTTTATTAATGAGGGTGCCCTTGCATTTGTAGCATAGATGTTCAGAATTGAGACTTCTTCTTCTTCGTGGATTTTTCCTTTGACCAGTAAAAAGTGTCCTTCTCTGTCCCTTTTGATGACTTTAGGCTGAAAGTCAATTTTATCTGATATTAGAGTGACTACTCCTGCTTGTTTCCTGAGACCATTTGCTTGTAAAATTGCTTTCCAACCTTTTACTCTGATGTAGTGTCTGTATTTGACAGTGAGGTATGTTTCCTTTATGCAGCAAAATTTAGGGTCCTGTTTAAGTATCCAGTCTGTTATTCTATGTGTTTTTATTGGGGAATTGAGTCCATTGTTGTTAAAAGATATTAAGGAATAGCGATTATTACTTCCTGTTATTTTTGATGTTATTTTTATCTTTGAGTGGTTATCTTCTTTTGTGTTTGATGAAAGAAGGTTACTATCTTGTTTTTTCTAGGGTGTAGTTTCCCTCTTGTATTGGCATTTTCTACCTATTATCCTCTGTAGGGCTGGGTTTGTGGAAAGATATTGTGTATATTTGGTGTTATCATGGAATTTCTTGGTTTCCCAATTTATGGTGATTGAGAGTTTTGCTGGGTACAGTAGTCTTTGCTGGCATTTGTGTTCTCTTAGGTTCTGCATGAGATCTGCCCAGGATCTTCTAGCTTTCATGGTCTCTAGTGAGAAGTCTGGTGCAATTCTGATAAGTCTTCCTTTATATGTTAGTTGGTCTTTTTCTTTTACTGCCTTTAATATTCTTTCTTTGTTTAGTACATTTGGGGTTTTGATTATTATGTGACAGGAGGTATTTCTGTTCTGGTCCAGTCTGTTTGGAGTTTTGAAGGCTTCTTGTATGTTCATGGGCATGTCTCTCTTTAGATTAGGGAAGTTTTCTTCTATGATGGTTCCTATGATTGGCCTAGGGAGTGACCCTATTAGGAGGTGTGGCCTTGTTGGAGTAGGTGTTTCACTGTGGGTGTGGGCTTAAGACCCTCACCCTAGTTACCTGGAAGTCAGTCTTCTACTAGCAGAATTCAGATGAAGATGTAAAACTCTGAGCTCCTCCTGCACCATTTCTGCCTGGATGCTGCCATGTTTCTGCCTTGATGGTAATGGATTGTACCTCTGAGCCTATAAATCAACCCCAATTAAATGTTGTCTTTTATAAAACTTGCATTGGTAATGGTGTCTGTTCACAGCAGTAAAAACCTAACTAAGACAGTACTTGGTACCAGGAGTGGGGTATTGCTGTGATAGGCAGGACCATGCTTTTGTTTGGAAGAATGTGGATTTGGGGACTTTGGATTTGGAAATACATGAAATGCTTTAAGTGGGGCTTAATGGGCCAGCCTAGTGGGAACATGGAAGACAGTGATGCTAAGAATCATTTGGATTGTATAGGTCTGATGGCCCAAGAGGTTTCAGTGGAGAAGAACTTTAATATGTGGCCGAGAGACAGTTTTGTGATGTTTTGGTGAAGAACATGGCTGCTTTTTGCCATTGTCTGAAGAGACTGCCTAGGGCTAAGATAAAGAGATTTATATTAACTGCATCTGCAAAGGAAGTCTCAAAAAAGCCCAACAAAGACTTTGTTCTCTAGTTAAGTCTGTTGAAGAGAATTTTGAACAAACTTAGCAAGCTGAGAAAAGAAAAGTACAAAATATATAGTTTGAGTATTAAAGGGACTCCAGCAATTGAAATGCAACTGAATACAAGGATATTAAATTGAATTAAGTAAGTGGTGACCTGGGGTAAGATTCCATCCAGCTAAATTTAGGTCCAGGCTTGATAGTACAAGCCTTTAATCCCAGGAGGCAAAGATAAGCAGATCTCTGAGTTCAAAGCCAGCCTAGAATAGAACAAATTCTAGGTAAAGTAAAGCTTAAATCCAGGCTTGGTGGACCACACCATTAACCCCAGTCCTTAGGAGACAGACATGCAGAGTCAGTCTATGGACAGAATTCAAAGTCAGTCTATGGAGTAAGATTCGGGACAGCCAACCTAGGCAGTGAAGGAGCTTGGAAAAAGGAAGCTAGTGATAATGTAATAGAACAAAGGGGCAATGTTCCAACTCCTGCAAGCAGCAAAACTCAGTCATGTTTCTCTTTCAAGAGGAGAAGACTACTGGGACAATTGATGCTGGTTAGCTGATGCTAAGAAATTAGTGGCAATTAAGAAAAGACCATCATCACTGAGGTGAAATCTTCTGGGAAGTGTTTTCTGAGAGCACAAAGAAGTTGTATTCCAGAGATAGGCAAGGTTGTACCTCATGCTACAACTGTACTTTGTAATGTATAAGGATCATCCAGGTGGTACTGGTTTTGAAGGCATGAAGGCATCATGAAAAACAGCTGAGGTTTGGCCCTGTGAGAGGCCATGGAAGGCCATTGGTGAAAGTGCAGTCTCAGTTGTAATTGACAGCCCAGGACTGAAGGGGTCATGCAAAGGAGTTGAGGCTCAGTACAATGAACAGAGCCTATGAGAGGTTTTGGTAAAGCATAGTTGCAGTGGAAGACCATAGCATATTGGAGATGTCAGGAACATGGGATGACAACCAAGAGCAGCAGTGGCAGTGGAGTAGATCAACCTGAACTTAGAGTGCTACAGAGGGCAGAGCAGAAGTGACACCAGATCTTTAGAGATGCACAGAAGATCATGTGTGAATCTCAGACAATGGAACAAGAAGCTGTGAAACTGAAGTTGACTTGGGGACCCCAAGCTGTTAAAGATGCCAGAGCCACAGGATGCCTGCCAGGAAAGCTGCTATCAGGGAGTGGAACAAGCCCAGGAGACAGAACCTTGTTTCAGTCAACAAAGATGAAAAAGGAGTTGGAGATCTGAAGACTGCTTTGCCATCAGACATGGAGATGCAGAGCTTGAACTTTGCCCAGCTGTTTTCCTGTCTTGCTTGGGGGAATTACAGTTAAGTGATTGGATGAATCTCAAATGAGACCTTGAGCTTTGGACTTTTAACACGGTTGAGACTGCTATAGACTACAGGGACTTTTGAAGTTGGACTAAATGTATTTTGCATTATGCTATGTTTAAGTATGGCCCCCATAGACTCACGTTTGAACAAGCCTATGGGGACCAGGGAGTGGAATATGATGGTTCATGTGATGGGCCCAGGGAGTGACCCTATTAGGAGGTATGGTCTAGTTGGAGTAGGTGTTTCACTGTGGGTGTGGGCTTAAGAGCCTCAACCTAGGTGCCTGGAAGTCAGTCTTCTACTAGCAGCCTTCAGATGAAGATGTAGAACTCTCAGCTCCTCCTGCACCATTTCTGCCTGGATGCTGCCATGTTTCTGCCTTGATGATAATGAATTGAACCTCTGAGCCTGTAAATCAACCCCAATTAAATGTTGTCTTTTATAAAACTTGCATTGGTCATGGTGTCTGTTCATAGCAATAAAACCCTAACTAAGACATCTTCCATAATTTTGTTGAAGATATTTGCTGGCCCTTTAAGTTGTAAATCTTCACTCTCATCTATACCTATAATCCTTAGATTTGGTCTTCTCATTGTGTTTTGGATTTCCTGGATGTTTTGTGTTATAAGCATTTTGCATTTTGCATTTTCTTTGACTGTTGAGTCAATGCTTTCTATGGTATCTTAGACATCTGAAATTCTTTCTTCTATCTCTTGTATTCTGTTGTTGATATTTGAATCTATGACACCTGATTTCTTCCCAAGGTTTCTATCTCCAAAGTTGTCTCCCTTTGTGATTTCTTAGTTGTTTCCACTTCTGTTTTTAGATCCTGGATGGCTTTGCTCAGTTCCTTCACTTATTTGTTTGTGTTTTCCTGTAATTCTTTAAAAGATTTTTGTGTTTCCTCTTTCATGACTACTGCCTCTTGACCCAAGTTCTCCTGTATTTCTTTAAGTGATTTTTTTCATTTCCTCTTTATTGAATTCTATCTTTTGACTCATATTCTCCTGCATTTTTTAAAAATTATTTTTATTTTTCCCTTGTAAGGGCTTCTACCTTTTGATTCATTTTTCTCTTGTATTTCTTTAAGAGATTTATTTATGTCCTTCTTGTGTTCCTCTAACAGCATCATGACCATTGGTTTTAAATCCAAGTCTTGTTTTTCTGGTGTGTTGGGGTATCCAGGACTTGCTGTTGTCAGAGAATTGAGTTTGGGTGCTGCCATATTGCCTTGATTTCTGTTAGTAATGGTCCTAAGTTTGTCTTTTGCCATCTGGTTATCTCTGGAGTTATTTGATCCTGTTGTCACTGTCTGGTGCTTGAACCTCCTATGGGCCTGTAAGGCTATTTCTGCTCCTCTAGATGACTGGGTTTCCCCTGGCACAGATAGCTGATGGGCTGCCCTACTCTTGGGTGCCATTGAAGCCCTGGTGTGCCTCGCCCCAAACAATGTTATACTTGGGGTTGTCTCTGTGTATCTGGTGTTGCCTATCCTGTCTGTCTGGGAGTGAAGATGTTGGCGGGGAGCCCCTCCAAGTGCCGATTACACTGCAGGGCAAATGACCCACGACAGGGCTGGCACACAGACAAATTGCAGAGCTGCCCGGGTCTTTGGCACAGGCAGAAGCCTGGCAGTCTGTGTCCCAAGTGATATTGAACTCAGGATATTTTGTGTACCTGAAGCCGCCTATCCTGTCCATCTGGGAGCGAAGATTGTGGCGGGGAGCCCCTCCAAGTGCCGATTCCTATGCAGGCTTCTTAATACAGGCTACTAAAAGCAATCAGTCAAATGAACCTTAGACTCTGAATATAACATTCAGTCTACTTTTCAGAGAAAAAAAAGCCCACAGGTCTTTAGGTTATTCAACTCATAAAATGCAGACGCCAAGTCTACATGTCAAGTGGATTTGAACTGAGGATAGATTTATGTACTCTTTGTACTTTTGAGTTGACCTATTCTTTAAATTCTAACTGATGGTTTAACTTGATCACTCACAGACTGTGTGATAATACTCTCAGGTCTGTGTCACCCTAGCAAAGTCTTCCTAGTACTACATCCTTGAGTAACATAGGCTTATTTGTTTTTTTTTTTTTGTTGTTGTTGTTGTTGTTTTCTCACACTCCTGTTTTGGCAACACATGCCAAGGTCAGCATACAGAAACAGCTGCTTCATCCCTAGGTTTACCAGCTTAATGTGTCTTTGAGCTTGTTTTCTTATTGGAAGCCTCTTTGATGGTGGAATATGGGTCAAATGAACACTACATTATGAACCATTTATAGTATATAGAAACAATTCTTTTAATTTATTTTGTAGGTGCCAGAGAACATTTGTAGAGGGCAGAGATGTATAATGCTTAATTCAAAAAGGGATTTAATGCCATTAGACATGTAATTCCAACCTAAGGTTCATTAAAACAGCCTTAGGAATAGTTAAAGAAAGTCAAATGAAATAAAATGTATCTTATTATAAATACTGTTTGTAACTTTCCTAATCAGCAAGAAGTGTGATTTGCATTTCTTACCCAAGAGATACCTAGTGTTTTTTAAATGCTGTGTCTCTGATCACGATATTAAAATTGTTAAACAATGTTTTTGTTATATAGTATCTGGGTTTGACTAGCACTGGTACTGATGTGAAAAGAATAATACAGAAAAAGTCAAGGGTCCTGTTTCACAGATGGCTTTAATCTTTCTGTTATGTATCTACCTCTAATCTGCTCTGCAAAATTGCCCTTTGTCTTCTGTGATTGTTTGTTTATTCAGTGATCATTGAACAGTGCATATGAAGTAGAAAGGCAATTTATGCTCCTTATACAGCTGGTGGCTAATCTTCAAATAGATACAGGATGGAACACAATAAGACAGAAATGTCTTTTGAAATAAATGTATTCAGATGCCTTCTATCCCAGAGTTTAAGTACTACCAGAGCTTATGTAATTGCCCTGACACCACTGATGGTAGTTCTTGAGACCCTACTGTAACCTTCAAGTGTAAGGAAATAGACACTTTGAAGCTGAACTTTTCTAGTATGGTTTTGCATCATTAGGTTTGTGCCATCCTATGAAATTCTTTTACAAACCATTGGAATTTTCAATGATATCCTAGAATTGTATATAAGTTTAAAGAATGTTAACTGCCAACTATAAAATAATTTTGAAAGATAACTGTTTCACGACTAATGCCAATATAAGCTTTCTTATGAGTCTATTTAAAGCCTTTTATAAGAATTATAAAGTAAATTCTTTGAACTGAGCTTATTTTGGAATGAATTTGCCAAATTGTTTTGTTTCTTAAAGCATAAATATAGCTATATTAAAATGATGGTAAGTAGATCACAAATGGAAAGGATATGCAATTGTTGTTGTTTTGTTTTGCATCTATTTGGATGAGCAAACAAATTATAAAATATATTCCAAGTCATGTATATATTATAGAGGCACTGTTAATTAGGGGTTTTTTTTTTAAGGATAATATCTTGAAAATATGTGTTCAAGCAAAGAAACAATTCATTGTAGCATAGGTAAAAAAAAATTCTCTGGTCCACATTAATATACTTTGTATGGTGCCTGGTTTGAATGTCAACATGCCACAATTTCCTATCACTCAAATAAAGTTAAACGGATGTAGAAAGGTCTTCACTTGGCGTGCCTGCCATTTTCTGATAACAGTCTATTTGAAGGTGTGTAGCACAGAACCATTCCTTATCTTTTGTTGTCTCAGCCTCCCCAACACTAATCCCTGTGATTGAGTTTGTTTGCCTATTGCTACTGCTGCTGATTTCTTCACTGGTTTAAGACCCAGTGTTTCCAGGCTTCCATTGTTGACTGTGGGTGGTCTACTCTCCAGAACCCCTTTGTGTATGGTATACACTATGAGCCTACAGAGACATCCAATCTCATGAACCAAACAGCTCCGGGATCTCCAATGTGAGAAAGCCACTGTGGAACCACACTGTGTGCTGTGGAGCCAGCCTCCGGGACTGAGCAAGCATCTACTTTTCATCCTCTCAAATGTGAGACAGCTCTTGAAACTATTTCAGCATACACTGATTTAGCAAAATCTTTAAACACACGTACACACACCAGTTCTGTTCCTCTTGAAAACCTTGATTAATTATATTCATCATGTCATCAAGTTATAACATATGTAAATTAAACACAATTAAACTGTGATTCATCATATTATCACAGAAGTAACATTTTTATTTTGATTAATTCAAATGCTGTTCGGTTTTACAGTTTCATGAATGTGGACATGGCGTTTAAGTAAGTGTCTTTTTCTTGAATAATTTTGATTTAGAGGTATAGAATGACTTGATTATGAATTTGGCTATTTGTACATACACACATATATAGAGAAGTTACTATTTAGCATTTATTAAAGTACATGATAATGGCATTTTCTCATGCAACTATTTAAATTCTCTAAAAAAGCCAATACATAAAATTTATTAACTATCTTGTGGAATGTGGGCCTTTGGGGATGATTTTTGTATAAAAATAAGAAGTCTGGCTAAGTAAAATTAGAGTTAAAGAGATAATTGAATCTGTTTCCGGTCTTTTGTGAACCATTTTCTCCATGTGAAAATCGTAGCTGGAGTGTCAAGAGGGTTTTATCAGTTTTTATAGTTTGTATTCACTTTATTATATTTATTTTCACTGAAGCCCTCAATACCATTATACATTATACTCATTTACAGTAATATAATTACTCCTTATATTAAAGTATGAAATTAATCAGCTCAGTGGTGGATTGGAATATTTCACCTTTTCATTATTGACATAGGAACCAACCTTGCATATGGGCAAAGAAATTCTGTTTGAAGAAGGCTGAAGTTCTGGAGACAAGAGAGCAAATCTTTATTTTCTTTGCTGCTATGAATGTGTCTGTATAAATAAATTAAACTAAAACAACCATCATCAGAGATATGAAGGGAAATACAAACTTTCAAATTTCAGTGGACATTTTTGGAGAAGTAGGTGGAAGATTAATAGTGTCTGCAAAAATTCAAAACACCAAATGAAATGTGGACTGGGGATTTAACATTACCACAGCTTAAATTGATCTATTACATACTAAGCAAGGGATTAAAGTCTCTGAGCAGAATGAGTAAGGAAAGATAATGCGAGCCTCTGTTTTATTTTACAATGGACTTGTTTGTGAATCAGGATTATAGAGTTGTATCCATCTTCATAGAATTCACCTGGGGACTGGGAAGAAATAAAGATAGAATTTGTCAAGGGGTTATATGTACAAAGTAACATAGACTAATACAAGTGTAGGATGCAAGGATTTAATAATTAAATATTTAAATTACTTATGTTTGGTAATTAAACAATTAGAATATTAACATTTTAGAAAAGATACAAAGATATCACAAGAATACTGGACAAGAATTAAAATGGGAAGCCTTATAGATCTCTGGAGAAAAACCATTACAAATGAGAAATAACAAGTAAATATCCTATGGCAAGAAGAGATATGGTGTATACAAATAAGAAAGACATCAGGGAGAATCCAGTAAAGGGCAGAAAAAGAGAAATTGCTCAGGATACAGAAGGCTGTGTAGGTGAGGAGGTGGCATCCCACACAGGGTGCAGAGCCATGGTGAGAACTCTAGTAGAAACTTGAAACCACCTGATGATTTTGTTTAGAGCACTTGTACAAGCTAATTTGTGGCTTAGGAAACAGCCCAGCCTGGTGTGCTATAAAGGGCAGTAAGAGAAAAAGAGTGAGGGGGGAAAGGAATGAATGAAAGTGGTTAGACAAAATTGTTTTGATGGAGCCATGAACTTTGGGAAATGTCATATTAAAATATCTTAAGAACCCTTAAACATAAGAGGATTCTGAAGTTCAGTAACAAGCAAAAACTCCATACATGCATATATACTAGCTGTAATCAGGAAGTACAGTGACATCTTCTTAAGATAAATGTAGGAAAATAAAAAGTCCCAAAAGTGACTTAAAGCATTATATCATTTGATATTTGATAAGGTAGATGAAGCTAACAAAGACTTTGAAAAGGAGATGGCTAGTGAAGGAGTAACATGTAGGGAAAAATCCAGATAATGGAAGGTAATCTTCCAAGGAGTAATCAAATCAAATTAATTCAATTAAAATTCTATCAATGCACAAGCAATAGCAACTGATTATGACAATGGCAGTGTGGTTGCATGACTTACTTTCTTGTTGCTATAATAAAATGATAAACAGAATGAGTTATTTGAAAAAGTGTGTACTTTGGGTCATGGTTTCAGTTGGATTTTGTTCATCATAGCAGGGAAGGTATGGTAGAATGAGTGACATAACTTGTTGCAGTAATAATTAATGGCAAGTAGACAATAACAGTGAACACAGTCAGTATATAGAAAATGAAGACCAAACCTAGAAGCAGGTAGTATGTCCAAAACAGTGATTCCATTCTGCCAGCCTGGTTTCAGGTTGTAGATTCCACAGTTTCCCAGAATGATGCTACCTGATAAGAAGATGTATTCAAATGGTGACCCTTTGGGGAGATTTCAAACTGAGGCTATAGCTTTGTGCCTCTGAACCCCAAAGACTCATGACCTTTAATAAGGCAAAATCCATTCAGTCTGAGTTCAAGAGTACTGTGACCCTGTTACAAACACTGTTCAAAAGTCAGAAAGTCTTAGTCTTCTCTGGGACTAAGGGCAAACTCTTTACTATGAGGCCTTTAAAACAAAAAGGCAAGTTGCATACTTCCAATGTACAATGGCCAAGAGGAAGTCTCCCTAAAGAAGGGATTAAAGGATAACAAGAAACAATTGACAAAAGAAAGAACAAAACCCAGAAAGGCAAACATTAAATCCTGAAGCTTCATCTCTATCATCTAACAGAAAGACTCAATCCTGATGTTAATTTTCTATACTAATTATTTACCACATTGTTTTAACTAAATGCCTAAAAAAGAAATAGCAAGATAAAGAGATTTATTTTGGCTCAGAGTTTCAGAGAGATAATAGTCTACCATGTCCGGGGAAAGCCTTATGACAGAGTAGTGCCACCTGTGGATACAAGAAGTCTGATCTTCACATAGCAATGGATAGGACACTTAGAACACATACTGAAACCTGGAATATTTGTAATTTTAAAATTTGTACTCCCTGGGTGGTAGTGGTGCATGTTTTTATTTCAAGAACTTAGGACACAAAGTAGGCAGATCTGAGTTCAAGGCCAGCCTGATCTACAGAGCAAGTTCCTTTACAGCCAGATCTACAAATAGAAACATTATCTCAAACAAACAAACAACAACAAAAGCCTTTCCCAAATATGGTGTGATGCAACAGCAACTCCTTTAGGAATAGAGAGATGATTCAGTATTTAACAGCACTGTCTGTTCTTCCAGAGGCTCTGAGTTCAATTCCCAGCAACCACTTGGTGGCTTACAACCCTCTATAATGGCATCTAATGCCCTCTTCTGACATGTATGCATACATGTAGATAAAGCACTCATAACATAAAATTAATTAATTAGCTAATTAATTAATTATCCAATGACTGTGAGTCATTTACACCACCTGTACTCGATCTTCTAAAGCCCACACAACCTTGCAGAGACTATAATCAGGTAAAGAACAAGTGTTTACGCACAGGATCATAGGAGACATTTGAGTCAAACCATGACAGTATTGATGCTTGTGAACACTGAGGAGAGATTTTTTCCCCTCTAAATCACAGAGAAGACAGCCCTATGGAGATCAAAATAATTTAGAGAGAGGCTTACCAAACTTTTCAGGGAATTCTTCTACAAATGAAGAATAGACGATAACAGTACTAGAGGAAAACATGTACATTACAGAGATTTTTCTCTTCATTTCGGTTTTAAATCAGACAAAGTTGTGAATCATACGTTAGAACATCCATACAAATCCAACAGAATAGAGGATCTAGGGTGGATTCTAAATGGTGGTAGATTCAGTTCCTTCCACTGGCCTTTCTTTATTTTTATATGCAGGTCTCAGAATAACTGGGCAGTGTGATAGGCATGCTTCCCTGATAGAAGGAAGGTTGCTCATATCTGCTTGTCACACCTAGGCAATGTAACAGCCCAAGATGAGTGAACTTTATAGAACAGCTTAGACTTTGTTCTTCCTTCCCATGAAAGTAAGATATCCTTCAAACCTTTACCGCAAAACCTCTGTTTCCTTTAAGACTTATAACTTGGGGTAGACTCCCTGTTGGTGTTTGCCATCTCTAGTGCAGGAATAGCAAATATTGTTAAGACTTATCTGCCCTGGGCTCCTTTCCTGAGTCATTACCATGAGGGGTGGTGGAAGCTCACAATAGACTGCATTTGTCTTTTTTTCTCTTTCTGCTTATTTATAAGTAGTATATTTATGTTTGATTCATTGTATCTGAGTACTGACTTAGGGTTTCTAACACTGTGATAAAACACGTTATCATAAATAACTTGGGCATATTTGGCTTATGACTCCCCACTGTTGTTCATCATTGAAGGAAGTCAGGGCAGAAATACAAACAGTACAGGAACTTGGAGGCAAGGCTAGTGCAGAGGTCAGGAGGGGTGCTGCTTACTGGCTTGCTTCACATAGCTTTCTCATCCTTCTTTTTTTTAGAATCCAAGACCACCAGACTTGGGATAGCACCAACTATAGTGCATTAGGCTTTCCTAAAGGCTTTTCTATACGCCCCTCTCCCTTAGAGACTGGGTTTCTCTGTGTAGCCATGGCTGTTCTTGGAACTCACTCTGTAGGCCAGGCTGACCTCAAACTCAGAAATATGCCTACCTCTGCCTCCCAAGTGCTGGGATTAAAGGCATGTGCCGCCACTGCCTGGCTCTACACCCTGGTCTTATGGAGGCTTTGTCTTGTCTTGTCTTGTCTTGTCTTGTCTTGTCTTGTCTTGTCTTGTCTTGTCTTGTCTTGTCTTGTTCTGTCCTGTCCTGTACTGTCTTTTGTTTTCTTTTGTTTTCTCTTCTTTCTCTTCTCTTCCCTTCCCTTCTCTTCTCTTCTCTTCTCTTCTCTTCTTTTCCTCTCTCTAAATATTTTTTTCTTATTCTTTCCTCATAAATTACATCTCTACTAAAGCCTCCCTCTCGTACTAGAACAAGATTCACTACTCTTCCTTTCCCTTCAGGAAAAGGTAGGCAAGCCTTCCATTGATATCAGCTAAACATGACATAACAAGATGCAACAAAGTGCTGCTGCCCAGAGCTTGGATCCCGGTCCTGAGGCCTCTGGCAGGAGCCCTCAGCTCAACTCTCTCCGCTTCCGGATCCAGATCAGCCTGGGCAGCAACACCACATCTCCAGGTCTTGCAAGAGGCTAGAGGGGCTTCCGGGCAGCCAGTGGGGAGAAGTCGGTGTGCTTCGGTGAATCCAGCGGGCCCCAGCTGGAGCCTTCGGGTGCCTGCTTTGGGATTTGAACAGCCAGGGCCACAGCGCTCTGTCTCCAGGAAGTGCAGGAGACCCAGTGTGCACCCAGAGGCAGTCTGGGAGCTCGCAGTGCAGCTTGCTCCTGCTGCCCAGAGCTTGGGTCCCAGTCCTGAGGCCTCAGGCAGGAGCCCTCAGCTCAACTCTCTCCTCTTCCGCATCCAGATCAGCCTGGGCGGCGGCACCACATCTCCAGGTCCTGCAAGAGGCTAGAGGGGCTTCCGGGTGGACAGCTGGGAGAAGTCAGTGTGCTCTGGTGAATCCAGCGGGCCCCAGCAGGAGCCTTCGGGTGCCTGCTTCGGGATCTGAACAGCCTGGGCAGCAGCACCCTGTATACAGGCAGTGCAGGAGGTAAGCTGTGCACCAGAAGCCAACTGGGTAGGGGCAGCTTGCACTTGTGAGTCCAGCACTGACAAGACCAACTAACACCAGTGAGAACTAGATGGCAAAAGGCAAACGCAGGAACGTCACTAACAGAAATCAAGGCAATATGGCAACATCTGAACCCAATTCTCCTCTACCAGCATGTCCTGGATATCCCATCACACCAGTAAAACAAGATTTGGATTTAAAATCACTGGTCATGATGCTGGTACAGGAACACATGAAGGACATACTTAAAGAAATTCAGGAGAAAATGGATCAAAAGTTAGAAGCCCTTGCAAGGGAAACACAAAAATCACTGAAAGAAATCCAGGAGAATACGAAAGCCAACAATGAGAAAAGCAAAAAACAATTAAAGAAATACAGGAGAACTTTGGTCAACAGGCTGAGGTCATGAAAGAGGAAACACAAAAATCTCTTAACGAATTACAGGAAAACACAAACATGCAAGTGAAGGAGCTAAGCAAAACCATCCAGGATCTAAAATCAGAAGTAGAAACAACTAAGAAAACTCAAAGGGAGACAACTTTGGAGATAGAAAGCCTTGGGAAGAAATCAGGGGACAGAAATGCAAATATCAACAACAGAATACAAGAGATAGAAGAAAGAATCTCAGATGCTGAAGATTCCATAGAAACCATGGACTCAACAGTTAAAGAAAATGCAAAATGCAAAAAGCTTGTAACCCAAAATATCCAGGAAATCCAGGACACAATGAGAAGACCAAACCTAAGGATTATAGGCATAGATGAGAGTGAAGATTTACAACTTAAAGGGCCAGCAAATATCTTCAATAAAATTATGGAAGAAAACTTCCCTAACCTAAAGAGGGAGATGCCCATGAATATACAAGAAGCCTACAGAACTCCAAACAGACTGGAACAGAACAGAAATACTTCCTGTCACATAATAATCAAAACACCAAAGGCTCTAAATAAAGAAAGAATATTAAAGGCAGTAAGAGAAAAAGGCCAAGTAACATATAAAGGAAGACCTATCAGAATCACAGCAGACTTTTCACCTGAGATTATGAAGGCTAGAAGGTCCTGGGCAGATCTCATGCAGACTCTAAGAGAACACAAATGCCAACCAAAACTACTATATCCAGCAAAACTCTCAATCACCATAGATGGAGAAACTAAGATATTTCATGACAAAACCAAGTTTACCCAATATATATCCACAAACCCGGCCCTAAAAAGGATAATAGGAGGACAACACCAATACAAGGAGGGAAACTTCACCCTGGAAAAAGCAAGATAGTAACCTTTCATCAAACCCAAAAGAAGTTAAGCATTCAAATTTAAAAAATAACGTCAAAAATGATAGGAAGTAACAATCACTATTCCTTAATATCTCTTAACATCAATGGACTTAATGCCCCAATAAAAAGACACAGACTAACTGAATGGATACATAAACAGGACCCTACATTTTGCTGCTTACAGGAAACACACCTCAGGGTCAAAGACAAACACTACCTTAGAGTAAAAGGCTGGAAGACAATTTTACAAGCAAATGGTCTCAGGAAACAAGCTGGAGTAGCCATTTTAATATCAGATAAAATTGACTTTCAACCCAAAGTCATCAAAAGAGACCCTGAGGGACACTTCTTGCTGGTCAAAGGAAAAATACCAAAAGAAGAACTGTCAATCCTGAACATCTATGCCCCAAATGCAAGGGCACCCTCTTTCATAAAAGAAACTTTATTAAAACTAAAAGCACACATTACACCTAACACAATAATTGTGGGTGACTTCAACACTGCACTTTCCACAATGGACCGATCAGGAAAACAGAAACTAAACAGGGACACAATGAAACTAATTGAAGCTTTGGACCAATTAGATTTAACAGATATATATAGAACATTCTATCCTAAAACAAAAGAATATACCTTTTTCTCAGCACCTCATGGTACCTTCTCCAAAATTGACCATATAATTGGTCACAAGACAGACCTCAACAAATATAAGAAGATCGAACTAATCCCATGCCTCCTATCTGATCACTATGGAGTAAAAGTGGTCTTCAATAGCAACAGAAACAACAGAAAGCCCACATACACGTGGAAACTGAACAATACTCTACTCAATGATACCTTGGTCAAGGAAGAAATAAAGAAAGAAATTAAAGACTTTTTAGAACACAATGAAAATGAAAACACAACATACCCAAATCTATGGGACACAATGAAAGCAGTGCTAAGAGGAAAACTCATAGCCCTGAGTGCCTCCAAAAAGAAAATGGAGAGAGCATACATTACCAGCTTAATGACACACCTGAAAGCCCTGGAACAAAAAGAAGCTATTTCGCCTAGGAGGAGTAGAAGGCAGGAAATCATCAAACTCAGGGCCGAAATCAATCAAGTAGAAACAAAGAGAACCATACAAAAAAATCAACAATACCAGGAGCTGGTTCTTTGAGAAAATCAACAAGATAGATAAACCCTTAGCCAGAATGACCAAAGGGCACAGAGAAAGTATCCAAATTAACAAACTTAGAAATGAAAAGGGAGATATAACAACGGAAACTGAGGAAATCCAAAAAATCATCAGATCTTACTACAAGAGCCTATACTCAACACAACTGGAGAATCTGGAGGAAATGGACAATTTCCTTGACAGATACCAAATACCAAAATTAAATCAGGACCAACTAGACCATCTAAACAGTCCCATAATGCCTAAAGAAATAGAAGGAGTCATAGAAAGTCTTCCAACCAAAAAAAGCACAGGACCAGATGGCTTCAGTGCAGAATTCTACCAGACCTTCAAAGAAGAGTTAACACCAATACTCTTCAAACTATTCCACAAAATAGAAACAGAAGGAACACTACCCAATTCCTTCTACGAAGCCACAATTACGCTGATACCAAAGCCACACAAAGATCCAACAAAGAAAGAGAACTTCAGACCAATTTCCCTTATGAACATCGATGCAAAAATACTCAATAAAATTCTTGCCAACCGAATCCAAGAACACATCAAAACGATCATCCACCATGATCAAGTAGGCTTTATCCCGGGAATGCAGGGTTGGTTCAATATACGGAAATCCATCAATACAATCCACTACATAAACAAACTCAAAGAACAAAACCACATGGTCATTTCATTGGATGCTGAAAAAGCATTTGACAAAATTCAGCATCCCTTCATGCTTAAAGTCTTGGAGAGAACAGGAATTCAAGGCCCATACCTAAACATAATAAAAGCAATATACAGCAAACCGGTAGCCAGCATCAAACTAAATGGAGAGAAACTTGAAGCAATCCCACTGAAATCAGGGACCAGACAAGGCTGCCCCCTTTCTCCTTATCTTTTCAATATTGTACTTGAGGTACTAGCTCGGGCAATTCGACAACATAAGGAGGTCAAAGGGATACAAATTGGAAAGGAAGAAGTCAAACTATCATTATTTGCAGACGACATGATCGTCTACCTAAGTGACCCAAAGAACTCCACTAGAGAGCTCCTATAGCTGATAAACAACTTCAGCAAAGTGGCAGGTTATAAAGTCAACTCAAGCAAATCAGTGGCCTTCCTATACTCAAAGGATAAGCAGGCTGAGAAAGAAATTAGGGAAATGACCCCCTTCACAATAGCCACAAACAGTATAAAGTATCTTGGGGTGACTCTTACCAAACATGTGAAAGATCTGTATGACAAGAACTTCAAGACTCTGAAGAAGGAAATGGAAGAAGACCTCAAAAAATGGGAAAACCTCCCATGCTCATGGATCGGTAGAATCAATATAGTTAAAATGGCCATTTTGCCTAAAGCACTATACAGATTCAATGCAATACCCATCAAAATCCCAACTCAATTCTTCACAGAGTTAGAAAGAGCAATTATCAAATTCATCTGGAACAACAAAAAACCCAGGATAGCTAAAACTATTCTCAGCAACAAAAGGAAATCTGGGGGAATCAGTATCCCTGACCTCAAGCAATACTACAGAGCAATAGTGTTAAAAACTGCATGGTATTGGTACAGTGACAGGCAGGAGGATCAATGGAACAGGATTGAAGATCCAGAAATGAACCCACACACCTATGGCCACTTGATCCTCGACAAAGAGGCTGAAAACATCCAATGGAAAAAAGATAGCCTTTTCAACAAATGGTGCTGGTTCAACTGGAGGTCTGCATGCAGAAGAATGCGAATTGATCCATCCTTGTCTCCTTGTACTAAGCTCAAATCCAAATGGATCAAGGACCTCCACATAAAGCCAGACACTCTGAAGCTAATAGAAAAAAAACTGGGGAAGACCCTTGAGGACATCGGTACAGGGAGAAAGTTTCTGAACAGAACACCAATAGCGTATGCTCTAAGAGCAAGAATTGACAAATGGGACCTCATAAAATTACAAAGTTTCTGTAAGGCAAAGGACACCATCAAGAGGACAAATCGGCAACCAACAAATTGGGAAAAGATCTTCACCAATCCTACATCAGATAGAGGGCTAATATCCAATATATATAAAGAACTCAAGAAGTTAGACTCCAGAAAACCAAACAACCCTATTAAAAAATGGGGTACAGAGTTAAACAAAGAATTCTCACCTGAAGAACTTCGGATGGCAGAGAAGCATCTTAAAAAATGCTCAACTTCATTAGTCATTAGGGAAATGCAAATCAAAACAACCCTAAGATTTCATCTTACACCAGTCAGGATGGCTAAGATTAAAAATTCAGGAGACAGCAGGTGTTGGAGAGGGTGTGGAGAAAGAGGAACACTCCTCCACTGCTGGTGGGGTTGCAAATTGGTACAACCACTCTGGAAATCAGTCTGGCGGTTCCTCCGAAAACTGGGCACCTTACTTCCAGAAGATCCTGCTATACCACTCCTGGGCATATACCCAGAAGACTCCCCACCATGTAATAAGGATACATGTTCTACTATGTTCATAGCAGCCCTATTTGTAATTGCCAGATGCTGGAAAGAACCCAGGTATCCCTCAACAGAAGAGTGGATGCAAAAAATGTGGTATATCTACACAATGGAGTACTATTCAGCCATTAGAAACAATGAATTCATGAAATTCTTAGGCAAATGGATGGAGCTAGAGAATATCATACTAAGTGAGGTAACCCAGACTCAAAAGGTGAATCATGGTATGCACTCACTAATAAGTGGATATTAACCTAGAAAACTGGAATACCCAAAACATAATCCACACATCAAATGAGGTACAAGAAGAAAGGAGGAGTGGCCCCTGGTTCTGGAAAGACTCAGTGAAACAGTATTCAGCAAAACCAGAACAGGGAAGTGGGAAGGGGTGGGTGGGAGGACAAGGGAAGAGAAGGGGGCTTGCGGGACTTTCGGGGAGTGGGGGGGCTAGAAAAGGGGAAATCATTTGAAATGTAAATAAATTATATCGAATAAAAAATATTAAAAAAAAAGATGCAACAAAGTGAGGCATAAACTCTCATATCAAAGCTGGACAAAGCAAAGCAGTAGAAGAAGAAGGGTCCCATGAGCAGGAAAAGAGTCAGAAACAACCCCACACTCACTATTAGTCCAAAGAAAAGGCCCAAGCTAGAAAACATGCAGGCTCTGTTGTTTACACGACAACTTCTTAAGTGAGGATCCCTCCTCTCAGATGACTTTAGCTTATTTCAACTTGACATAAATTATCCAGCACAGTGATAGTCTATCCCACTGCACTTATACATGCTTGAAAATAATATACAGTGAGCTTGATCCATAGTTATATCATAAATTATTTTTATTTATTCAATGAATATTTTTTCTATACCTGCAGGGTAAAATAATTTGTTTCTTTCTATTTCCTCTCAATTTTTATCCTAAGAAGTTCAAGAACCACAAAAGTCTTTAGAAGACAGAAGAATCATCTTGATATGACACAGATTGAAGTTGGAAGGGTTGGAACAGTAAATGTTGATATTCCAAAGCCATGAATTATCAGATACCCCAAACTATTTATATATATATAATCAACTTGGCTGGTTTTGATACTGTCACCCACCATCAACACCACTAGCCCCCGCCCCCAACCACCACTTCATAAAGCTATCACTTATCTGGATTTTATCATCATTATTCAGCCTTTTCTACATCTCTGATTTACCTAATCTTGTAACTCGTTGGGCTTCCTTAACATTTTGAAAGTCTTCCCCATTCATGTAATTGTTTAGTATTGTGTCGTAGAGTTACCATTAAGCTATTCTACTTTTCTAATACCAAAAATCCCACCTCTAAACTATCAACATGTTCTTGAACTCTGTTACCAACAAAATTCTCAGAAAATTATAATTTTGACTCATTCCTACCAATTCCAATTGCTTCTACTATTACCTTTCTCCAAAAATGTGGAAATAAGCTCTGTAAAAGAAATTACGTTTTTTAAAAAAATAATCTGGTTCTTTTGAGGGAACAAATCTTTCTCATTTTTTAACTGTGATATTCACTTTGGCCATTTGATTTGTTCTATCCAATATAACATCCAGATGTGATTTAGTTCGCATTCATATGAGGCCAGGCAGCCAATGATGTTGACGACAGACCTATCTTTTCTATTCTCCAGCAATTGTAGATATACTTGTTAACAAAGAAACCAGTTGTCACTAAATGCCAATATTCTTCTCCAAATACACTGGATTCCTATCACATCTTGACTAAAACCAAAAATACTGTAGGTTCTCATAACACGTGAAAGTTTGGTCTCTGCCTAGTGATCTGACGCTATTTAATCATATGGGCATCTCACTCATTCTTAACTCTAGCTACACTGGGTTTGTCTAATTCACAAAGTATGTCTATAATGCTCATACTGGATGGAACATTTAACACACAGAGACACACAGACATGCACAGACATACAGACACAGACACACACAGACACACACAGACACACACAGACACACACACACACACACACACACACACACATACAAACAGAGCAGGAAATGAGTCAGAATATCTCCCACACTCACTGTTAGTTCCAACAAAAGGCCCAAGCTAGAAAACATGCAGTTGTAATTCATTCAACTTTGCTGTTTTTGATACTGTTACCTACCATCACCACATCTAACAACCACAACAGACAGCAATAACAACAGCAACAACAACAGCAACAACAATGCTCCTTCCCAACTGCAGCTTCATAAAACTATCACTGAGCTGGATTTTACCATCAGGCTTTTCTACATCTCTGATTTACCTAAACTTGTAACTAATAATAATATATAGATTATAATAATATATTATTGCTTTTTACCATCTGGTCAAGGTCTTAATATAGATAAAGCCATAAAAAATGATGGAAGAGAAATTCATGGGCTTGTTTTATAGCCTTGCAGTTCTAGTAAATTAGAGAACATAAGAAGTGTAGTCTAAGAGTCATGACTAAAGACTCAGTGTCCTTGGGACAATAAAACTTGTAAAACAGATTTTTATAAAGTAGGAAAACTGAGTATTTCCCCTTCAATGTTTCTCCTCTTCATCAGTGCTTGCTTCTAAAATTGCTAGCAATACAACAGGACACAAATAATGGCCATGATGGTGGTGACAAGAGTTGGGGACGACGAGTAGGTATAGCCTTCTGTACAGTCACATATTAAACAAGCAGGGAGAATAAGATTTTAGTCTTCTACACAAAGCATTCATTAAATCTTATTGCTCTCTAATATATTTATTCAAGCCTCTTATAAAAATGAAGCATACAGCTACTCTAAGGTTATGGATTATCAAAAGCCATAGTTATTACAAATTTGATTAAAAATCCATCTGGTCTTTTAGAGTTATGAATTTGAGTCACCTTCATTCTGTAAAGTAGAATGGTAGCCCCCCCACTGAACATGGTGGAAGAGTGGATTTAGTAGCATGTTTGGGAAGCTCACAGCCTCCTACAACTACAGGTCCAGAAGACCCAAAGTTTCTTCTCACCTCCATAGGAACTTGTAGGAACAAATGCACATACTGACATACTGCCACACAAGCACATAGGTACACATGCTTACACACACACACACACACACACACACACACACACACAAAGTAAAAGTAAAATCATATAATATATATATTTTAAAAGAATATGTGGGTTTTGAAAAGAAATTTAAAACACATCAGAGGAAAAAAAACTCTTGCTAATATCTGCATTTTTACTTTTAATCCTAATAGTGTTTAAAGTAAATTTGATCCCTGTATAAAGTAATGTTTCACTATGGTATTGTCACATAGGCATATCAACCACTATGTTTATATTCATCTCCCAAATGATTTTCTCTTGTTTCTTCTCTCAAGATATAACATTTTCATCCCTGAAACAATTTGCATTCTACTATCATGATCAATATGTATACATATGTAATAAATCATACTGCATATGCTAGAAAACATTTGGCATTTGCCTTTCAAAATCTGGCTTATTTTTCTTAACACAATGTTGTAAAATTCCATCCATTTCCTGCAAATGGCATTGTATTCATGATTAAAGATTGCGATAGGGGCCACGTTTACTTTATACACAATATGTTGACAGGCATCAAAGCTGTTTCCATATACAGATGTTGTGAGGTATCACAAGGAAGATGGATGTGCAGCTATCATTCTCAGACTTAAATATTATTAAGCAAAAGTGGTATAGTTAGATCACATGGTAGTATGCTATTTTCAACGTACTGGGGGTTTTGTGTTTGGTTTTTTGATCTTGTTTTTTTTGTGTGTGTTAAAATAGCCATTTTGACTAGATTGAAATGGAATATCAAAGCTGTTTAGATTTTCACTTCCTCAAAACCTATGAATGTTGAATAATCTTTCAAATAATTATTTGCTCTATGTACTTTTTTTGAAACTGCTTGTCCTATTTATTGATTAGATTATTTTTCAATGTTTAGTTTTATTCAGTTATTTATAAATTCTATACATTAATTCCTGAGATATGTAGCTGTCAAGAATTTCTCCTATATTGTGGCTGTCTGTTTGCTTTCCTGTTCAGAACCATTTAAATTTTATCCAATCACATTAACCAACGCATGCTTTTGTTATCTGGGCAACTGGTGTCAGAATCATAAAGTCCTGGCATATGCATGAACATTGGCATGCTTCCCATTATCAGTTTTATAGCTTAAGGTCTTACATGAAAGCCTTTGATCCATTTGTAACTGATTTTATGAGAAATTGGGATGTAATTTCATTCTTCTCTGGGTGGACATCCAGTTCTCCCTGCATCATTGATGAAGAGGCTTGTTTCTGTAATACATTTTGGTTTTGTTCAGCATCAGGGGGTATCCATGTAAGAGACTTGAACCTTAGTTCCATTGTGTGGATCCATGTGTTTGCTTGCTGGTGTGTGTGTGTGTGTGTGTGTGTGTCCGCACACACGTGTGCATATGAGTTTGTAATTTTTTTTCCTTTTATGAAACTGAAGTACAATTTAGAATCATGTGCTGAAGCAATTCAAGAATTGTACTTTCTGTTCAGGATGATTTGGCTTTTATTTAGGGGGAATTTTTTCTGCTTCCATGTAAATTTTAGTCATTTTTTCTTGTTTATTGAAAAATATCATTAGTATTTTAATAGGAACTACATCAAGTATGTAGATAACCTTCAATAATAGAGTCATTTAAGCAATACTAATTTTGAAAATTTATGGGAGAGCTTTCCATTTCCTACAATTTTTGTATGTCTACAGTTTTTGGGTGACTTAAAATTTTTAAAGTAGAGGTCTTAGACTTTCTTGATTACGTTTTTTCCTACTTTTGTTCATTTGTCCTTTACTTTTTGTGTACTGATTTATTAATTCATTTACTTATATATCAGGAAATGGGTGTGTAGGTCAAAGTACACTTTGCTCAGTCAGTTCTCTTTTTACTATATGGGCTTCAGTCCTAGAAAGCAGGCTGTCCAGCTTGGCTGCAAGTGCTTTCACTGACTGGTCATTTATGAAGACAATGCAAATATGAGTGTTTTTACCAATTTCTTTTATTGTATACGTGATCACTGGCACATAGGAAACTTACTTTTATAATAATTTTAATGGCTGGCTATTTGCTGAAAGTCTTTGTCACCACATCTTTGAATTTTGTAGTGGAGACATTAAGGTGTTATAAGCATATCATATCCATAGCAAATAATGTTGACTTGGCTTCTTTTTCCATTGGCAAGCTTTTTCTATACTTTATTTATTATTCTAGCCAACAATTTAATAATTGCAATGAATAAAGATGGAAGAGAATAAACACTCATGTCCCATTAATAATCTTAGTTAGAATGGTCCAGGATTTCCACTCTTACTCTAAAACTGAATGTAAGTATGTCACATATAACTGTTGCTATGCTCAGTGTTCAAATTATATTTGGGGATCTTTAATACTATGGGTTGTTAAGCTTTTCCTTGGTTTTTTACTGAATGAATTAAGATGGTTTCAGGTTTCTGTTTAGGAATTGATTCATGTACTCTATAGCATTCATTGATTTTTAAATATTTTTTAAAATATTCAAGTCTCCTTATGTCCCTATAAATTAAGCCATCTAGAATATGGCATATGGTATTTGGCAAAGTGTGCATATTATTCACCTTTTCAAAGACAATTCTTCATTTTAGTTACTCTCTGTACTGCTTTTTCCATCTCATTTCAGCTATGTCTTCCTTGATCATTTGTTTCTGTCTACTACAATTTTTTTTTTTTTTGCTTTGCTTCTCATTTTTTGGTTAAAATCCTGAAGTGCAATATGAAGTAGTGTTTAGAGACTTGTATGAACTTTCTAAGTGATTGTGGATAGCTATAAAATCTTGAATATTCCCTTGTCACCTTCCAAATATACTGGTAAGTTGTACCTTTATTTTCATTTGAATAAAGTTTTTTAAATATATTACCTAATTTCTTCAATGACCAACTGATCAGTCACATGTTTTGGTTTGGTTTGGTTTGTTGGTTGGTTGGTTGATTTGTTGATTGGTTTGTTTGGTTTGGTTTTCCAATCCACATGTATTTGTATGGGTTTTTTTTGTTGTTGTTGTTGTTTTTGTTTTGTTTTGTTTTGTTTGGTTTGGTTTTTTTTTGTTTTTTTTACATTTTTTTACTTTGTGGTATGAAATTTTCTTGGGAGAGGTGAATAAGTGCCCACTAGTTTGTGCCCTACCAGACAAGAGCATGAAAGCATCAAAGGCACCTACATCCCTAAGAAGACCACCCCTGTGTAGGTAATGACTAATGAAACCTACATACTTGAAGTTCTCTCTCAACATTCAGACAGTTCAACAGGTCAGAAAATCCCTCTTCACAGCAAGTCTTTACCACTTATATAATCATGGGGAGAGAAAGCCTTTTCAATTCTGGTTTCAGGAACATTCTGAGACTTCTTCATTACTCCCTGAGTTTTAAAAAGTCTTCTTTCAGGGTGAAATGTTTCAATTCCAAACTTCCTAAGTTTTACCAAGATGCCACAAAAAAAAATTTTTTTTCAACTCTGAGGAAATATAACACAAAGTGAAGTGTTTCAATTGACAACCAAAGATGTCTTAAAAAAAAAAAACAACTCCTATTTCTAGTTTCCATTGGCTCAGGGGTATACTATGATGTGATAAGAATTCAGTCCAGTTCAAAGGTCCCCATAACCTTCAATAGCTCGAGTGTTGTGGGGTTTGGTGATTTTGCTTGTTTTTCTTGTTTGCTTGTTTGTCTTTTGAAGCTCAAGTATTTTCTGAAATCAAAGTAATCTGTCAGCTCCAAGTTATGTACTTCTTAAATATAATTACATAGAATCAATACTCCCATGATATAAAGGGGAAACACTGAAAAAAACAAGAAATTACTGAATGAAGCCAGGCTAAATCCTAGTAACACAATTCCTGCAGTTGTATGATTGACATCTGTTGGTCATATTGAAATGATTTGAAATCCAAATGGTTTAGGGACCCCATCCCTCCAGCTCTGCTGTATTTGGAATAAATATCATTTTTTGGTTATATCCCTTACATTTATTTGTCCACTGTAGATGATATCCCATGGTTAAGATTTCTAGTCTCCCTTACAGGTCAGGCTCTGTCTTCACAGAGGCCTTCTTTCAGAAGCTCCAAGCCTCCTACACATTGCCTCAGTGGCTCTCTGGAAACATAATGAACAATTCATTGCTCCCTACATCTTTTATCTTTTAAGTCTACCAAACCAGGACAATAAGGAAGATGCTATCGAATCGGAATGAAGTCAAATCTCTTGTTCCACAGTCAAATCAGCTTATGTGTGCAAATCCCCAAGAGACAGTTCCAGACACAGGTATTTGCGATGCAGGAAACCACTTGAAGGGTGTTGTCAGTTTAGACTCTTTATAGGGAAATTTGTACCTTTACTACATGGTTCCTTCTATATATCTTGTCCTTAAGACACTTGTTTGTCATTCTCTTAGCACAGGTCACCTGGTTTCTCTTTGATGGTGCTAGTCACATTATCAGTCACAGGTGCTTGTCTTCTAGAGTCTCCTAGTCTGAAACTTTAAACTTGCTCTGATGATTTTCCTTTTTAAGCTTGATACTTTATCTTTCTGCCCACTTTTTGTTCTGTCTCACAGTAGATTTGCATGAGACCCATGACCAGTATCTAAAATACAGTGTAATTATTCTCCTGTCTTAAAATTTCTTCCACTAAGCAGGTTAAAGTTTCTTTCAATTCAACTTCAAGTTTCAGGACATGGAAAAAATGCAACTGCCCTGTGTTTTGCAGAATAACATACAAAGTGGCCAGTACTCCAGGTACTGATAGATATTTTTGTTCTCTGAAACTTCCTGTTCTGGTCCTCCTTTGTCTTAGGTTTCTCTGAGCACTCTTGCCTTCTAAGCACTCAAGAGAATGGCACTTGAAGTTTTGCTTACAGAACTCAATGGTTTGTATTGCTCAAAGTTCTATAACCACCCACATCCCTCAAACAAGTTATTTCCAAAGGTTAAAAGAATTTCAGGGTCAGCTTTGTTACAACTGCCCCAGTTTCTGGTATTAAATTTGTGCATTGTCTTCTTTACTGGTTGCTGTGAGGAAAGGTCTGACAAAAGCAGCCTAGTGAGGAAAGTTTATTTTAACTCACAGTTTCAAGAATGTTTCAGTACCAGCAGGCAGAGACTTTCATTGCATCAGGAAGAAGTAAGCCATGAATGTGTATGCTCAACCTTTTTTTTCCATTTGGTTTTTTTTTTCTTTTTCCTCCTGTCCAGCCCACATGCCTCTTCCCTCTTCCATCTCCTTCTTCTCCCTGGCCCCATCCTTCTCCTCCTCCTTTAATTGGAACCCAGAACATGGAACAGTACTGCCTACATTTAGAGTGGATCTTCGCACATCAATATTTACCTAATCTACATAACAGACCTTACAAGACACTTGCTTCCATGGTGATACTAAATCTCATCAAGGTATCTTTTGAAATTAGTAATCAAGAATACATTATCTATTTAGCAGGGAGTAAGACTCAAAAGTTATATTTGATCTTAATCTTACCACCGAGAGCAAGACGACATAACAGAGAACAGACAAAGCTCGCCAAGGAGAGCTTGTTTTTATAGCCACTGTATTTCCCAGAAGATGTACATATTGGTAAACATTTCTGTTTCCTGATCCATTAAACATCCAGGAAGCATGCATGTACGCACACTCAGAGAGAGGGGAAAACAGTTTAATAACAAGGCAACATATTTGTAAATACTTTTCAAGTGTATAGTAACTTGGTTTAGCTTCTTAATTATATTTCTCAATTGCTCAATATGCTGATAGTATTAAAACACTTTTTTGTTTGCTTACATGTGTGTGTGTGTGTGTGTGTGTATGTGTGTGTGTGTGTGTGTGTTTTCTTTTTACATCTCAATAGCTGTGCCCTAACTGGTTTTCCCCCTCCCACAGTCCTTCCCCCATCCTTCATCTCCTTCTTCCCTGAAAGAGAGGAGGCCTCCCCTGCGTGTCCCCCTAACCTAGAAGCTAGGTACTTCTCCTGGGGCCGGAAAAGACAACTGAGTTATGGGGTTGAATTCCAGATAGGCAACAGCCTTGGGGCTAGCCCCCATTCCAGTAACTGCCTGAAATCATGCCCGAAGTTCCAGTACTTGAAAAGTAAAGCAGGAATCACAAATTCAAAGTGATCCTGATTACAGAGCACAGGGAAAGTTTGAGTTCAGTCTGACATACCTGAGACCTTGTCTTGAACAATATCAGCAAAAATAAAATAGTAAAAGAAACAAAAGAATTTTTGGCTTTGCTGTTTGTTTGCTGGGAGAAGGGAAGGACAGATGCTTCCTAGACTGCTCTAAGCTGTGTAGGAATGTGGCAGCATATAATGGTGTCACCTACAAGGGAGGAACACATGTTCAATAGCTGACAAAATGTTCTACCCATGGCAAGCTGAAAAGAGGCTTACTTTATGTATTTGTCAAAGCATTGGATCATTTTGTACTACATCCATATAGAGCAATAAACTGCCCACCCGGGTATTCCTCAACCTTGTAATTGCTCTTATAAAAAGAAAGAATCTCATAGGTTTGCACTTTTTGGGGCTACTGTGGGGACTCTGCAATCAGGTTCCATTGAACCAGTTGATGTAAATTTAAGAAGCAGGAGAAAAGTCTCGAGCTTGAATTCCACATTCTCTATGTGTAATGTTCTAAAGGCAATGGCCCGTCTCTGGGAAAATGCACCATTTAAGCCATTCAAATGTGTTATTTCCAACCACATTCACTGGAAAAAGTTAAGAAGTATACAAAAGATGCAAAAAAGTTAAGAGGTAATAAGAAATACAGCCCAATGTACTAGTAGACATGAAAATGAAAAGGTAACTGAAAATAATTAAAAAATATATTCTTTATGTCTTTGGATCTTGAGAGCTGGTAACATTTTATTGGGAAAAAATGAGTCCCAGGAAGATCGTTTGGTGCAGTTGCTGCTCTGTCCCAGGACCTGTGTTCAGTTCCCAGCATACACATACATGCTCAAAACCATGTGTAACTCTAATCGCAGGGAATGCAATGCCCTCTCATGCACCAGGCATGTAATTAGCTCACAAACCAAGCAGGAAAAACACTCATACACCTAAGATACATTAACAATTTGCAAAGGAAAAGACAAATAGCTTGCATATTAACTGATTTATGCAGAAAAGCTCAGTGCTTGTACACATGATAACATGTACCCACAGAGACCAGAAGAGGATGTCAGATCCATTGTATCTGAAATCTATGAGCTGCCTGAAGTGGGTGCTGATAACTAACTCAGTAGGAGTCCTTAAGCCCTATATTCTCTGCTGGAACCAACATATTCTCTCTCTTTTGTAGCAACGCTAACTCCTCCAAGACACTCTCCACTTCTAACTCAACACATGCAAATGTCACTCAGCTAGAGATGGGAATATCCTAAAATTTCTAGGTGTCAGATAGCTATAAAGTCCCTGGCTGTTATTATATCATTGATTTCCCTGAGATGTTTGATCCAACTGCTCTTCATCTTCACTGCCACTTTCCTCTGCTGGAATCCTCATTAACACTTCTTCTGACTTTACCCTTCTCTTCCCGCCATGCCTTCCTTCAAGGGATCCCTTTCTTTGGTCAGTGCCATGAGTGCTGCTGTTCCAGAAGTTTCTTTGTTCTCCTCAGTAGATATTTTTGTGGTATTGTCTACTCTCATTATTATTTATCAATAAAGTACTTGTATGGGGATTCATCCCAGAAACTCCAACATAATTGTGGATGCTAAGAAAGGCTTGCTGAAAGGAGCCTGATACAGCTGTCTTCTGAGAGGCCCTACCTACAAATACAGAGTAGGATGCTCATAGCCAACCATTGCACTGAGTGCAGGGTCCCCAAAGGAGAAGTTAGAGAAAGGACCGAAGGAGCTGAAAGGGTTTGCAACCCCATAGGAAGAACAACAATATCAATCAACCAACCAGAACCCCAGAGCTCCCAGGGACTAAGCCACCAACCAAGGAGAACACATGGCTCTGGCTGTATATGTAGCAGAGGATGGCCTTGTCAGGTATCCATGGGAGGAGAGGTCCTTGTTCCTATGAAGGTGTCCCACCGTAGGGGAATCGAGGGTGGGGAGGCAGGAGTGGGTGGGTGGGTTGAGGAACTCCCTTTAGAAGCATGGCTAGGGGGGGAAATGGAATAAGGGGATAACACTTGAAATGTAAATAAATTAAAAATAAATAACAAACAAACAATCTAAAGAACAAATGAGGGAGAGAGACAGAGGGAGTGAGGGAGGGAGGAAGGGAGGGACGAAAAAGGGAGGGAAGAAGGGAGAGGTGGAAGAATAATTTGTTTTAAACATTATAATAAAGAACTAATTTCATATTGTAAAAATATAAATAAAAAATAAAGCACTTGTAGCCTTCCTTTCTATAATTCATAGATTCTTCATACTGAATGCCAGGTAATTATGGTTGAGTCCCCCTGCATACCTCTGGCTTCCCTAAGACTTGCTTAGGACTAAGCTATCCTCAAATTTTATTGCTCCTCCTGACTTTGCCTTCTTAAGGCTGGAAATACAGGCATGCAGCACCACAGCCGACTCTTCCTGTAGTTTTTCTAGACTATACTCTAGGAGTTATTCTTGATACCTGCCTCAATTTCCAGCCCTTCATACTTGAACGAAACTGAACTAATATTAATACTATTGTAATATTTGCAGATTTTTTCCTGTTTTCTTTCTCTTATGAACAACTTTTTTTTACCTTCATTTTGTTCTTGTTTGTTTCCAATACATTCTCTGCCCCTTAACTACAGTAATCTCTTAAAAGTCATTTTGATAATGTCTTCATTTCACTTATAAAACTTCAAACATTCTACATGAACTTTCTATGTCTTTACAAATTCTGAGGCTTCTCATAATTCTTTTGTAACCTAATCCCAAATAACCCCTGCTCCATGGACTTAACCCTTACTATGTTTCTCATTTATTTTATTGCCCTGGAGATAGTCAAGATTTTTCATACCAGTAAGGGCATAATTTTTACTACATAGTTCTAGGGAATATGAAGGCCATTTTCCACATACTTATACAGTAAATTCATTGTAACATGCTCATTTATTTGAATTTTTCTCTCCCTCTATGATGTTCCGCTAAGCCAGTTCTCCGAAGCTGACTTTAATTCCTACAACACTATCACTGCAATATGGCAGATGAACTCATGATCACATTTCCAGAAGGAATAGATGTGGGGCACCTCCCATTTAAAGTCTTTGTCCAGCCTTACACAAAGCCTCAGAGATCATATATTCGACTGAAAAGTCAGTTTCCTGAAGTGAGCAAGGGCTCAGACTTCATTTATTTTGACCTTAGTGTTTCTCCTAGACATAGAGGTACATAGAGCTTTGGGGCTCGCCTCGTATTTGTGAATTCAGAACCCACATCAAAGTGATCTCAAAAGACCCAGATATTTAATCGTCCCCCATTACATACTATTCCACTAAAGGAAGAGGAATGGAGTTATGGGGGAAGGATCACCACTGAGCATGAGTTTTTATACATTTCTTCTGTGGGGAACTTTTTCTTTCAATCAATAACTGAGTTTAAAGCAGGGGAAGGTTTGAGAAAAAGGATTGTGCTTTTCTATTATGGAGCCTGACATCAATCTTCTCCTCACAGTGTTTGACCTTCTTTGATTATTTGGGTTAGAAGTCAGCAAACTTCTGTAAAGGTCTAGATAGTAAATACTTCATGTTTTTTCAGGTCGTTCGGTTTCCATTGCACTTGCTTAACTTTGTCATTGTGGCACAAAACAGTCATAAACAATAGGTAAATAAATAGATTTGACTCTGCTCCACAGACAAAAGACCACATTTGGCCCACAGGCTGGAGTGAACTGACCCCAATACATGTCGACAAATATTCTTCCTGTCTTTCCATCTATCTCATGGCCAGCTCTATGGCCCATTAAGTAAGACAAATCTCCAAGAGTAAGTCCCTTCAAGTAATGCTGACATCATTATTGCTGCTGAAGGTTAGATACTGACACTGATGGTAAATATGTCATCCTTATCCATACTGACACCATAAAGTCAAAATCCACATAAACACCTTCTGTCATCAATCCAGGATGACAGACACAGCCACTACTACTGTTTTAACCAGCGTTGGCACTTTTGTTAGAGTTGAATTTCTTATCCATTTTAAAAGGAAATATCTACTGGGTACTTTTAGAAAACTAAGTAATATGATAACTTTACAAGACTTCTTTTTTTTGAGGGGGGAGGGATTTCATTTTTTTCGAGACAGGGTTTCTCTGTATAGCCCTGGCTGTCCTGGAATTTACTCTATAGACCAGGCTGACCTCGAACTCAGAAATCTGCCTGCCTCTGCCTCCCAGAGTGCTGGGATTACAGGCGCGAACCACCACTGCCCAGATTCAAGACTTCTTTAAGATTCATTTGAGCATGAAAGTTGCTTCACCTATAATGATCTGCTAAAGAAGTTCTAACAAGTCCAGGAAGTGTAATTAAGCTGTCACTCAAAGCCTGAAGGAGTCACTTCATACCACACTGTGACTCACTCATGAACACATTTCTACAGTGTTAATCTTATTTTTTATTTAAATTTTTATTGGACATTTTCTTTATTTACATTTTGGATGTTATCCCCTTTCCTTGTTTCCCCTGAATACCCCCATCACATCCCCCCTCCCACTGCTTCTATAGGGGTGTTCCCCCTCCCACCCACCCTATCCTGCTGTTGCATTCCCCAACACTGGGACATCAAGCCTTCACAGGGTCAAGGGCCTCTTCTCACATCGATTCTGGACAAGGCCATTCTCTGCTACATATGCAGCTGGAGTCATGGGTCCCTCCATGTGTACACCTTGGTTGGTGGTTTAGTCCTTGGAATCTCTGGGGGTACAGGTTGGTTGATATTGTTCTTCCTACAGGGTTGTAAATCCTTTCAGCTCCTTCATTCCTTTGTCTAACTCCTCCATTGGGGGCCCGTGCTCAGTCCAATTGGCTGTGAGCATCTGCCTCTGTATTTGTCAGGCTCTGGCAGAGCCTCTCAGGAGTCAGCTATATCAGGCTCCTGTCAGCAAGCACTTGTTGGCAACTAACTACAACAGTGTCTGCATTTGGTGACTGTATATGGATGGATCTCTAGGTAGAACAGTCTCTGCATGGCCTTTCTTTCAGTCTCTGTTCCACTCTTTGTCTCCATACTTCCTCCTGTGAGTTATTTTGTTTCCCTTCTAAGAAGGACTGACACACCCACACTTTGGTCTTCCTTCTTGAGATTCATGTGGTCTGTGAATTATATCTTGGGTATTACAAGCTTTTGGACAAAAACCAACCAACAGATGGGGAAAAGATCCTTACCAATCCTACATGTGATAGAGGGCTAATATCAAACATATACAAAGAACTCAAGAAATTAGACTCCAGATTTTCACATAACCCTATTTAAAATTGGGTACAGAGCTAAACAAAGAATTTTCAACTGAGGAATATTAAATAGCCTAGAAGCACCTAAAGAAATGTTCAACATCCGTAGTCATCGGGGAAATGCAAATCAAAACAACCCTGAGATTCTACTTCACACCAGACAGAATGGCTAAAATCACAAACTCAGGTGACAGAAGATTCTAGCAAGGATGTGGAGAAAGAGAAATACTTCTCCATTGTTGGTGGGGTTGCAAGCTGGTATAACCACTGTGGAAATCAGTCCAGCGATTCTTCAGAAAATTGGACATAGTGCCTGAAAACCCAGATATACCACTCCTAGACATATACCCAGAAGATGCTCAAACATATAATAAGGACACATGCTCCACTATGTTCATAGCAGCCTTATTTATAATAGCCAGAAGCTGGAAAGAACCCAGATGTCCTTCAACAGAAAAATGGATACAGAAAATGTAGTACATTTACACAATGGAGTATTACTCAGCTATCAAAAATAATGAATTCATGAAATACTTAGGCAAATTGATGGAACTAGATAATATCATCCTGAGTGAGGTAACCCAATTACAAAACACACATGGTATGCACTCACTGATAAGTGGATATTAACCCGAAAGCTTGGAATACCCAAGATACAGTGTTAATCTTAGCTTAGAGGGAACTTCCTCATTACCCATATATCTAGCCCTCTGTCATTCTCTTCTTCACTCCTCATCTTCAATAGATCACTCCAATGTTCACTTTGGGGTGAGTAATCTCAATTCCAATTTGAATTACAGTAACTAAACCTGATCCTGCTAATTCTTTTAGTCAGTCACTACTTTTCCCTCTGGATGTGGGGCTTCAGGATGTGAGCCATACAGAGACAATTCTAATTAAGAGTTAAAGGAAAGAAAGAGGCAGGGGAAGGCCTAAAGCAGGCAAGGATGCACACAGGGGGAAGATGCTCTTCTCTTTGCAAGTGGGGAACTTACACTGACATGGAATACTTGAAAGGTATGAGAATCCTGATTTCTTGATCTCCTTCACCTAAATGTCAACTATATCTAGGCACACCAATCATTAACTGTTTTGTTTTATATGTAAGAGGTATGAATTCAATATCTTGTGAATGCACACTATACTTAAAGTCAAGAACTTATTATTTATAGCAGGCACTGTGTCCTGAGTAGTTTGTGATTCTCTTTATTATGATAGCGTAGACAACATGGATTTCTCATGATTCTGTCATTAATTGGCAGCTGTCCTTAGCCATTTCTGTTCTTCCTTCAGAACTTGAATGGTAACCCTAATCTCTTAAATGTATACAACAACATTTCCCCCATGTCTCTCAGGAGACATGACTATTGTCTCATCACAAGATATCACAGAGAAGAGTCTCTTGGCAATCATAAGGTTGTGCATACTCAAAGTATACAGATAACTATTTTCTTCCCCTAAGAGTTTTTATTTCAGAGTACTTCTTCCTTCATGTAGTTTATGGCAAGATGTACTGAATAGAGTTCTCTTTAATAAAAAGGAGTGTGTGTGTGTGTGTGTGTGTGTTCAGATACTTCTGAATGGCAAGAGTACAGTAATTGTCCCCTGTGTTTTGTTTGAGTGGTTGATTGTTTGGTTGGTTGGTTTTGGGTTTTGTTTGTTTGTTAGTAACAACTTTTTTTTTTCTTTTTTTTTATTTGATATAATTTATTTACATTTCAAATGATTTCCCCTTTTCTAGCCCCCCCCCCCACTCCCCGAAAGTCCCGTAAGCCCCCTTCTCTTCCCCTGTCCTCCCTCCCACCCCTTCCCAGTTCCCCGTTCTGGTTTTGCCAAATACTGTTTCACTGAGTCTTTCCAGAACCAGGGACCACTCCTGCTTTCTTCTTGTATCTCATTTGATGTGTGGATTATGTTTTGGGTATTCCAGTTTTCTAGGTTAATAACCACTTATTAGTGAGTGCATACCATGATTCACCTTTTGAGTCTGGGTTACCTCACTTAGTATGATGTTCTCTAGCTCCATCCATTTGCCTAAGAATTTCATGAATTCATTGTTTCTAATGGCTGAATAGTACTCCATTGTGTAGATATACCACATTTTTTGTATCCACTCTTCTGTTGAGGGATACCTGGGTTCTTTCCAGCATCTGGCAATTATAAATAGGGCTGCTATGAACATAGTAGAGCATGTATCCTTATTACATGGTGGGGAATCCTCTGGGTATATGCCCAGGAGTGGTATAGCAGGATCTTCTGGAAGTGAGGTGCCCAGTTTTCGGAGGAACCGCCAGACTGCTTTCCAGAGTGGTTGTACCAATTTGCAACCCCACCAGCAGTGGAGGAGTGTTCCTCTTTCTCCGCACCCTCTCCAACACCTGCTGTCTCCTGAATTTTTAATCTTAGCCATTCTGACTGGTGTAAGATGAAATCTTAGGGTTGTTTTGATTTGCATTTCCCTAATGACTAATGAAGTTGAGCATTTTTTAAGATGCTTCTCCGCCATCAGAAGTTCTTCAGGTGAGAATTCTTTGTTTAACTCTGTACCCCATTTTTTAATAGGGTTGTTCGGTTTTCTGGAGTCTAACTTCTTGAGTTCTTTATATATATTGGATATTAGCCCTCTATCTGATGTAGGATTGGTGAAGATCTTTTCCCAATTTGTTGGTTGCCGATCTGTCCTCTTGATGGTGTCCTTTGCCTTACAGAAACTCTGTAACCTTATGAGGTCCCATTTGTCAATTCTTGCTCTTAGAGCATACGCTATTGGTGTTCTGTTCAGAAACTTTCTCCCTGTACCGATGTCCTCAAGGGTCTTCCCCAGTTTCTTTTCTATTAGCTTCAGAGTGTCTGGCTTTATGTGGAGGTCCTTGATCCATTTGGATTTGAGCTTAGTACAAGGAGACAAGGATGGATCAATTCACATTCTTTACCAAACATGCGAAAGATCTGTATGGCAAGAACTTCAAGACTCTGAAGAAGGAAATGGAAGAAGACCTCAAAAAATGGGAAAACCTCCCATGCTCATGGATCGGTAGAATCAATATAGTTAAAATGGCCATTTTGCCTAAAGCACTATACAGATTCAATGCAATACCCATCAAAATCCCAACTCAATTCTTCACAGAGTTAGAAAGAGCAATCATCAAATTCATCTGGAACAACAAAAAACCCAGGATAGCTAAAACTATTCTCAGCAACAAAAGAAAATCTGGGGGAATCAGTATCCCTGACCTCAAGCAATACTACAGAGCAATAGTGTTAAAAACTGCATGGTATTGGTACAGTGACAGGCAGGAGGATCAATGGAACAGGATTGAAGATCCAGAAATGAACCCACACACCTATGGCCACTTGATCCTCGACAAAGAGGCTGAAAACATCCAATGGAAAAAAGATAGCCTTTTCAACAAATGGTGCTGGTTCAACTGGAGTAACAACTTTTGATGAAAGTTTCATGTGATGCAGGATGATGTGTTTTGTTTCTCTGTCAATGTCCTTAGAGATTTCTTCAAGAGGATATCATGGAGCTGACCTGATAGCTGGTGGCATATTCTTACAATAGTCTAAGTAGAAAGCCTTCAAGTTCCACTATTCCATATCTAAAGCCAACTTCCCTTTCCAATTTCTTATCTCATCATAATCGAACTCTTCACACACAGACACACACACACACACACACACAGAGATCAAAGAAAGAGGCAGGACAAAATAAAGCGATGAAGGGACAAAGAAGGAAAATGAGAGAGGAAAAGAGGGGAAGAGGTAATGAATGACAAAGGGACAAGAAATGAAAGAGAAAAATGAAGAAAGGAGGAAGAAAAGAGGAAGAGAGGATACAAGAAAGGAAGAGGGGATTAATAAAGAAAAGAGAGAAGTGAAGGAAGAAAGAAAAACATGATGGAATAAAGAACAAGTTTTATTTTAGTTTACAGCTAAGACCTAATAAAAATATACTATAAATACTACAAATCAAAGAGTAAGAAGCTTATGTTTGTCTCAAGCTGAACCGTATTTCTGGTAGAAAAGGTCTCGCCTCACAAGGTTATGGCAATTCTGCAGCATATGGTAAGTGGCCTCCTGGTCCCTGGTTTTTCATCCTGGGTGAAAGAACAGAAGTCCAAGGTCCTGATTTTATTTTAAGGAAGGACACTGAGTCTAGCAGACATCATTTAAAAATCCTGTTAAATAGGCAAGATTTTTTTAATTCACATGACTACAAAATTCTCTTGCTATTGTAACCTTTGTCTGACCAGCCATGACCCAACTTCTGTAGAAAAAAATGTAGAATGAAATTTACTGTAATCTCTGCTTTACCATCTCTTAGATTAAAAAAAAAAACTTCTCAAGAGACAAAATAGTTACAAATATACTATTAAAAAGATAATCATTGTAAGTATCAAAAGTTCCAAAAGAGAGGTAATTATTTCAAGTTACTCAACTAATGATTTCTCCTGAAAGGGAATCAGTAGTGATTCTCAAAAGGCAATAACTGAAGTTTATCCATAACTAGCCTTTAAATCATCATACTGAACATCTGTGAAACTACTGATATGTGAGATTTAAAACAAAACTATGTAATTTTGCATCTGCAAACCGACAAACCTGGCTCTACCCCAGGGGTCTGTAAACTCTTGTGCAGAAGCCACATCTCCCAGTTAAACTACTTTTTCATTTTCCCTCTGTTAAACTAACATGCCTCCATCTTCTAACACAATGTCTAGCTCCAGACCTGTGGCCATGAACCTTCTTTATCTGTGAACCCCCTTCCCTTGGACTGGTTCTAGACCCATGGCTTAGGATCCATCTTTTTATAACTCAATTAAACAGCCCATCCAGTTTCACTTGGCCTAGCATAGGTCAATCTAAGGAAAGACGGGGATTTTCATATCAGACACACAAAGAAGTCTACACGCACATGTCAAATTGCAAAACGAAAACATTATGAGTGGTCAAAATAGTCTGTCTTCCATCAAATTCAATACTTCCTATAGAATTGTTCTCTAATATTGACTACCTAGATGACCCCGAGGACACAGAATGTAAAGAATGACTATAAACTTTATCAAATAATTAAGAGAATCTAAAGAACACACACACACACACACACACACACACACCAATAAACAAAACACATTTCATCAAACTGCAAGAGTGTCAAAATCAATGCTTGAGTGATGTTCAAGAGAAAATACAAACTTTTTATCTGTGACCTACCTTTGATTGGACTGGCTCTAGACACATATCTTAGGACTTATCTTTTCCTGATTCAATCAAACATCCCATCCACCAGTTTTACTTGGCCTAGCACAGGTCATACATATCCTGCTCTACTTTTTTTTTAAAAAATAATGAATTAATTATTAAGTAAATAGTGAATTAAATAATGAATGTAATTCAGGGTTTGAAAATTGAATTCAATAAAGACATAGAAATACTTCTGGGCATACAAACTAAAATGAAGATGGACTTGAAACAATATCTAAATTAGGGAGAAAGCTTTATAAGTAGAATAAATCAAGCAGATGATAATATTAGGACTCAAAGATAACATAAAGAATTTACACAGCATAAGCAAAGAAAATAAACTTATTCAAGTATAGAATAACTAAAGAAAAGCTGAGAAAAAATCCATGTTAATGGCACAGATAAACCTTTAGCATAATTGTAAGAGAAAACTTTTCCTAACTGAGGATGGACACACCTATATACAAGAAGTACACCAAATACTAACTAAATAAGATCAAAAGAAAAAATTTACAAGGCATACTATAATTAAAACTCCAAATTTATAGAACAAAGTTTGATAGAAGTATGAGAGAAAAATACAAGTTACATACAAAAGAAACCCCACCAGAATAACACATGATTTCTCAAGGTAACGCTGAAAATCAGAGACTGTAGTAAAACCCTCCATGTTCTGAAATATCATGAATGAAACCTAAACTGGTGGACTGAGTAAAAGTACCTTCTATCTTTGAAGGAATTTTAAATTTCACTATTTCTTTGAATATATTTTGAAAATAGAAACAGTTCAATAGAACTTGATTTGCTAATATGAAATAATTTCTAAAATATATTATAGATGATACTATTTATAAGTGGCATATATAATCATGCCAGAACAAATTAAAAGAGTAATATACACAAATATGCTATTTTATACTTAAAAATATTTTTAAAACAAAAGATTTTTCATAATAATTATCTTCGCAGACTAAAACTGCTGGGCATAAATATGAATTAGAAGAATCATTTGAATTTTTGAAGTGTTTTACTACATTGTTCTATTTCCCACACATATCCAAAAATGCATTTAAAGACAAAAATAAGTTCATTGGACTAAAACGTCAAATGCACTTAGCACACATTCTAATCATGAAAGTAAAACCAGGAAGATTTTAAAAGTCCTTGGTGCTCACTGCAGATGCCTGTCTCCCACCAGTTAATGGAATCACTGGGTTATGACCTGACAGAGTTTCATTAATATAGGCAAAAATGCACATTGGGCATTCCCACATCACCCATCAGTGCTGACTAACTGACTTACAGCCACTCAGAACAACAGTTACAAACTAGTGTGCATCCTGTCGTTCATTTAGGAGTTGGTTCACCTCCTTAAATTCAAGTCAGAAGCAGCAACAAAATCATGAGGACCAGCTAATGAAAACATCATGAGAGTGATGGATTGTGCAGAGAATTTCTGAAGCATTAATGTTGGGGAAAAGAAATCCTTATGAATGAAGGAATTTATAGCAGCAATTGTCAGGTAAGAACCAAGGCTTAGCCATTCTTCCCCCAAAACGTTTACTTATTTTAAAAAAAATCACATTTAAAAAAATACTACCTGTTTAGGAGTAAGATAATTTTATGAAATAATAGCACATCCCCTATATTACTTTAATAAAAGCATTTAAGAGTAGTGGATGACCCTCTGCGTCTGCTTATCTATCTTCTGTACACAAAGAACTTTGATAATTGTCATGGTTTGTATATGCTTGGCCCAGGGAGTGGCACTATTGGAAGGGGTGGGCCTGTTGGAGTAGGTGGAGTAGGTGGGTATGGGGTTTAAGACCCTCATCATAGATGGCTGGTAGAGAACATTCTGCTAGCAGCCTTCAGATGAAGGTGTAGAACTCTCAGCTTCTTCTTCACCATGCTTGTCCGGATGCTGCCATGCTTCTGCCTTGATGATAACATATTGAACCTCTGAACCTGTAAGCCAGACCCAATTAAATTTTCTCCTTTATAACACTTACCTTGGTCATGGTGTCTGTTCACAGGAGTAAAACCCTAACTAAGACAGGGACTGGGGTATTGCTGTGATAGTCCTGACCATGCTTTTGTTTAGAGGAATGTGGATTTTGGAATTTTGGATTTGCAAAGCAGTGGAATGCTTTAAGTGAGGCCTAATGGGCCATCTTAGTAGGAATACTGAAGACTTTGTTTCTGAGAGTGATTTGAACTGATCAGACTTGGCTTAAGAGGTTTCAGTGGATAATTTCAATATGTGGCCTAGAGACTGTTTTTGTGGTATTTTGGTGAAGAATGTGGCTACTTTTTGCCCTTGTCTGAAGAGTCTACAAGAAGCTAAGGTGAAGAGACTCAGGTTAATTGCATTGACAAAGGAAATCTCAGAAACGCCCATCATAGACTTTTTTCTCTAGTTAAGTCCCATGAAGAGCATTTTAAGCAAGCACAGGATACTGAGAAAGGAAAAATATTAAATATATGGAAATATCTAAAGGAAAATATAAAATTGGAATAAATTTTACTCAACTACCCAGAAGTAAAGGGGCACCAGGAAGGGAAATGGAGCTGAACTGTGTGTTCAAGGATATTAAATAGAATTAAGGGAGTAGTCAGCTTGGGGGCAAGATCCCACCCAGCTAAATTTAAGTCCAGTCATGGTAGCAGATGCCTTTAATCCCAGAAGGCAAAAGCAAGCAGATCTCTGAGTTCAAGGCCAGCCTAGAACAGAGTAAATTCTAGGTAAAGAAAAACTTAAATCCAGGTTTAATGGGCCACACCTTTAATCACAGTGTTTAGGAGATAGGCATGCAGATCTGAGTTCAAAGTCAGTCTACACAGTAAGTTCCAGGATAGCCAAGCTTAGGCTGCGAAGGAGTTGGGAACCAGAAAGCTGGTGATAATGTAGTAGACCAAGGGGTGGGGTTGGGGGCATGTTCCAGCCTCAGAAAGCAGCAGAACTTGGCAGCTCTGGCCATGTGGCTCTTTTAGAGTCCAGAATAGAAGCAATTACTGGGACAACTGATGCTGGTAAACTGGAGCTAAGAAATTAGCACTAATTAAGAAGAGAACAGCATGAGTAAGGTGACATTTCCTGGGAAATGTTTTCTGAGAGCACAAAGAAGCTGTGTTTCAGAGATAGCCAGGGTTGTACCTCATGCTTCAGCTGTACTTAGTAATGTGTAAGAGTCACCCAGGTGGTTCTGGTTTTGAAGGTATGAAGGAGTCATGAAGAACAGCTGAGGCTTGGCACTGTGAAATGCCATGGAAGGCCATTGATGAAGACATAGCCTCAGTTTTAGTTGATGGGCCAGGATTGAAGGGGCTATGCAAAAGACTTGTGGCTTGGCACCATGAAGAGAGTCTATGAGAGGCTATTGGTGAAGCCTACTTGCAGCAAAAAGATGCCAATGTACTGGAGATGCCAATCATACCATAGGATGATCACCAAGAACAGCAGCAGCAGTGGAGTGGATGAACCTGAGCTTAGAGTGCTACCGAGGGCAGAGCTGTAGAAGTGATGCCAGACCTTTGGAGGAGACCAGAAGATCATGTGTGAATACCAGGCACTAAAACAAGAAGCTGTACCATTGAAGTTGCCTTGGAGACCCCAACATGTTTGAGATGCCAGAGTCATGGGCTATCTGCTGAGGAAAGCTACTAACAGGGAATGGAACCAGCCTGGGAGAAAGAGCTTTGTTGCCATCACCAACAATGAAAAAGAAGTTAGAGAGCTGAATACTGCTTTAATATCAGGCATGGAGATAGAGAGTTTGGAGTTTGCCCAGCTGGTTTCGTGTTTTGCTTTGGGGATTGGATGAATCTCATAAGAGTCTTTGAACTTTGGACTTTTATCATTATTGAAACTGCCGTATACTATGGGGACTTTTTAAGTTGGACTAAATGTATTTTGCATTATGCTATGCTTAGGTATGGCCCATGCAGACTCATGTTTAACAAGCCTATGGAGGGCAAGGAGTGGAATGTGATGGTTTGAATTATGCTTGGCCTAGGGAGTGGCAGTATTAGAAGGTGTAGCCATGTTGTAATAGGTGTAGCCTTATTGGAGTCAGCATGTCACAGTGGGTATGGGCTTTAAGACCCTCATTCTAGATGCCTGGTAGCTAGTATTCTGCTATCAGCATTCAGATGAAGATGTAGAATGCTCAGCTCAGTTCTGCCTGCACCATGCCTGCCTGGATGCTGCCATGCTTCTGCCTTGATGATAACATATTGAACATCTGAACCTGTGAGCCAGCCCCAATTAAATGTTCTCCTTTATAAGATGTGCATTGGTCATGGTGTCTGTTCACAGCACTAAAACCCTAACTAAGACAATAATGTACAATTTCTGTATAATATGCACTCCCATATAATGTTTTGCATAGGTGCAGTTTTATTTCACAAGACAAATTGTTTAGTGCTTTGATAAGCTTTACATTTTAGTTCAGATTTTTTCTGAGAAAAGAAAAACAATTAATCATACTTGTCCTATATTGTATGTAGTTGTATCCGTGGCCATTTAGAAAATCACATCAAATCTGCTTTTGCTTCGTGCTTCTGATTTGGATGCATACCAAACTTGGTCTGCTTATTTAGCTCATTTAAAAGTAGGCTTACTTTTTTTCTTCTTCCCTAAGTTTTGTCTGGGAGTGAAGGAGGGATGTGTAGCTTGTAGCAGAGTGGACCAAGATGATTCTCCTCAGCTAAGACAAAAGTCAAAATAAGAATTATACTCTTAAAGACCAGGGTCATGAGACCCAAAGAAGAGAACAGAGCCAAAGTCAGGGAATAATGTCCCCAGTTTAAAAAGAAAGAAGATGACTCTGCTCACCACCCAATATGTGACTATAAGAAGCAGTTCTGAGTTTGGAAGTAAGTAAAGAAATTTTAGGTTTTTATAAAAGCCAAATGATATTAATCGGCTTAAGTGTTAAGCCAAGTGCGTGCTAACACTATTGGCAGATGACATGATAGTATACTTAAGTGACCCCAAAAACTCTACTAGATAACTCCCACAGCTGATAAACAACTTCAGCAAAGTGGCTGGCTACAAAATCAACACAAGCAAATCAGTAGCCTTTATATACTCAAAGGATAAGCAGGCTGAGAAAGAAATTAGGGAAATGACACCCTTCACAATAGCCACAAACAGCATAAAGTATCTAGGGGTGACTCTAACCAAACAAGTGAAAGACCTATATGACAAGAACTTCAGATCTCTGAAGAAGGAAATCAAAGAAGATCTCAGAAAATGGAAAAAATTTCCATGCTCGTGGATTGGCAGGATTAATATAGTTAAAATGGCCATCTTGCCAAAAGCAATCTACAGATTCAATGCTATCCCCATAAAAATCCCAACCCAGTTCTTCATAGAGCTAGAAAGAGCAATTCCCAAATTCATCTGGAATAACAAAAAACCCAGGATAGCTAAAACTATTCTCAACAGTAAAAGAACTTCAGGGGGATTTAGTATCCTAGACCTCAAACTTTACGACAGCAATAGTGATCAAAAAACTGCATGGTGTTGGTACAATGTCAGGCAAGTAGATCAATGGAATAGGATTGAAGACCCAGAAATGAACCCACACACCTATGGTCACTTGATCTTCGACAAAGGAGCTGAAAGCATCCAGTGGAAAAAGATAGTCTTTTCAACAAATGGTGCTGGTTCAATTGGAGGTCAGCATGCAGAAGAATGTGAATTGATCCATTCTTATCTCCTTGTACCAAGCTCAACTCCAAATGGATCAAGGACCTCCACATAAAACCAGACACACTGAAACTAATCGAAAAGAAACTGGGGAAGACCCTGGAGGACATGGGCACAGGGGAAAAGTTCCTGAATAGAACACCAATAGCGTATGGTCTAAGATCAAGAATTGACAAATGGGACCTCATAAAACTACAAAGTTTCTGTAAGGCAAAGGACACTGTCAAAAGGACAAAACGTCAACCAACAGATTGGGAAAGGATCTTCACCAACCCTAAATCTGACAGAGGGCTAATATCTAATATATACAAAGAACACAAGAAGGTAGAACCCAGAGAACCAAATAACCCCATTAAAAAGTGGGGTATGGAGCTGAACAAAGAATTTTCACATGAAGAACTTCTGAAGGCTGAGAAACAGCTTAAGAAATATTCAACATCATTAATCATTAGGAAAATTCAAATCAAAACAACCTTGAGATTTCACCTCACACCAGTCAGAATGGCTAAGGTCAAAAACTCAGGAGACAGCAGGTGTTGGCAAGGATGTGGAGAAAGAGGAACACTCCTCCACTGCTGGTGGGATTGCAAGATGGTGCAACCACTTTGGAAATCAGTCTGGCGGTTCCTCAGAAAACTGGGCATGACACTTCCTGAGGACCCTGCTATACCACTCCTGTGCATATACCCAGAGGATTCTTCAGCATGCAATAAGGACACATGATTCACTATGTTCATAGCAGCCCTATTTGTAGTAGCCAGAAGCTGGAAAGAACCCAGGTGTCCTTCAACGGAGGAATGGATACAAAAAATGTGGTATATTTACACAATGGAGTACTATTCAGACATTAGAAACAATGAATTCATGAAATTCTTAGACAAATGGATGGAGTTGGAGAACATCATACTAAGTGAGATAACCCAGTCTTAAAAGGTCAATCATGGTATGCACTCACTGATAAGTGGATATTAGCTTAGAAACTTTGAATACCCAAGACATAATCCACATATTAAATGATGTCCAAAAAGAATGGAGGAGTGGCCCCTGGTTCTGGAAAAACTCAATGCAGCAGTATAGAGGAATACCAGAACAGGGAAGTGGGAAGGGGGTAGATGGAGGAACAGGGGGAGGGAAGAGGGCTTATGGGACTTGTGGGGAGTGGGGACCCAGAAAAGGGGAAATCATTTGAAATGTAAATAAAAAAAATATCAATAAAGGGAAACATTAAAAAAAAAAGATGTTATCTATAATTAAGTCCAGCTATGCAGGGTCACTGTGCAGCTGTGCAACTTTGACAGTGCATGAAGTGACAGATGATATGTGGGGACACCTCTTCAGGTCTCATGTACCCAAGGAAAGTCCTTGTTTTAATTCACACAGAGGCCACCAAGGCCAGGGTGCCTTAGGTTCAGATGAAACAGACAAAATTCACTGTGCTTTCTTATGTCTTTCAATCATATTCTCTTTGTCTAAGCTGTATTCAGAGTAACACTTCCAATTTTTAAAAAATGGAATGCTATTATTACAGTATTTAAAAATATTAAATACATTCTATTTGAAACATAATAAATATTTATATTTCCGGGGTACAGTGTAGTGTCTTAGTGCCTGTAACCAATGTGTTACAATAAAATTAGACTGAGTCATCTATTATCTCAAGCACATGACACTTCTTTGTGTTGAGAACACTCAAATACACTGCACTAGATATTTTGAAATAGAAGACTGATTTTTGCCATTTATAATTTTCCTGCTACCCAAGGTCTCTAGAAACTGTACTTCTTATTGCTCTTTGCCCATTGGCCAGCCTGCCTCCAGCCTTCTGTCCCAATTCCCTGCCTAGATGTTTTTTTTTATGTTTTGTTTTGCTTTGTTTCATGATGGAATCTTGTTATTTAACGTCTCCAAATCTTTAGCGAGTTCAAGCTTCACATGCTCTAGGAAGCAATACAGGGAATGTATGATTTTATTTTTTTGCTTCTGCATATTATAATACTACAAAACCCAGTGATCTCACCTCAGTAAGTATTCCACCTTGGAAGTAAGAATAAGTGTGTTCAGAATAATGGAAACTGGAGGAGGGGATATAGGAGAGTTAGCTAAGCTAACTCAACATCCTTGTATAGTAGATATTTTACAGAATTATGTCAAAACATTTTACTGCATACAAGATTAAGACATGGCTTTTGAATTACAGAAACTCTGATAAAATAACAAATACCCTATAGAAATTAAGCCATTGTTCTCTTGCTCTGAATTTTCAATCGACAGTCGGAAATCTAGTTAAGGACACTTGGGTGAGATCACTACCTTATGAAAACAATAAAAGGATTATGTACTCTGGTGGCAAGGAGACATCATATCAGAAGCTACTTGTCTTCACCTCTGCTTCTGAATGCTTGTAAGTGAATATGTCATCCTGTTCCCATTTTTCCTAGCATCCAAAAGACTAGGATTTGACTCTCAAGTAATCTATTCATATTACTTGTTCGGAATCTCCTGAAAATTTTATCATCTAGAAAAGAATGTGACTTGTCAACTGAAAAAAAATTAAATGAGGCACCAGAGAAGAAAATGTGCATTAAATAAATCTTGTGTGTGTGTGTGTGTGGTTAATTAAAAATAGATTTTTTTTCCAAACAACATTCTGACCTTAAGTTTTCCCTTCTTCATCTCTCACACTTGTGGTATTCTTCAAAATGAGTTTTTCCTGTTTATTGTTGTTGTTGTTGTTGTTTGCTTTATTTTTGGTTTTTCGAGTTTTTCCCTGATATAGTATACAGAGAGAAGCATACTATTCGATATGCAGTATTAGAGTCTTCCAGTCAGCCACAGGTCCAGAATTCTCTTTGTTTTACTTGCCCCTTGGGGCCAATAGACTTTAATTAATTCCATTAATATGCAGCCAAAGCCTGAGATGTCATTTTGCAAGACAAACGAGTGGGTGGGAGTAGGGACTTGTGTAGCAGCACCTTTTTATTGCCATAATAAATTACCAAAAACTTAGTAGCTTAAAATCCCAATTTATTATCTCAAATTTTCTGTGGGACAGAAGTCCAGGCTCACAGTGGCTCAGGTGATTTTAAGCACTGAGCATCATAAGTATGTATAAAATAGCAGTAACTACAAGTGATGGATTATTCAGAGAAGCCAGTGTCATGAGGTCACAAGAGTCTGAGTCAGGATTAGCGTCTCCCACATCAAGAGACATCTACTCAAATTATGAAATCTAGACAAGACAGTTTGACTCGTAGATGGAACTGTACTTAGTTGCCCTGAAGCAGGAGACAAGCACACCCAACAGAATCAGCTATCATCTTTTACCCATAATATAGGGGGACCCTGGCTGTTCTGCATTGGCTGGGGAATTAACTGCATCAGAGGGAAGGTAAGGCCTTGAAAAGAGTGTTTGGTATACAGGGAGTGAGGCAATTTACCACACACACCTACAGCCTCCAGGATTCTCCCTGAGAGAAAGAATGACAGAAGTGTGAAGGAAAAATGTCTGTTACCCAACTGCAGGACCCTTTCTTCTTCTTCTTCTTCTTCTTCTTCTTCTTCTTCTTCTTCTTCTTCTTCTTCTTCTTCTTCTTCTTCTTCTTCTTCTTCTTCTTCTTCTTCTTCTTCTTCTCCTCCTCCTCCTTCTCCTCCTCCTCCTCCTCCTCCTCCTCCTCCTCCTCCTCCTCCTCGTCTTCTTCCTCTTCCTCCCCCTCTTCCTCCTCCACCTCCTCTTCTTCTTCTTCTTCTCCTCCTCCTTCTCCTCCTCCTCCTCCTCCTCCTCCTCCTCCTCCTCCTCCTCGTCTTCTTCCTCTTCCTCCCCCTCTTCCTCCTCCACCTCCTCTTCTTCTTCTTCCTCTTCCTCCTCCTCCTCTTTCTCCTCCTTCTTCCCCTCCTCTTCTTCTTCTTCTTCTTTTATTAGATAAATTCTTTATTTAAAATTCAAATGTTGTCCTCTTTCCTGTTCCCTCCCTTCAACTCGAAAATTCCCTAACCCATCCCCTGCTCCCTGCAGGATCCTTTTAGTAGAAAAGTCAGCTCTTTCCATATAGGGATGAGAGGAACTTGCTTCCTCCATTTATCATGAGGTTATGAGCAGAACCCAGGTTTATTGCCACCAAACTACATTGTTTTGGGCCTGGCCTGACTGGTGTGTGGCAGAACAAAGAAAAACAGACAACATATGTTAAAGCTGCCCAGCAGCCATGAAACTCACCACATTTACAATATACAGCTGAAGGAGGAAGCTGGTTAGCTAATCTCAGTATAGGGTTTCTGTAGGAGAGCAGTCTCTGGCTGCAGTCCTCTGGAAGAGAATAGCAGCGGAGGATTCTTTCTGTGCATAGTCAGACCAGGGAAAACCTTTCCATTCCCCTGAGCCTGACCTATGTAAGGCTTTACCATTCCTTTAAGTTTGAGGCACCGAGGCTCTAAACACAGCCATGTTGATGTGTTTACATTACTCGTTCACTCAGGACTTTATCTGCTCCCCCAAATCTTATCTTTATAGCCACGGCATTCTTCTGGAGTCTCTATCCTCACTATTAGAGCCCCTCTTGGTTCCTTAGAACACCTGCCATATTCTGGGCATTGCCTCCTGCATCTTCAGCAGCAATGAGATACCTTTTTCCTAGTTTTACTTTCTTTGTATTCCCTGCATGATTATTCCATCCAGAGACAAATCTGGTGGAGAAGGACTCAGTTTTCATTAAGGAGCTGGTCACTGTGAGGTTGACCATGCTCCAATGAGTATATGGAGAACACAAATTGCACTTTTTTTCTTTTCTTTCCTTTCCTTTCTTTTCTTTCCTTTTGTTTTTTCCTTTCCTTTTTCTTTCTTTCTCCTCCTCTTTTTCTTTCTTCTTCCTCCTCCTCCTCTTCTTCTTCTCCTCCTCCTTCTCCTCCTTCTCATCTCCTCCTCCTCCTCCTTCTTCTCCTCTTCTCCTCCTCCCCCTTCTCCTCCTCCTTCTTACATTCTCCTCCTTCTCCTCCTTCTCCTCCTTCTCTTCCTTCTCTTCTTCTCCTCCTTCCTTCATCTCCTTCTCCTTCTCCTTCTTCTTCTCCTTCTTCTTCTCCCTCTTCTTTTTCTTCTTCTTTTCTTCTCTTTCTCCTTCTTCTCCTTCTTCTTTTTCTTCTTTTCTTCTTTTACTTCTCCTCCTTCTCCTCCTTCTCCTCCTCCTCCTTCTCCTCCTTCTCCTCCTTCTCCTCCTCCTCCTTCTCCTCTTCTTCCTTCTCCTTCTCGTTCTCCTCCTCCTTCTTCCTTCTCCTTCTCCTTCTCTTTCTCCTTCTTCTCCTCCTTCTCCTCCTTCTCCTCCTTCTCCTCTTCTCCTCCTCCTCCTCTCCTCCTTCTCCTCCTTCTCCTTCTTCTCCTTCTCCTCCTTGCTTCTTCTCCTTCTTCTCCTTCTTCTCCTCCTTGTTCTCCTCCTCCTTCCTTCTTCTCCTTCTCCTTCTTCTCATTCTCCTTCTTCTCCTTCTTCTCCTCCTACTTCTCCTTCTCCCCCTTCTCTTCCTTCTTCTTCTCCTTCGTGTTCTCGTTCTTCTTGTTCTTGTTCTTGTTCTTGTTGTTGTTGTTGTTGTTGTTGTTGTTGTTGTTGTTGTTCTTCTTCTTCTTCTTCTTCTTCTTCTTCTTCTTCTTCTTCTTCTTCTTCTTCTTCTTCTTCTTCTTCTTCTTCTTCTTCTTCTTCTTCTTCCCCTCCTCCTTCTTCCCCTTCTCTTCCTTCTTCTTCTCCTCATTCTTGTTCTTGTTCTTCTAGTTCTTCTTCTTGTTCTTCTTCTTGTTGTTGTTGTTGCTCTTCTTCTTGTTCTTCTTCTTCTAGTTCTTCTTCTTGTTGTTGTTCTTCTTCTTGTTGTTCTTCTTGTTGTTCTTCTTCTTGTTCTTCTTGTTCTTCGTCTTCTTGTTGTTCTTGTTCTTCTTGTTGTTCTTCTTGTTGTTCTTCTTGTTGTTCTTCTTGTTGTTCTTCTTGTTCTTCTTCTTGTTCTTTTTTTGGGGGGGGAAGATAACTCAATATTCATTGGTTGGAACATTCATAGAATTAAATACCCATTATAATCTTTAGACAAACTTTCTTTTTTTAATTTATTGATATATTTATTTACATTTCAAATGATTTCCCCTTTTCTGGACCCCCACTCCCCAAAAGTGCCATCAGTCCCCTTCCCTCCCCCTGTTTTCCCACACAACCCTTCCACTTCCCTGTTCTGATTTTGTTCGATACTGCTTCACTGAGTCTTTCCAGAACAAGGGGCCACTCCTCTGTTCTTCTTGTACCTCATTTGATGTGTGGATTATGTTTTGGGTATTACAGTTTTCTAGGTTAATATCCACTTATTAGTGAGTGCATACCATGATTCATCTTTTGAGTCATCTAGGTTACCTCACTTAGTATGATGTTCTCCAGCTCTATCTATTTGCCTAAGAATTTCATGAATTCATTGTTTCTAATGGCTAGTACCTCAAGTACAATATTGAAAAGATAAGGAGAAAGGGGGCAGCCCTGTCTAGTCCCTGATTTTAGTGGGATTGCTTCAAGTTTCTCTCCATTTAGTTTGATGCTGGCTACCAGTTTGCTATATATTGCTTTAACGATGTTTAGGTATGGGCCTTGAATTCCTGTTCTTTCCAAGACTTCCAAGCATGAAAGGATGCTGAATTTTGTCAAATGCTTTTTCAGCATTCAATGAAATGACCATGTGGTTTTTTTCTTTGAGTTTGTTTATGTAGTGGATTGCATTGATGGATTTCCGTATATCGAACCAACCCTGCATCCCTGGGATAAAGCCTACTTGATCGTGGTGGATGATCGTTTTGATGTGTTCTTGGATTCGGTTGGCAAGAATTTTATTGAGTATTTTTGCATCGATGTTCATAAGGGACTTTGGTCTGAAGTTTTCTTTCTTTGTTAGATCTTTGTGTGGCTTTGGTATCAGTGTCATTGTGGCTTCGTAGAAGGAATTGGGTAGGGTTCCTTCTGTTTCTATTTTGTGGAATAGTTTGAAGAGTATTGGTGTTAGATCTTCTTTGAAGGTCTGATAGAATTCTGCACTGAAACCATCTGGCCCTGTGCTTTTTTTGGTTGGAAGACTTTCTATGACCCCTTCTATTTCTTAAGGGGTTATGGGACTGTTTAGATGATCTATTTGGTCCTGATTTAATTTTGGTATTTGGTATCTGTCTAGGAAATTGTCCATTTCCTCCAGATTCTCCAGTTGTGTTGAGTATAGGCTTTTGTAGTAGGATCTGATGAGTTTTTGGATTTCCTCAGTTTCTGTTGTAATATCTCCCTTTTCATTTCTAATTTTGTTAATTTGGATACTTTCTCTGTGCCCTTTGGTCAGTCTAGCTAAGGGTTTATCTATCTTGTTGATTTTCTCAAAGAACCAGCTCCTGGACTCGTTAATTCTTTGTATGGTTCTCTTTGTTTCCACTTGATTGATTTCAGCCCTGAGTTTGATGATTTCCTGTCTTCTACTCCTCCTGGGTGAAATAGCTTCTTTTTGTTCCAGGGCTTTCAGGTGTGTCATTAAGCTGCTAGTATATGCTCTCTCCATTTTCTTTTTGGAGGCACTCAGGGCTTTGAGTTTTCCTCTTAGCACTGCTTTCATTGTGTCCCAAAGATTTGGGTATGTTGTGCCTTCATTTTCATTAAATTCTAAAAAGTCTCTGATTTTGTTCTTTATTTCTTCTTTGGCCAAGGTGTCATTGAGTAGAGTATTGTTCAGCCTCCATGTGTATGTGGGCTTTCTGTTGTTTTTGTTGCTATTGAAAACCACTCTTACACCATAGTGATCTGATAGGAGGCATGGGATTAGTTCGATCTTCTTATATTTTTTGAGGTCTTTCTTGTGACCAATTATATGTTCGATTTTGGAGAAGGTACCATGAGGTACTGAGAAAAAGGTATATTCTTTTGCTTTAGGGTTAAATGTTCTATAAATGTCAGTCAAATCCAATTGGTCCAAAGCTTCAATTAGTTTTACTGTGTCCCTGTTTAGTTTCTGTTTTCCTCATCGGTCCATTGAGGAGAATGGAGTGTTGAAGTCCCCCACAATTATTGTGTTAGGTGCAATGTGTGCTTTGAGCTTTAGTAAAGTTTCTTTTACGAATGAGGGTGCCCTTGTATTTGGAGCATAGATATTCAGAATTGAAAGTTCTTCTTGGTGGATTTTTCCTTTGACCAGCAAGAAGTGTCCCTCAGTGTCTCTTTTGATGACTTTCGGTTGAAAGTCAATTTTATCTGATATTAGAATGGCTACTCCGGCTCGTTTCCCGAGACCATTGGCTTGTAAAATTGTCTTCCAGCCTTTTACTCTATAGTAGTTTTTGTCTTTGACATTTAGGTGTGTTTCCTGTATGCAGCAAAATGTAGGGTCCTGTTTCCTTATCCAGTCTGTTAGTCTATGTCTTTTTATTGGGGAATTGAGTCAATTGATGTTAAGAGATATTAAGGAATAGAGATTATTACATCCTGTCATTTTTGATGTTATTTTTATATTTCAGTGATTATCTTCTTTTGGGTTTGATGAAGGAAGGTTACTATCTTACTTTTTCCAGGGTGTAGTTTCCCTCCTTGTATTGGAATATTCCTCCTATTCTTTGTAGAGCTGGGTTTGTGGAAAGATATTGTGTAAATTTGGTTTTGTCATGGAATGTCTTGGTTTCTCCATCTATTGTGATTTAGAGTTTCGCTGGGTATAGTAGTCTTGGTTGACATTTGTGTTCTCTTAGAGTCTGCATGAGATCTGCCCAGGATCTTCTAGCTTTCATGGTCTCTGGTGAGAAGTCTGGTGTGATTCTGATAGGTCTTCCTTTATATGTTACTTGGCCTTTTTCTCTTACTGCCTTCAATATTCTTTCTTTGCTTAGTGCATTTGGGGTTTTAATTATTATGTGGCAAGAAGTATTTCTGCTCAGATCCAGTCTGTTTGGAGTTCTGTAGGCTTCTTGTATATTCATAGGTATCTCTCTCTTTAAGTTGGGAAAGTTTTCTTCCATAATTTTGTAAAAGATATTTGCTGGCCCTTTCAGTTGTAAATCTTCACCCTCATCTATACCTATAATCCTTAGGTTTGGTCTTCTCATTGTATCCTGGATTTCCTGGATGTTCTGGGATACAAGCTTTTTGCATTTTGCATTTTCTTTGACTGTTGAGTCAATGGTTTCTATGGTATCTTCGGCATCTGACATTCTTTCTTCCATCTCTTGTATTCTGTTGTTTATATTTGCATCTATGGCCCCTGATTTCTTCTCAAGGTTTTCTATCTCCAAAGTTGTCTCCCTTTGTGATTTCTTAGTTGTTTCTACTTCTGTTTTTAGATCCAGGATGTTTTTGCTCAGTTCCATCATTTGTTTGTTTGTGTTTTCCTATAATTCTTTAAGAGATTTTTGTGTTTCCTCTTTCATGACTTCTGCCTCTTGACTCAAGTTCTCCTGCATTTCTTTAAGTTTTTTTTTTTTTTTTTTTTTTTTTTTTTTTTGCCTTTCTTCTTTATTGGCTTCTATCTCTTGAGCCTTATTCTCCTGCATTTCTTTAAGTGATTTTTCTGTTTCCATTATACGGATTTCTAGCTTATTCATGTTCCCCTGTATTTCTTTAAGAGATTCATTTATGTCCTTTTTGTGTTCTTATAGCAGCATCATGATCAGTGATTTTAAATCCAAATCTTGTTTCTCTGGTACGTTGGCATAACCAGGACTTGCTGATGTTGGAGAGTTTGGTTCAGATGCTGCCATATTGCCTAGATTTCTGTTAGTAGCGTTCCTGCATTTGCCCTTTGCCATCTTGTTCTCTGGAGTTAGTTGTTCTTGTCCCTGGCTGGTGTTTGGGCCTCCTGAGGGGCTCTGGAGCTGTTACTGCAACACTATATGGCTGGGTTTCCCATGTAGCTGATAGCTGATGTGCTGTCTTCCTCTTGGGTGCCCTTGCAGCTCTAGTGTGCTTTGCCCCAGATTGTGTCTGTGAACCAGATGGAGCCCGTTTGCACCTTCAGGGAGTGCTGATGGTGTATGCTGCTGGGACCTTTTCTGCCTGCTGATCACTCTGCTGGGCAGCCGATCTCCCACCCGGGTTGGTGCACACAAGGATAGCCTGGTTGCTCAGGCCCTGGGTCCAGGTAAAAGCCTGGGAGGCCAAGGTCTGAACAAAATTCCCCTCGGCTACGACTGTTAATTGGGTCTGTCAGGTGGCCAGGATGGCGGGGCGTGTGCGCTCGCGCTCCCTGAAAGTGCCAGGAGAGTCTGCTGGGCTAACAACCTCCTGGGCAGGTTGACACACAGATGGCCCACCAAGCCACCCAGTTCTTGGGGTCAGTCCAGGGCCTGTTGGGGCCTAGACCCCTGCTTTGTTAGCCTCAGGCTATGCCTGTTACCAGCTTTGCCTGCTAGAGCTCTCTGGCGTCCTGTAGGCAAAATGGCGGTGCGCGCGCTGGCAGGGGGAAAAAACCCTCCTGGCTGGGTTGGCACCCCATGGACCCCGAACAGCCCAGGGCCTGGGTGCAGGCCAACGCCCGTCGGGCTTAGACCCCCGCAATGTTGGCCTCGGGTTATGTTTGTGTACCTCAGTCTGTCCGATCTCTCTGGAGTCCAAAACCAAGATGGAGGCGAGTCTCTCGTGACTGGTGGGAAGCAGAGTTCTGATGTGGCTCCTGTGAGGTGAAAGGCACTGTAAATCCCCAGCTGCTTGCAGCCCGGCTGGCCAGCGAAGGTCAGTGGTCGTGGGCGCAGGGCCTAACTGGATCCTGTGTCGCCTTGGTTCCATTGCTGATGGCCCTTCGGCTGGACCAGCCACTGCTGCACTGCCGCCACTGCCACATCCTAGACAAACTTTTTCCTCCTCCTCCTCCTTCTTCTTCTTCTTCTTCTTCTTCTTCTTCTTCTTCTTCTTCTTCTTCTTCTTCTTCTTCTTCTTCTTCTTCTTCTTCCCCTCCTCCTTCTCCCTTCTCTTCCTCCTTCTTCTCCTTCTTCTTGTTCTTCTTGTTCTTGTTCTTCTTGTTGTTCTTCTTTTTCTTCTCCTCCTCCTCCTCCTTCTCCTCCTTCTCCTTCTCTTTCTCCTCCTCCTCCTTCTCCTCTTCTCTTCCTTTTCCTCTTCTCCTCCTTCTCCTCTTCTCCTTCTTCCCCTCTTCTCCTCCTTCTCCTCCTCCTCCTTCTCCTTCTCCTTCTTCTCCTTCTTGTCCTTCTTTCTTCTTCTTCTCCTTCTTGTTCTTTCTTCTTCTCCTTCTTGTCCTTTCTTCTTCTCCTTCTCCTTCTCCTTCTCCTTCTCCTCCTCCTCCTCCTTCTTCTTCTTCTCCTCCTCCTCCTCCTCTCCCTTCTCCTTCTTCTCCTTCTTCTTCTCCTTCTCTTCCTCCTTCTCCTTCTTCTCCTTCTCCTTCGTCTCCATCTTCTCCTTCTCCATCTTTCTTCTTCTTTTCTTCTTCTTCTTCTCCTTCTCCTTCTCCTTCTCCATCTCCTACTCCTTCTCTTTCTCCTCCTCCTCCTCTGCCTCCTTCTCCTTCTTCTTGTCCTTCTCCTCCTCCTCCTCTGCCTCCTTCTCCTTCTCCTCCTCCTCCTCCTCCTCCTCCTCCTCCTCCTCCTGCTCCTCCTCCCTCCTCCTCCTTTTGGAAGGAGTTCACAGGGGTATAGCAATATCCATGAGGACTGGAAAGCAAATGTGATTGTGATACATGATGTGAAGTTCCCAAATAATCAATAAAAAAATTCTATTGGAAAAAATAAAATATCATATAAATAGACTGGGTTCCCCACTTCTCATGAAAAAAAGAATCCTGGAGAATCGTCTCAATTCAAGTTTTCTATCTTTAACATATCTTCAAAGTTGGACCACCTACTTAGTTTCTGTATAACAAGGCTATGGGTACTTTAAGCATGCCACTAGTCTGGTGACCTACACTGGTTTTACCATTGGAGCTGGAAGAAATGGTTTCTCTTTGGGGAAAGAGGAGAAGGAAAGACACATTACACAGAGGCTGACAAGTGGGACACATTACTAGAAGCAGCATCTGTGGTTTGTCTGGGTAATTGTATTTGCTTTGTAATTATTTTCAAGCTGAATTATTTTGCCTTTGGGTTTGGTATGTATAGGTTTATCATTCCTATGGTGTAGAATGAAGCAAAATCTCTGCCCCTGGATACGCAATTACCATAATATCCTTAATCTCCAAAAATATTTCAGTTCATAATGTAGGTTTTATAGAAGACGGAGAACATAGAACTCATGGGTTTGGAGACTAGTGCTTATACAGTCAAGGAAAGGCAGACATGTGAAAACTGCACCCATGCAATCTCATGAGGATATGAGAGCACTTATAGACCTCTGTTTTGAGGTATTCTGAAACCAAATGATGGATATTTAACATGAATTATGCTATCATTAATTCTTCAGACACTCTTTCCTTCTGGAAAGAAGATAGGAGAACAGGAAGAAAAGAAGTTTCCCTAGCAAAGCTGCACTCATGTATTTTGTAGCATTTGGAAAATGTTAATTATTATTTCCATCTCTTTATTCATGAGGTAGTACATTTACTGCTAAAAAATGTCTGAAAATTACCTCTACTTAGTATCCTTCTTCTGAACCCACTCATACCATGACTAAACCAATATATTAATGAAGTGACATTACTTAGTATTAGAACCAGGCTTTTGTGATCCAAGCCTGGGCCATCATTTATCAATAGTTCCCAACATGAGAGGACACTTTAACCCTCTGGGACTCAATTTTTCATCCATAAAATAGATAAAGAAATGCTGTATTAATGAAGCTCAGGTATACAAACATAAGGAGAAGGAGAACAGAACGTCTGTTGAGTGTACTTCAGTAATACATAGAGAATGTTGCTATCATTGGTTCTATAATGTTGTCAGATTTGTTTAATTGATTATTTGTTTTGTTTGATTTTTTTATTGTTCAGAGAGAGAAAGAGAACATATAATTGGTTGCATAGGGAAGCACAGGGGCAATGTCAAAATATATTGTAAAAATTTTTTAATAAAAATATAAGAAGAATAAGAAATGGATTTATGAAATAAATGGAAAGAGTACTATTTTATGCTTGATTTTAAAATAATTTATTAGCTTCTTACAGAGGAATTTATCTATACAAGTTATCATGGCCACAAAAACTTAGAGGTGGAGAGTAAGCCGCAAAGAATAGAGAACAGGGGCAGTGCACACATTCATGAGTGTGCATGTGTGCCTGCTGGGTGTAACACAATACAGAATCACCTAGGAAGGAAATCTTGATGAAGAATTGTGGAGATAAGGCTGGCCTGTAGACATGACTGTGGGGTGCACTGAAGTGGAAGGAACTATCTTGCATACAGCAGCTGGCAGTACTCATGGCTTGGGGACCTGAACTAAATGAAACAGAAGGCGTGACATGAGCACAGAGGTACATTCATCCATTCTCCCTGCTCTGGATCTTAGAACTGTAACCTGTTATGTTTGGCCAAATAAATTCTCTCTCTCTCTCTCTCTCTCTCTCTCTCTCTCTCTCTCTCTCTCTCTCTCTCTCTCTCTCTCTCTCTTTCTCTCTTTTAATGTTTATTTTATTGGATATTTTCTATATTTACATTTCAAATGTTATCCCCTTTCCTGGTTCCCCAGCTCCTGGAAGCACCCTATCCCATCTTCTTTTCCCCTGCTTCTATGACAGTGTTTCTTCACCCACTCCACTACGACCTCCCCTCCCTCAATTTCCCTACACTGGGGCATCTATCAAACCTTCATAGGACCAAGGACCTCTCCTCCCATTGATGGCTGACAAGGCCATCCTTTGCTACATATGCAACCAGAGCCATGTGTATTTCTTGGTTGGTGGCTTAGTAAACTTTCTCTCTTAAGATTCTTTTGACATGTAGATTGTCACAACAACAGGAAAAGAAACTAAGACTGGACTTTAGAGGACAGTGGCTATGGTTTGAATATGATTTCTCAACTACACTGCAGAGTACAGTTGGTCCCCACTGCAATCACTGTAGAATGTAGGGACAAATGGGACATGCCTTACAACTATCACAGACACAAATGACTTTCTCATGAGCTCTTGCAATTATGGGTTTAAATTAGTAACCACGAGAAGAGGTTAACACAAAAGCTCTCAAGGTTGTGCCTCTTGCTTTTTCTATTCTACAAATATGTTTGGCCTTGCAATTTTGATCTTGAGCTAAAACAGCCTTTAGTTATTATCTTGAACAGATGCCAGCATTGTGTCCCTGGGTTTGTAGAATCATGAGCCAAAATAAACCTTGTTCATTTTTTTTCATTATTACAATTAGTTATATTTTAATTTTTATTTTTTATTAAATTATTTTATTTATTACATTCTAAATGTTGCCTCCCTTCCTGGTCCCCCCTCCTTGAGTTCTTCACCCCACCTTCCTTCCCCTTTGCTGGCAAGGATGAGGTAGGATGGGTGGGGGAGCACCGCCACATTCATTTTAAATTAGCTTGTTTTAGGCAATTTTTGAACAGCAACACTGAATAGACTAACTTGAAGATGCTCCTAAAATTTTGTGAATGAAATCTTACCTTTCCAGAAAATATTTCATGATGTCATTACCAAAACTGTGCCTCATTCTTCTCTAATACTATCTTGAGTGTTATCAAAGTACACAGACACTGGAAATGACTATTTAAACAATACTACTAAGCAGCTTGTAAAATATATACTATTTACTAGTTAGCATTTGTAAAATATATACCACTTACAATTTCTAATAGGAGGCTAAGGAGAACTGCACAAGAGAAAATAAATAAAAACCATTGTTGAGTCAGTAGATGGAAGATTAAAGTGAAAATTTCTAGGTTCTTTTTTTTTAGACCCAGTTAGGCTATAATGATGTTTTGCTGGGGCAGACCGGTGAAAGAATGTTTAAGTAGACATGTGAAAGAATGTTCTGCTCAAGCAGACACAGAAAAAAAGGATGTTTAGTTATATCAAACAGGTGAAAGGACACATAATGTTTAGAAAGAATATAAATACAACTCCACAGACAATGGGAGCTAGAGCATTGGTTCATTTTACTCTGCCTCACTAGTCTTTGCTGACTATACACATGTATTAGTTCCCCTTACATTGCATTGCTGAGCTTCGCTTGTGATGACTTCATAGAGAGAAACTCAACAAAGAGCTTCTTGTGAGATGCCGGTAGCTTCCTGCCTCTTCTGCGAACTCTGGCCAATTAGTGAGCCTGATTGTTTCTCTTGTATTGAAGTGCCTTTGCTGATTCCTGTGGTGTCTGCCAAGTGAACTGGACTGGAGCTGTTAGTTCCTATTTGGTGCTAGCTAGTAGAGTGGACTAAAAAAAAAAAACAAAGATTGAAATAACCCTAAAGAACTATTTCTATAAACAGGTCTATTTCTCCTATATCTTAATATTCTTTCTTCTTCACAACCTCTGATGGGTGGTAGGTTAGAGGGGAGGTTGAACTCTTATTACAGCAGGCTGTAAAAAATATGTCTGCAGAAGATCCACAACCTTGCATTGTTCCTGAGAAGTACTGAATATCTAATCTTAGATGAATATAAGAAACATTCTGAGCATCCAGTGTAAGATGAATCTGTCTACAATATGAAAATCAAAGAGGTTTCCATCTTCTAGGAAAAGCCATTGAGTTATATCAATTGTTTCCTGGATCAATCTAATTTAAGTTTTGTATTTCCATAGCTTGAAAACATATATTACATCTACATAATTTCCAAAGTGTACATTTCTGGATTCTGCACATAGCATGTGCTGGTATAATTTGTATACTTAATTGCAGGGGAAATATACAAAACATAACTCAGAGAACAGAATTATTTCTCATTCTAATACAAGCAAGCAAAAAGATGGGAACTTAAAGGAACTAAAAACAATTTAGTGTTCTTCCAAAAATTCCATAATTAACATTAAGATGAATAAATAAAAATCCTCTCTTTTAAACACATTACTACGAAAATACCAAATTTAGCAAAATGTGATTACGCTTAAGATATGTGTGATGAGTATAATTTAGGATCAGTGGAAATATTTATGTCTATATAAATGTACTCTGAAAAAATATATGTTGTCATTTATATTTCTAAAATCCTGGCACTTAATCTAATCTAAGATTACAAGCATAAAATTAGCATGTTATGATTGTAAATTAGGATTCAAGAATATGGGCAGAAGCACATTATGAAATGCCATGAAGGATAAATGAAATTCTTTCTCCAGGAAATATTACAAATTCTCTCTCCTATTTTTAAAGATAAAAAACCATGGATATTTATGTTTTTTAAAAAAAAAACTACTTTTTATATTACCTCACCAATGTGTTCTTAGCTTCAAGTAAAGACTGGTGATATCACAGTTATTAAAATCACGTTGAATTTATATGAGCTCAAATACCCCTAAATCATTGATAGAGATGATAATCATGGTAACTAATTATTGACATCAACTATATGTCAAGAATTTCCTAGAGGTAATTTGCAGTCTTCAAAAAAGAGCTCTAAATAATAGCTTTAAATACAGTGACTTCCTGCCTTATTTTTCTAAATAAACAACTGATATAAGAGAGGCTAGGGAATTTAAAAGTCTCCCAGGGCACAAAATTGGCTGAGGAGGGCAGAGATTCCAGATCTGTCTCAAGTTACAGACTTGCTCTCATCTACTGGGTCACACTTAACACTTGGTGAAGCTTGAGCCCTGTAGGCTTCTATCAAACTTGTCACCAGGGACCTTTCCTTCCTTATAACTTTCCATTTCCTGTGTAACTCTATTTCTTCCAGTCCTGTCCCCTGAGGATGAGAACAGCTGGTCAGTGCCCTCCTCTTAAAAACTTTAACTGATTCACTGGTTGAGTAATTTTTCGTGAGAGATTTTAAGCCCTGGAGACTTAAGCATTTACTTACAGAGGAAAAAAAAAATTCTATACCGAACTAATGCTAGAATGTTTCTTCCCTTAGCATTGAGCTTTCCTTATAGTTTCAATTCAGGTCAGGTGGAAAGGAGTAGGCAGAAGAACCAGGATCTTCTTAATTGTCTTCTTTGACTGGGATCTAAACCTCACTATTGGTAGAAAAGGTGGTGGACACAAAAATGTTAAGAAAATAACATGCAAACATTTTCAGTATTTATATTCCAAAAAAATTATCAGAGCACAATTCTTAATATTATGATAAAATATCTTCTCTACAACTTCTAGGTAAACTTTTTTCCTTCAAATTGATTAGTCATTAATCAGTTTCCAATCATTCTTGTTTCCTGCATATCTGTGCAAGATCTGTTTGCCAACTGGATCATCAGACTTATTTAATGTGTCACTACGGTTTACCCATTAATCTCTGACTTGTCTTTGAAAGATAATCTACATTTAATGACTAATATGCAAAAGGCAGGACCCTTTCTTACATTTTAAGGAGGACAACACTGAAATGTCTTAATAGACCATTTGCATCAGAGCTCCATTCATCCTAGGGAATTTTGGAGCTTGCTTTGTAATTGTTTCCTTATACTATCATCAAACACTAGGATATCACAACACTCTACTGCTTCCCCAAGAAATTATCCACTTCACAATAAAGGGCATCATAAATCAAAACAGTACATGATTTAAAAAATATATCTAAGTCATAGCAGGATCATTCCTTAGTTTCTTCTATTATTTAAGTTATAATTCTGACTTATGTTCATTATGTTTGATAATTAATTGAAATTTTCTTTTGAGTACAAAACTACAATTGAGTCCAGTCCAATCTAGAGTGTCTGGATTGTATAAAACACGACAGCTTATCTCTAAAAACAATTGAAATTCAATACTTTGTTTTAAGAAGAAAAGGAAAACGTTCATGCTCCTGTGAATGAGTCAATCAAAATATACTTTGAAGCAAATTGAGTTATTTGGTTATGACCCCAATTTAAATGTCTTTCACATGTCACTTCTTGTAAACTTGCAGAGAAAAAAACTCACAAGTCTACAAACATAATCCTAAAAGAATTCAACACCCTTCTATAACTTCTGTTTCTATCCAGTGAAATGAGATGGTGTGTGTGTGTGTGTATGTATCTAATAAGCTCTATAACACACATACTATATATGATAATCTCTGTAGTTACTTAACAGACAATGGTCAGTAGTAAGGTGGTTGCCAATTTGACAGGATCTACATTGACATATGTAGATATGTCTGAGTATATTTTCTGGGTGATTGGGATAAATTAGGTGGAAGAACCACTATGATTTTAGAGCATACCATCCCATAATGAGAAGTCCTAAAGTGAATAAACAAAGCTATACCAGCCCATGTACCTAAGCCCATCCTTACTAAATATAGATAAAATAAGTCCAGCTGCCTCAAACTCTTCCTGCAATTATTTCCCTGCCACAATGAATGGTGTTCCCCAAACTGTGAACCAAGAACAAAATCAAAAACAAAAAAACAAAAACAAAAACAACCCCAAAGCCAAACCCTTTTCTTTTTAAGATATCTCTGGCTGGGCATTGGGTCATCAAAATTATAAAAGTAATTTATTTTTTTTAAAAAAATGCTATTAAGAAATGGGTCCATTGCTATAATAAACCTGATCATGTCATTCTTATATTTTTAAAACTTGTTTGAAAAAGAGAAAAACTACAGAAGAGCTTAGAACATTGAACTAGAAAAGACATTTGAACATCGCAAGCAGAGATTAATGACCTAATCTGGTAGATGTTTGAAGGGCCAGAATGCTGCAACTAGAATAAGAACTCCATCAGGATCTGAGCTAAAGTCACCTCAAGTTGAATTATAGAAACAATAGGTAATAAAAATAGAGACTGCATTCTACCTGTGACCTGAGAATTTAAACTCAAATTCAATGGAAGGAATCTCAAAACATGATAGCAGATGGAGTTCAACATGGCCATTGTGTCATACTCCTAAGCAAGTCTAAAGTGAGAAAAACAGAAGATGTGGAGCAGAGAAACATAAAAACCATGTCCTCTGGTAAAGACAGGAAGAAATTAAAGTTGCAATCAAAAGCCCGTGCCAAGAAAGTGAACTGTAATTATAAGAGATTGACAGTATTAGAAAGAACCTCTTTCTCTGTACTTGGAAACTAGGAAAGGCACCCAGGTGAAAGTTCCTAGCCATAGGAGGCTTCTTCTTATGAAAATTCATATTCCTTTGGAAGGAGAGATTCTGAAATAAAATATGTTAGAGGGATTTTCTGCTGAAATCATACTTCCTAGGGTAGTGATTCCCAGAAGTCATCCTGGAAAGCACACAGGCCAAAGCAGCTGTGGTCAAACACAGTAGAGCATATCTTTTTTTTTTATCCATTCTTTTTTATTGATATATTTTTTATTAACATTTCAAATGATTTCCCCTTTTCTGGGTCCCCACTCCCCACAAGTCCCATAAGCCCTCTTCCCTCCCCCTGTTCCTCCATCTACCCCTTCCCACTTCCCTGTTCTGGAATTCCCCTATACCGTTGCACTGAGTCTTTCCAGAACCAGGGAGTAGACCATATCTTAAACAGCAGAATTTAGCAGTGTTGTCCATGTAGAATGTTATATAGACATGAAAGTTGCAAAGGTGCTGAGGCTTGTGCTAAAGTTCCTAAATCTGCTGACGGTAGTCAGTATTAAAGAAATTTATATTCCCTTAAAGGATGTCACAGGAGACCACTGTGTGAGACTGTAAAGGTGAAACTTGAGTTGCAGGGAATACCCAAGGCTGTTGAAAATACCAGGAGATTAGATGTCTAGTAAGGAAAGTTGCATGCAAGAAGTAATATCTAGTTCAAGAAAAAGGAAATGTGTGCTGCATTCAGCATAGTGCACAGGGCTATCCAAAATCATTGGTGCCTGAATTTATGAATCACTTCTGTAGGATTCTGTGTTTTCTTTGCTATGTTTTATTCTTGATCTGGTCCAATATTTCTCTGCCGTTCTCTGCCTCTACTACCCGCATTAACTCCCATCCTCTGGCCTGAATAAACTCTATTCTATACCATGTCTGTGTGTGTCTGGTCCCTCAGGGGATGGGATGCCTGGATACGGGCCTGCCTAAGCACCCTCTTCCCCATACCACCATATATCATACTCTCTAAACCTCTTTCTCTTTTTATGAACCCAACATTTGGTGCTGAAACCCAGGAATAACAGTACCTTTAGATGCCATGTTCATAAGAAATGTACTTGTGGTAAATAATATTTATAATCTAGTAGACAGGATCTAGGATCTAGATAGCAGACAAATATTAGTCTGTTTCTGAAGGAGTTTAGAGATTGACTTAACCAATGTGGAAAGACCCATTGTAAGTATTCCAAGGGCTGTGGTCCTGAACTAAATAAAAGGAGAAAGCAAGTTGAGCCATCGTGCTTATGAATCTCTGCTTTCTGATTGGTGAGCCAATCAACCATCCATTTCAAATTCCTTCTGCCATGACTCCTCACAATAATGGACTACATGTTCCAGTTATGAACCAAAATAAACTCTTATCAGGCATTTGAGCACAAGGATAAGAAAAGTGGGATAATCCATCTTCTTTGAGTCCTTTCTCTCTGGTGGAGAAAGATAGAGCATATTATTTCTAGCCAGTGTGAAAAGCCTAATGGTTGTGGTTTGATTCACTGAAATGAGAGGTAGAGAAAGGGCAACTGGCCCCTTGCCAAAGCACTTTTTATATCGCCCTACCAATCCAATCCCTTTACCATTGAACTTCATGTTTGAATATATGTCATTGAAAACACATGCAGAAGGCTCTGGGTTTGATCTCAGTACTGTATACATCAGGTGTGGTGTTATACACCTATGATACCAAGACAGCGAATGTGGAAACAGGAGAATTACAAGTTTAAGGTCTGCCTTGACTGCATAATGAGTGCAAAGTCAGCAAGGGCTAAATGAGAAAACTGTCTCACAAAAGAAGAAGATTAAATATTTTAAGTCTTTCAATTTTAAAATGGTTTAATATATAGCAATAAATATTAGGAATCTTTCCTACCTTATTAATCTTATGGGTACAAGTATGACTGCCTTTGGTATATTGTAATAAAAACACAAATAAATATTACTAAATATTTAATATATAATTAAATATATAAAATATTGTGTGTGTGTATATGTGTGGTGTGCTTATATACATGATAGTATAACCCCTCAGAAATCCGTATATCCAATGCTAGCATCAGTTGTTGAATTAACTTACACCCAAGTAGCTATTCATAATTGGTAATCAGATAGGTTTCCTGAGCACACAAATATGATAAAAGCATAATCCTTAAATTCCATGAAAATCACCAATAACCCTCTTAAAACACCTTCACAGATATGCCAGAGGTGTTTCTCCTAGGTGACTCTCAATGCAATCAAGTTGACAATAACAACTAATCATTGCAGACTCTATTTCTAAATTAGCTGATTTTTCATAAATATCAGTAAGCTAAGAAATTCAACATGTCTTCCTCTCCTTAGCCCCACTCCTGATCTCTCCTTGGGAACACAATTCAACCTATACCTTGTCTCCCTGGATGATTGTTGAGGAAAATTATTCTCCAAACCAAGCTGGTACCATCTTAAGATGTTTTACATGACCTTCTTCCAAAAAATTACCACAGCTGGAATTGTTGATTGCTGCCATTCTTTAATAGGAAGGATAAAGAGGTATGAGACCTTCTCCTGAGTACCCAGTTCCTCCTCCCATCAAATTGTATGCACTTCTGCTTGGATAGCATATGGCCACAAGTCTTGAGGAAAGATTTGAGTTTATAAACTGGGAAAGACTAAGAACGGTGTCCCACCTCCACAGCTATGAGGCAGGCAGTCATTAATCATACAAGGTGTACACCTTTCTGTCTGATTGATTTAGGATCACCTAAGCTTCTGCCAGTAATCCTTGAAACTCATTTGTTCCCTGGAATGAAATTTGTTGAAATCCAACTTTGGTTTGTTGTTGAAGCTTTGGGGAATGGTTGGGAGGACACTGTCTTGGCCCTGCGAGGGTAAAATATTCTATATCAATTATTCAACTAATATCAACTAGAACACAAATGTAAAATGGAAAGAATAGAACACAAATCCTCCAGCAATACTCCATTATTCTTGAAAAGAATCCTGGAAAGGATGAAAACTTCATCTTGATTTACCAATGCCAGAACACTTCTGTAGGACCATTCTTGGAACTAATATCTCAGGGACTCATTCTGTTTCACATTCATTGAGCCCCCTTCTCTGAAGTACACATAGTGCATTTATACTCTGTGTACCCTTTCAATGGGGTACTAGCAACCTATAATCTTGATGGACAAATGATATATTAAATTTCTGAAATGTTTAAATACCCCTTAGCAGAAAGGTGTTTTCTGATACTGCCCCAGAAATTAACATTCAGAACAGATATCTTGCTCGTGTTTTTTTTTTCTAAATAGACATTTAAAAATGTCATTTTATTTGTTTAGGTGCTTTATACTGAAGATCATCCCCAAACACATAAACACACACTCACACACACACACACACACAGAGAGAGAGAGAGAGAGAGAGAGAGAGAGAGAGAGAGAGAGAGAGAGACAGAGACAGAGACAGAGACTATTGCTATGTACATGAAGTTTGGGAGCTTTACAAGAAAGCAGTGGTAGATATTAACTCCATTCATTTATTTTCATTATAATTTACAAAAGATAAAAGTGTGACTCAGAAAAAAGAATTAACACAGACTAACAAGATTTCCTACGTAATGAGGGAGCTAACAAGACATAAAAACTTGTATCAACCCATCTTCTCAAGACCAGGTCTTCACTGCTAGGAATAGCAATAAATTGCATTCTTGTAGATGGCAGAGGCATCTGCATTGCTATCAGTCCTCCAGAAGTTAGTGTCTATGTCTAGAAAGATCCAAAGCACAACTGCCAAATGCAATTGAAGTTACACACACCATAACCCAACTCCTGAAAAACATTCTAGGTGATTTCCAGCATTCCATGAAAATTAGCATGAGTAATCATTTCCAAAATTTAAAATATATGAATCATGAATAGTGTACTAGATAACATGTTTCTCATAATAATAAATGGGTGGATGACTGGGTAGTCCAGTTGATGATAAAATAAGTTAATATTTTATATAACAAGTGATGGCAGTGAAAAATGTTTGAAAAGGTAATTTTGGTAGAGATACGTAAAATGAGGTCTTCAGGTTGGAGATGTGAGAATATAGCAGGAACCTAGATTCATTTAGGAATGTTGCGTGGAATGCCAGGGAAAGAGCTCAGTCAGTAAATATTAGACAACTTCTTTTCTCTTTCTTTCTCTGTCCTTTTCACAATCTGTCACTTTTTGATGGCATCCTAATAGACCACATTTCTTTTGCATTCAAAAATGTATAGTTATGTTTTATTTGAATCTTAGACCTTTGTAAAATTTTCATACCTTAAATGTTTTCATCCAAATGCTTCCCTCCCCTTTCACTTGAGAAGACATATATCAACAAATACTCAAGTATATCTACCCTACCATTTTGAATGTGTGCTTGATATACTCTATGATATATTTAGCAACTCTATTATAATATCAATTTCATTAATATCTGCTTAATGTCTTATTTAAATGCAGTACTGAATGCTAATTAAAACTTCTGCAATGTTTTCATCAAGCCTTGAGAAATTCACTTCTTTATAATTTGTTAATCAGTCATTCTATTATGTAATGTATATGTGTGCTAATGTATACATACACACACACACACACACACACACACACACACCAATGCTTATGTTTTACTGGATTTTACTTGTGTTTTTAAATTAAATAGCATCATGATTGTTCAATGTTGACAAAAAAGGTAAATTATTAAGGTCATGTAAATCATTTTGGACCACAGACACACATATTGGCAAAGGTTGGGTTTTAGATATTGATTTCCAGCAACCCAAATACCAAGGAAATGTTTCACTGTAATTGCATCCAAACAAGAACAATTGGAATTCAAGTCATGTTTCTAGTCCTTGATTTGAATTTTGCTTCCTTTATTCACTTGGATTTTGTCAAAAAAAAAAAACAGTGATTTTTCTTTAATACTCCTTATGTAGCTTGACATATTCTAAGCAAATACACCTGCATTCTAAGAATGAACATCCAAAAGCTAACCTTTTGAAAATTCACACTGTACTAAGGACATCATAAATGATTCACCAATGACAGACATAGAGGTAATTTTTATGACCTGAGCCGTGAACAGTGCTTTAGTTCTTGATTCAAGTGTCTACTTTTCACTACACTGAGCCCACGAGCTTCAAAAATAAACCTTCTGCTGATAAGGAGATTTACAGAGAACAAAAAATCCTGAGTCAACTATTTATCTGGGACCAAATTCTGTGAGCTAAGCTTAGTTCAAGCAAGAGGTTTTCCAAGCACTTCATTTATTTTAATATGGTACAAGTGGTTTGCAGTTACACTGTAGCTTATGTTCATAGGGTTTTGACAGAAGAGGAGGGGAGAGGCCTGGAGGTAACATTTCATGCAATCTTGGAGATAAGAATTTAGCATCCCCTAGAAGCAACATTGTGTGGATGCTTTGGGGGAAGAGAAAGTCTATTAGAGGGAGAATAAAAACAAGTGTATCCATTATGATGTTATAACAAGTTATCACATAAGACAGAATACTATAAATACTATGGGAAAGGGGGCAAATATAAACTTTTTTTTAGGAATTCTAATTATAAACTCTGTAGTTTTAAAGGGGAAATGGGGGGAGGGAGACTTCATGACATTTGAATAGAATAGTATTTCTCAAACTTTGCCATGTATAAAAGATGCCTGGGAAGCTGTTGAAATTGAAATTTTAGGACCACCCCAAGAGACATGTATTTAAAAGACAATCACATCTAACCAGGAGCTCAGTTAACAGATACTACCGTAAGATTAAAGTAGCACTTCAGAATATGTGCTATCACTTTAAAAGATTAAATGCCATTGAATACACAGTGGCAAAGGAAGCTGTAGTTACCTGAAAGGATTGGTAGAATAAAACAAGGAAACAGGAAAGTGGGGATGTCTTCTGATATCTGTGAGTCTTTGCAATCCTTCTTGTATCCCTATACAGCTACTTAGAAAGCAATAATTTACTGGTGAGTATACCTACAAACGTCAGAGTAGGAGATCAACCATAGAATCTATGTTCCATGCAATCTATCCATAACTTGCCCCATAATGATGAAAAGTTATATCACATATCTGTGAGTGCTCCTTGGATGTACTTCCAAACAGCTGCAGAAATCCGAGAGGGAAAGCATATCTGATGTAATTCTTCAGAGAAGAGAAAAGTGTGAGCTGAATTTTGAAACAATACACAGGCATATATGTCCTGAAGCTCTGCTGTTTTGTTGACGCCAGAAAGGATCATCTTACCCACTTCTTCTGCAACCTGTGAGCCTTCCTCACTGCTAATATGCAGCAACATTTCCGATAGCCAATTGCACATAGTGGGTGGTGTCCTGTGATGTCAATGTTTGATGGAACATAAACTCAGGATCCCTCATTTACATTTATTCTCCTTTAAATTTCTACTTTATATATTACCTGCCCTTACATAATATATAGAGCAGAGATTTTTTTATATATGATAAGGCTTTTTATTAGATATTTTCTTTATTTACATTTCAATTGTTATCCCCTTTCTTGGTTTTCCCTCTGAAACCACCCTATCCCATCCCTCAGCCTGCTCACCAACCCATCCACTCTTGCTTCCCTGCCCCATATGCTGGGGCATCAAGGCTTCTCAGGACCAAGGACTCTCCTCTCTTTGATGGCTAACAAGGTCATCCTCTGCTACATATGCAGCTGAAGCCATGGGTCCCTCCATGTGTACTCTTTGGTTGGTGGTTTAGTCCCTGGGAGCTCTGGCGGTACTGGTTGGTTCCTATTGTTGTTCCTCCTATGTGCTGCAAGTTTCTTTAGTTCCTTTGGCCCTTTCTCTAGCTCCTCCATTGGGGAGCTTGTGCTCAATTCAATGGTTGACTGAGAGCATCCACCTCTGTATTTGTCAGGTACTGAGCCTAGATAATTTTAATTGTGATACCACAGGGCTAAGTCAGCAGACTCTGCAGTAGAAGGCAAGGGAAAACACTCTATGTTTGGTCAATAGAACAGCATGCCAAAGCCAGGCTCCACCAAATGATTATTTGTAAATCCCTGACACTGCAAAAAGCTTGCAAGAGTGGAGAACACTATAGCCAAGGTCTGATGCACAGAAAAGAATGAAAACCCAAGAATGAACAGCACATCAGAGGCAGAGAGTGAAGGATCTTCAGGGCTACAGCAAAGGACATTTTACAACAGACCATAAAGTCCCATTAACATTATCCAAAATGAGATGCCTGAGCCCAAATGAGCTTTGTTACCAGTGCATGGGGAAACTGTTTAAGGCAAGAAAGTGTAAAAACTATATAGACAGAGACACAGATCTAGGCTTACTGTAATTCTGCACTTACTCCCCTTCTGCCACCCCATGTTAACCTGAAGACAATATTTCTGGTAATATGCAAAGATAATTCACATAGACCTTATTATAACTATTAACATAGACCTTATCATAATTATTAATTTAATTGCTTAAATTTTACAAACACTGTCTTAGTCAGGGTTTCTATTCCTGCACAAACATCATGACCAAGAAGCAAGTTGGGGAGGAAAGGGTTTATTCAGCTTACACTTCCAAATTGCTGTTGATCACCAAAGGAAGTCAGGACTGGAACTCAAGCAGGGTTGGAAGCAGGAGCTGATGCAGAGGCCATGGAGGGATGTTTCTTACTGGCTTGCTTCTCCTGGCTTGCTCAGCCTGCTCTCTTATAGAACCCAAGACTACCAGTCCAGGGATGGTACCACCCACAAGGGGCCCTCCCCCCTTGATCACTAATTGAGAAAATGCCCCACAGCTGGATCTCATAGAGGCACTTCCCCAACTGAAGCTCCTTTCTCTGTGATAACACCAGCCTGTGTCAAGCTGACACACAAAACCAGCCAATACAAACACGAAAATAATGAAAACATGAAGCACTATATCTATAATCTTTTCTTTCCTGCCATATATTTCCATCACTTATATCTTCCTACCGCAACTATGACTTATTATGTATTACATATATATTTGTAAATACATTCATACACATAAATATATGAATACAATGACGATAATGATGATAATCAAAGGAAATCAATTCTACCAACTTGAGGGAACGGCATGGGAGGGGCTCAAGAAAAGAAGCTGGCAGGGCCAGAAGGAGGGACGAAGGGGTGTTATGATGTAATTCTACTTCAGTTAAAAAATTTACATAAAATAATAGATATCACTATATACAAGTGAACAGGGAGACAGAGAAAAGTCCACAACTGGTTTGTCCTTATCTGATTAGAAAGAATTCATTAAAATTCGATAAAACCCTTTCTCTAACCTCAGTGTGTCAGTCAAATGACCCAGACAGAATCTCCAGCTCTTACCCACCTTGTTCCCACGTTCTCATTTATCTGAGCCCACCCAACAACCATTCTTGTCTCAACTTTGCACCTTGCCTCATCTAAACTGTAGAACCAGACAGTTACTTCGCTACAGCTCAATTTACTCTAATGCTTTCCCGAGGAATTGAACCTTCACACAATTTGTCTTTTCTCAATCTTGGGCAAAGTATTGTGTGCCTTTCTATATTGTTTTATGGCTATTTGATTCACATATAATTGCCTTTCACCAAATCAGAGAAACTTCTTTCAGGCTAAGTGTCTGTTGTATACCTTTTTAACAGTGTCTTACGCAGGCTTGAGTACCCTATTGTAAGTGAATGTTACCATTCATTAGTCCCACTGTGATTGTAGCTGAGACTTGTAACATTTAATGGATACTAAAAAGCATAGAAGTGGCGTGAGAACCAGATGGCTACACTTCCACCTGAGCTTTTTTTCATATTAAAACATCAAAGAATGAATCCCTCCTACAATTTTCTACAGCCAGCCTGAGATCTTACAAAGAATTCTAATGTCATAAATGGCGTCATTTTCCTGACAGATTTAGATTTTAAGCGATAAGGAAGACACTATGTTTTTTATATGGAGATAATTTTAGAAGGCAGCACACATGTAAAATTAAGTATATGAGAAGCTGGTGGAATATTAAAAGGAAATTGTGCTCTTTTTTTCTCTTAATCATAAAAATCTCCATCCAGTGTGAACAAAAGTCTCTTCAAAGAAGCTACAGATACTTTATTTAAAATTATGCTCCTTGGTTAGTTTCATTCCTCAACTAAAATTTCTTTCTCCCTTGTGCCTTTTTGCAACCTTTCCTGGCAGGTTTATTGTGAAAAAGCCAAGGAGCATTCAAATTGTGCCACAGGAGCATGCATTTATCATTGGCAAAGGTTCCACACTGCAGATGAATTACTGCAATAGCGGTGTCATGAAATAGCATCGTATCATACCACTCTACTTTCCCTTTCTCCACCAGGCAGGTCAAAGCTGATAACAAGTGGTGTCCTAAAGTGATATTTCTGGACAAATTAAAGGGACAGAGTGAGTTTTTAAAGCTTTCGGTTTGTGATACTTTAAAATGATTAACACTTTCTTCTGGCTCTGCCTCTAAAGCTCTACCACACTTCTTGGTCTATGTGGATGTTGCTTATAGTGAAAAGCTACTGGATTCTCTACTAGCAAGCAGGTGCTTCTCAAACAGGGAGAAGTTGCCATCAACAGCAGAAAGCAGATTCTATTTTGACCTTGGAGGAATTTATGTTCTACCTGGGAGATAAAGTACATTAATATAAAGTACCAAACAAGCATGAAGTAAGGTTTCTGCATACTGGAAGAGTATACATAAAGAATTCTTCAAAGGGACAGAAAAGCAAGGTGTGTCAATAAATGCATAATAGATTACAAGATCTTCAAAGACCTGACTTCCAAAGACCTGAGTTTATTTAAAAATGTATTGAAAACATAAAGAGGGAAAGCATTCTGCTATCACCTTAAGATTTTAGGCAATATATTAAAGAATATATTGCAATGATTTTTTTGGTTATATTGTATGTTGTGTTTCTGAGTTTGCCAGACTGAAGTAGGCACAGATGAAGAAGTGTAGAGTTTGTCATTTGTCAGCTTGTTACTTTAGTTCTTTTGTTGATGAATGAATGAAAGGCACAGTACACAGTTTAAACAGAGTCCCCCTTCTCAAATCAATCTCATATAAGCATAGCTAACCACTGCATATACCTATCTACCCAAGTGAGAACTCACTGCTAGGCATTAGATACCAGATAATCATGTCTAGAAAAGACATGAACTTGTTGAGGATAGAGTTGGAGAGCCATAGAGATTAGACAACGATAACAATTATTATGGCAGATAACAAAATAAAATCCCAGAATTCCCACATGAAAAAAAGGTAAGTGTTTGACTTGGGATTTGAAAATATCCATGTAACTTAGAGGTACTCCAAATTTAATACACAAGGAGTTTGATTGCAAACTGTTTGTGACAGAACAAACAGATGCTCAAAATCAACTCTATTAACCATAAAGGACAACTGGAGATATTTTTCAAATTAGTTCAGATAGATTTTGATATGCACCCTTGTACTCAGAAGTACACACAGTTTCTCTGCAGTGAGACTACCACTGAATCTTTGACAGTTGTAGAATCTCATGTCACTTTTTATTGGAGAAAAAAGTAAGAATGTTCTTAGCTTCAGTCTAGCCCGTTTCAATTATCAGCTATTTATATTACCCTATTCCAATGTGAAAACCTAAGAATTTTCAAACTAACAAATTGAAAAGAAATATGATTAAGAGAATAAAAAAATTCTGTATATGATTTTTTTCCCTTGTGGAAGTAAGTTTAAGAGTTTTTGTTTTGTTTTGTTTTTAATCTATTTCCAATTCCTTTTCTCCATCTACTCTCTTCTAACAGAACTACAGACACACAAGCACACAAATGCACACTACCATGACATCCTGCATGTGTTAGCCAGTAGCTTCTCATTGTATATTATTTGGGCAGGACTGGAATAAATATTTTGCATCGGGGTTTATGTTTATCATTGAAAACATTCCATTTACTTCACACAATTATTTCATTCAAATGAAACTAGAAATATTTGGGTCAACCAAGCACCAAACTTGTGAAATATATTCATGATTTACTTGAATTACTGCCTGCAGTCTTTCCTATTGCACTTCTGAATCTCTTGTCAGTTAAAATCCAACTTATTTTAAATATGGGAAGCCTATTCAGTCTATTTTGTCATGAAATTCATTGTGTGTCTGTTGAGTAATGTTGGAATATACTCAATCCTATTAAGGTTCAGATTTTGAACTTTCCCATAGATCTAGGTTCATTAAGTCACCCCTCCTCTTTGCAACCATTACTGGGGTTTTAGGTAGGCTTGAATTTGTCATATATGTGTCAGTATAATGAATCATTGTAAAAAATTGTGCTCCCTTAATAAATTCTCATAACTAGGGAGGTTATGAAACTTTCCATTCTCTATGAAAGGAGGTTAAATATTAAATCTGTTGAGGACACTTAAATATATCAGGGAAGATATAAAAGGACAACCTAGCAAATATATGATAGAGGGATGAGTTCTGGTTGTTAAACATAACTAAAGAGTTAGTCAATTATTGACTTCCTACTAGCTTAGTAAAGTGTCCCAAAGCTAACAATACATATATTATAATTTATATGTGTGATGTATAATATATACTAAGCAATATATCATATATAATATAATTAAAATATAACACATAATAAATGATTAATTTATAATATATAATAATATATATATTATTTGTGCTGAATAAAATGATTAGTTTGTGTTATGAGAGCTCCAAATAGTTGGAGATTTTAGGAAATGAAAGCAAATTTTAATGATCCAGAGGAAGCCAAAACTAAAGAAATGAAGCATGAGCCCCAAGACTTGAGAGCACAAAGAAATATCTTCAATGTACCCAAGTGTCCCTTGAGTCTTATCTGACAGTTCCAGGAAACCCTGTCATTTTCTCTTATGCACACTAATATCAAACCAGCTCAACACCTTCACTACCTTTTACATAATATCAAGTAAAAATGTGTTTCAGAGAAACATGTTGCCCAGCTGGGAAGTTGCATATGTGATAAAAAGAAGGAAAAGTCATGTAGAAAAGGTTTAGAGCTCTAAAAGGTTTAGAAAAGGTGGCAATAATATGCATATACACATGGTAGTTTGTGTAGTGCCTATCTCTCCACTGTAACACACTATGCCTGATCTCTCATTTCCACCACCTTCAATATGAGTACTACCCACCTCCAGCAGGCAGGAGTTTGTTCCATAGAACAAAGGTAATTGAATGGAAAGTCTTTTCTAGAGACTCATTATTCCTATCATAACTAGTTGTGAGCTTACTGACAATGATGGTAGTAAATGTGGTTAAAGGATAGGAGTGGGCAAACATGAAAGACATGGGAATACCATGGTCATAAATAAGGAAGATGAGACTTTTACATGGGTGTAACCAAACTACTGTGCGCTTCAACCAGAGTAGCGACATTATCAGGGTAGGCAGGTCTATTGATCAAATAATATGGTTTTGACACAACTGATGGAATTTTAAATCACCAATGCTTCTGGTAGAAGTCAATAGGGAAACTTGACAGTTCATTAAGTGCCTCCTGCCCATGGGCTCTGAACACTAACTGTGTGTTGGAATTTCTATGTGCTTTATACACTTTGTTGCTCAGACCTCACATCAGAGGCTCATTGGTTGGTTTGAAGTGTAATCTGTGGTCCAGAGACAAGGAAGTAATGAAACCTGTCAGGTGAATGTATGTGAATCAGGAGTCAGGGAGCACCTCCCTTAGTGAGAGCCAAGTGCAGTCTATAAGGACATTTTAAGAAACAGAATCACCTATGGAGTGCCAAAGTGAAGATAAGTCTATGTCACCTGATGCTCACTGAGCCTACAGTGGGGCTTCCAGTAAATACGGGACCCATGTTTACTTTCTATTTTTGATGATTTCCTACAGCTATTTTCTAACATGAGTGCTCGTTCTGTAGCACAAGTACCAATTAAGAAATGCACAGATGTGATATGGGTGGGTGGATATTCTCTCTCTCTCTCTCTCTCTCTGTGTGTGTGTGTGTGTGTGTGTGTGTGTGCAAAATGTGTTTTCTGGAGACACATTTGTATATGTATATAAAATTTATGAGCACATTTAAATATGGAAATATATATTTGTGCTCTTCTTATCTTTCTAAGAATATCTCCATATATAGCTTGCTAGCACACTTTTTTACCTCATGGTCATGGCAATGCATGGATGTCTATGGCTATATAAATCACTGCACATTAGATTCAGTGACTGGCCAAGCAGTCAGTTTGTACATTCTTGACCAATTCTTAGTAAAAGAAAAATCCAGAGGCATTGAAAATCATGGTTTGAGTACTGCTTATGAGCCATGATTATGTATATTTTATGTTCTGTTGTTATTGGAAACCATTCTTGAGATCCTGGGAACCTGACAGTCTGATGGATGCAGCAAAAACTATTAAAAAGCAATCTGAAATGCATTTCAGGTGAAATCATTTCTACCAAAATGCGGATGACTTCATTTATCCTCAAGATATAATTAGAATGGAGACTGAATTGGTTTTTCTCTTTATATAATATATTACAAATATATACATCCTTATTCTAGAGTTTCTTTTTAAAACCCTCATGTCAGAAAGAGTGCTTCTCCTTCCATGAACTTCGACACTCTGATTATTCACAGCTTTTCAAACGGGCTCTCTCCAATAAAACAAAAAACAAAAAACAAAAAAACAACCCAAAACAACAAAAAACAAAAGCAGAAGCACAATAAAACATACACAGGAGGTGTTATTTCTCCTAGCCTTGTCTACACATGTCAGACAATTAAGGCAGTGATGAATTACAGGTTAACATATTAAAAATTTATTATCAGAAGCAAAATTCAAATTTGCTCTGCTTAAGATAAATAGACAAATTTCCTCACTTAGAAAAATTCATATTTTTGGTCATGAAAGTATTAAAATTTCATGTTGAACATACAGATTCAATTTTTACTGAATAACTTAAAGTAATACCATAGAAAACATTTATCTGCTAAACTAACATAAGGTTATTTATTTGGCAAATGCTTTAGAACTCATGTTTACTAAGAGATCAGCAACCTTTTTATTCCCAAATCATAAAATATTAGAAAGATGAAAAATACGCTTCCAAGTGGAACATGCTATGTATGTCTACCAGCTTTAAGTAAAAAGCATTGTTACTAATCATATGTGTTTATTAGGAAGAGCCCTGCAATGTAATTTTGAATTATTTGATAAATTCAGCCTTGGCCAGACAGCCAAAAGTAAAATCTCAAAGGTAAAATCTATGTGGCTGTTTAAGTAACTTAAAATGTGTGAAATCACAATGATAATGTGTTTTTGCTTTATAGTACTTACCTGTTGTCACAGACTATTAAAATGCAAAAGAGAATAAACTGTAGCCACAAAAGACTGCACATACACTAATAGGTGTCAATATACAAAGGGTCATTTAAGGAACTAATGTGAGATAAACATTATGCCATCCTATAAAACCTAGACTAAAACATTTGGGAAGAAAGCCATTTGAAAAATAGTTTACACTTGGTAAATGATAGTTTAAAAAAAACTATTTGAAATAAAAGATAGAACAAAGGATTTCTAATGAGTTCTCACCCCGTATGTTACATTCTACAGGAAGGTGATAGCTTATCTGTACATAAGGGCAAAGCAAATCCCCTTGGCCTTGCAGGGACGATTAGCGGAGAATAAATGCGCTGAACATTTGAGGCAGGTGTTCTTAACTCCACTATTATCTTTTCTACAAAACGCTTGACTCTTTCATTTACTTATATGACATAAGAAAAATGTGTGCCATTAGAAGCAAGTTGACCTGTACAGAAGCAAGTCAAAGCAGTTAGCTTAGACCGCGTCTACGCACAGCAGGGCCATTCCAAACATAACTGCAAGCAAATGAAGCAGTGCACTTCATCTACAGTTCTACACCAAAAAGAGGAAATTTTCTGATCCCTTTGATAGGCAATAGAAAAGTTCAGGCTAACATAACAACTCTTCCACACGCGGAGACGGGTTCAGCCTCCTTGTGGGACACTGGTGAAGAGCTTTGCCGCCCATTCTCTGTTTGTGGCTCGTTGGGTGAGTGTCAGTTCATTTCTTGTAGGTTAAAGCTCTCACAAACAAAGGTAGAATTGATGTGATGAAAATATTTTCAGAGACCAGATGAAGTAACCTTGGTAATAAACGAGTGATAAGCCAAAAATACACCAATTATCACTTATCAAACAAGTCCATAACAATGAAACTGGGAGAGATGTGAGGGAAGCAGATATCCAGATCTCCCAAGGTCTCTATGAGTAGACAATGTCTCAAGCTTGACAGAGGCACAGAAGTGATGGGTTCACAGCACGGGAGGCCTAAGTTTCCAGTTGTGAGGACCCACTAATATTAATAATTCATAATAGAAACTAATGGCTTTTAGCCCTCATCTGCTCAGTGATTAGTTAGAATTAACAACATTTCACGGAGTTATCATGTGAACTGAAACCTGTATGTATCTGGAGTTTAGTAGATATCCCTATACTCACATTGTTTTTATCTTTCCCTATAATTAATCACTTATGAAAAAAACCTGAGCAACCTGAAGCCTTCTTTCTTTTACTTTGTTACTGCATCAGTATTTGAACTAGGAATCACAGAAAAACTAACTCTTAAAGCTAGTTTTATATATATATTATTTACATACATTAAATTATATACATCAAATATATTGGTATGATTATATATTGATTATATATTATATTCAATGTTAACTTATAAACTTTTATTCAATTATATTCAATGTGAATTATATAAATCAAATAAATTAATATCTATCAAAAATATATTCAATACAAATGCTTTTAAAGTATGGATTGTGAATTAGATGCAAAATCACAATATATAAAGTAACTGAAAAACATTAAAAAAAACCCTTAAAGACATAAAGTATACAATGATGTATAAATCCACCCTTAACATGAGAACCTGCTTATAACAACTCTTTTAAACATTTTCTAAAAGCTTCATAACTTTTTTACCAAAACTTTAAGATAAAATTTCATGAAATGAAATTGAGAACAAAAGCTACCACAGTACACATTTATTCATCATTTATTCAATCCATCCCAAAATAAAATATTTGATTTTAAAACTTTCTAATTAGTTCAAGGCAGTTGGAATTGAGGGCCAATTTTATATAAAATAAAACTTGAAATTTCAGCATAGTTCATGAGGATTTGAAGAAATAAATTATTGCCTAAGAATTCCTGAATCTACTTCAGAGCATAAGGGATTTACTTGAAGTCAAACAAAGCTTGTATCATTTTGGCAAATGTGAGATACCTTCACAAGTAGATTAAAGAATCTATTGAATGCTGGAAGAAGCTGAGGAGGGTGACCCTCTAAGAAGACCAGCAGTCTCAACTAACATGGACCCCCGAGATATCTCAGACACAGTACCACCAGCCAGGCAGCATACACCAGCTGATATGAGGCCCCCAACACTCATACAGTAGAGGACTTCTGAGTCTGTGTTCATTCAGAGATAATGCACCTAACCCTCAGGAGACTGGAGACCCCAGGAAGATTAGATGTCAGGTGGGGTGGAGAGTAGACATCCTCATGGAGATGGTGAAGGATGTGGAACAGTCAGAGGGTGAACTGGGAGGTGGATAAAGGATGGACTGTAACAAAAGATTTGAAAAATCTTTCTGAAGATTAGCAACATCGCTAAACTGCACAAACAACTTTTTTCAAGGATGAATTCTTTTCCAATTTTGATTCCAATCCTCATTGTTTGAATTTCATGGTGTTATTATAATTTCAGGATGGTTTGCATTTCTATAAAATACTAACATTATAAAATCAAACAATGCAATTTATCTAGAGCTTTCAGAATTAGTATAAAAATAGTTGGGCTTCATATCTAAAACTTATCAAACTGTTCTTCTATAGCATGACAGTCTACTTCGCCTTGCCTTCATTCTAACTGGTTAATGAGTTCATTATGTTTTACATGTGAACATTTTAGATCTATTTTCTACCATCTTCCTCTCACTTTCCGCATGCTCAGGTAAATACGATCTATTCGATCTTTTTTTCCTTTTCTTGTTTGAAGTCGTAAAGTACATAACTATTGGTATCAAATGATAATTCAGCTATGATCTCTGATAAATGAAAATATGCCATGGAAATCTTGGTTTCTCATCCTCTGTCCCCTGACTACTGTAGGTGTTGTAAGTTACAGGATAGTTCATGAAAATATTTGAGCTATATTCTCCATCCTCTTAGAAGACAAGTTTTAGAACATTTAATTAGCAGTGAATTTGAAGTAAGCATGGTATTGCATGCTTCATTATAACCTATCTATGGCATCTAAGCCAGTGATTCAGTTCCACAGAAATAATTTTTTTACAACTTAGTCTCTATAGACTTATACTTTTTACTGAATATTGTTTTCAGTTATCTAGATGATATAGCCTTTGCCTTGCATTCTGACCATCTGTAAATGTTATCTCTTCCCACCATCAGAAGCAGGTGTTGAAAGTAAAGCAAAATATCCCAGTCTTAAGGTTTCATTTAAACTGTGTTCAAGAACAGATCTGCAATGGGGGATGCCATCAATATATTAAATTCTGTGTCCCTATATTTGACTGCTTTCACTTACTAAAGTGAATCGTGATTAACACGCATATCCAGTAGTTTGAAACCATTCAAATTTGAAATATAAATGTTAAGGATAATATATTAGTTGTGGCTGTGTTCAGTCATGCATCCTGATCTTGTGAAGTCTCTAGGTAATGAGATAAACAGATATGAACCAAAGACACTGCAGTATGCTAGTTGTAGACAACCAATGTAGAGGAATTTAGGCTGCACCATAACTGGAGTTTTTAAAGACATGGATGTCTGTCCTCAACTTCATTTCATCTTCACGAAGAAGTCAAAGATGTGGTCTTGTGAAAAATCAGATCAGCACATATAAAAGTTACTGATAATGGAATGAATTTTTTAAATTCACGGCATACCATTGACAATCTTATAATATTTTAGTTTTATGTATCAGTGAGTATCAGAAAATCCCATTATTACACAATTACTTTAAAACTGCATAAAACAAAGGAAATTAAGGCTCAGCAAAAGTACATGCTAATGAATTTCAAAAAGCACATCTGCTTGGCTATACATATCAGCCTTCTAAGTTTGAAATCATGTTATTTTTGAAACTTTAAAGACTATAAGGAAATTATGAGAAAATGTGTAAAAATTAGGAAAACAATATATTTACAAGTTACATTGAGATAATAGTACCCAAAGTGGCAAATATTCTAGCATGTTCTAATTAAAACAAAGTTTTGCTGTTATACATATAATAAGAAAGGAACTTTTGAGACTAGACCATGGACACTTTCAAAACATTGTTATTTCATGTAGATAATTGATTTGTAAAACACACAAGAGAGAAAGGTAGAAACTCTATGTAGAAAATATAATTTTATAGCTACATTTTACAGAATATTCCAAGAGATATCATTTTTTATTATTTTGAAAATATTACTTATTTAAACAAATAAAAAGAAACTTTAAAGCCTGATATAATTTAAACATTGGAAAGGTTCAATGACTGAAAAATGTGTAGCGCAAAACTGCCATCTCAGTGCCGCTGGTCCCACTAGACTGTTGAACAAGCTTTGTATGAGGTATAAACATTGCGCATAATTATACACTGAGGATTTAGATTAGAGCTAAACCAGTTGTGTTCAAGGCCACTGAACCCCTGAAAGAGGATTATAACTCTTAACAATGGGGAGGAAAAAGAACTAAGAAAGCCCCTTAAAGTAGGAAGTGCCAACTCGCTCAAAATGAAAGGCACCGCCCCCAACTCAAAGGATTTGCAATACTTCAGGGAGCAAAGCAAGACTCCCATGTCTACCACTTTGGGCAGTTCCGCTCTATGAATGAACTCACCAGTTCTGTAATAGTTATCTAGGGTCTTCATGGCTGTATACTAGTTATGAGGGTTAATTTTAAAACTTGCCCACTTTCAGTCAGTTCATCTCAGATTTCACATTAAGCATGACCATGACTCTTTCATACCACACAGTACTTAAAAATCATGTATTTTAATTGAATGAGGTGTTGAAAATTGTAGCTGTAAGAAATAAACATTAATTGTTTACACGGTAAGGTTCAAATTTAGTTTGTATGCAGTCTATGGAATGGAAAATGACTTCTCATTTCTACAAACAAAAATTATTTCTATGACCTCTTTTTTTTTTTTTTTTTTTTTTTTTTATAAATGACAGTCTGTGAACTGCAACATTTGGAAGAGCTGAACACCACAGGAAAACCAAAAAGGGCTACACAATACTTGACTCAATATAGTAGTTGTCTAAGTATTTTACAATGTTAAACTTAAGACATTGTCAACTCTGAAGCAGGGAGCTGGCCTATTGGGTGTGAGAAGCACTGAAATCTAGTTGTGTTACACATAGCCATAGAAATGGCTCTTCCGTATTCCTACGTAGACCAGGGTTGTTAATTCCCAAAGGCTTTGTACAGTAACACAGCATAAAAGCAACTTTGTGTCTTAAGGGAGGGCACAACTGGTATTAAAGGTCATTAAATACTAATAGACCTGTTGAGGTATGGTTGCTTAATGAAGTATAGGAGCATTGTGCACATAAAGATCAAACACAGAGAGAATTTAACTCTGTGGTAGTGAAACTAAGAGGAACAGAGAAGCTATACAGAGAAACCATATAAGAATGGTTTCTTAGCAGGGACCATTCTAAGCTTACACAAAATTGTTTCATGTAGTAAAAACACTGACCAGCATAATTACAGAAAATGGCAAAAGGTTGCCACTGACTTAAGAGAATTTGCAGAGTGGTTAGTTTACATGTGTATTTTGTTAGAATTCAGCTTCATGTAGTAGAACAGATCATAGACCAAAAAAAAAAAAAAAAAAGCACATAAAAAAGCAAGATATATAAAGTAGGAATGTTGACATAAACTTCTTGAAGCCTTTTTCCAGGTGTCCATAAATTTATAAAAAAAAAGAGTTAAATTTCCTTCGATCTGAAGAGATTCTTCGAACAGGTGCAGATACAACATAGTATATACATCTGGAACTTCCTTATGTACACAGAGCATATGTACATACGATCTATACATCTTTGCAAGTGTATACACAGCTTTAACTCAAAGAAAATGAGTTAGCAACACAGTAATCACTGCCAGACAACCCAAGTGCTGAAACGATCCACACAGATTGCTTAGAGAGCTGCCGGATTTCTCCTGCTGTCCATGGCTGAGAATAGAATTCCCTTCTCAAGTGTTTTGTACTTTCATTACAACACTGATTGTCATAGGGTAATCTTTGTGCTTTCTCATAATGCCCATTCTGGATGTACATATATAATGTTCACATACAACATTGGACATGTTAAATAAGCATGCCGGGAACACAGGCAGGACCATATACCCATGCACAGAATATTCTGAATAGGATTTCCCAAACTGACAGCAACATCAACATGCACCACTATCATACTTGGTCCTGAACAGGAGGGAATGTACAGCTGGAGTAACCAGGGCAAGTGTCACTTGCAAGAGTTTCTTTGCAGAGGAATATCTGGTAGAAACATAGATGTAGAGTCAATGAAACAAGAAAAATAGCCCCCAGCGAATAAAAAAAAAACCAAACAAAAAGAAACTCCTCCCTCGTGTTAACACTGACATTCTGGCTAGCCTCCTCCTTCCACAGAAAGCAGGTCTTCCTACAAATTTCTAGTGTGAGTTCTCTATAGGTAATGGATATTAGTGTCTCATGGCTTTTCCTAGCCACTGGAAAAGCTCATCTTGGTAAAGCCTTTTCCAGCGCACATTGGCTTCCACGGTTTCCACAGCTCGCGAGAAAGAAGCAGATGCTACCCCGTCATAGGACTTCATAAAGTTCTTTAGCTGGAAATAGAAAATGAACATGGTGAACTTGCATGTATTCATATGAATTATGCAGAACATACAGGGATAAGATGCATCTGAAATGAAGGGTCACATGGGAACCTAGGAGAAACTTGAATGCGCCCTCTAGTTCCAGTTGCTTTGAGTTATTCCAGTTGTTTGAATACTCCTCCACTCCCAGTGGGATTGCAAGATGGTACAACCACTCTGGAAATCAGTCTGGAGGTTCCTCAGAAAACTGGGCATGACACTTCAGAAGACCCTGCTATATCACTCCTGGGCATATACCCAGAGGATTCCCCAGCATGCAATAAGGACACATGCTCCACTATGTTCATAGCAGCCTTATTTATAATAGCCAGAAGCTGGAAAGAACCCAGATAGATGTCCCTCAATGGAAGAATGGATACAGAAAATGTGGTATATTTACACAATGGAATACTACTTAACAATTAAAAACAATGAATTCATGGAATTCTTAGACAAATAGTTGGAACTGGAAAATACCATCCTAAATGAGGTAACCCATTCACAAAAGAACACACATGGAATGCAGTCAATGATAAGTGGATATTAAGCCCAGAAGCTCTGAATATCCAAGACACAATTCATATATCAAATGATTCACAGGAAGAAGGAAGGAGAGGGCCCTGGTCCTGGAAAGCTTGATGTAGCATTGTAAGGGATTACCAGGACAGAGAAGTGGGAGGGGGTTGATTGGGGAACAGGTGGAGGGAAGAGGGCTTATGGGACTTATGTGGATGGGGGAACCGGGAAAGGGGAAATCATTTGGAGTGTAAACAAAGAATATAGAAAAGATAGAAGAAAAAAGAAAAAGAAAATAAAAACATAAATAAATAAATAAATAGGGCTGCTTTGAGCATAAAAAAGAAAGAAAAGAAAAAAAAGTCATGATGCAGTTGCTTGCAGCCAGCGATAGGACTGAGCCCTGGAAAGCTGAAGGGGTTTGTATTCCCATAGGAAGAACAACAATATCAACCAACCAGAGCCCCCACCCCCAAGAGCTCCCAGGGACTAAACCACCAACCATGGCAGGACCCATGGTTCTAGATGCATACACAGCAGAGGAGGTCTTTGTTGGGCATCAGTGTGAGGTGAGGCCCTTGGTCCTGTGAAGGCTTGATGCCCCAGTGTAGAGGAATGCTAGGGTGGTGAGGCAGGAGTCGGTGGGTGGTGGGGGAGCACCCTCGTAAAAGCAGGGGAGGGGAGAGGAGAAAGGGGATAGGGCATTTGTGGAGGGCAACCCAGGAATGGGCATAACATTTGAAATGTAAATAAATAAAATAACAAAACAAAACAAAACAAAAAAAAATGTCATGCTCCTAAGTCCTGTGTCATGCTCCTAAGTCTTCTACTGCCTTTGCTGTCTAGAGCTAATTTCCCTGATTAGTTGGTTATAATAATACCAATTTCCTGAGTTACTTTGCAGGAACTTTTGAATGCTGCCCTCTGTTTAACCTACTAGATTCACTCAGGCATAAGCAGATGTCTTCTTTATGACTTTTTGATATTTTAGCATGAATACTTCTCCTTCATAGATCATGTTAACACTGGTATTTTCTGAACAGGGATCCTATGAAAAGCTGTGAAGATTAATTCTGAATGAACAACCCACTGATCACCTTTAGTCACTGTTCCTAACTTAAAGCCCCTTGCCTATCCACCCCATCTATACTTCCCAAACCCCGTCCTCATATTTGTGGATTTGAGACTTGTTTACCCACCTCTCCACATGTGGCTGCTACATGGGTAATCTCCTTTTCTCTAAAAAAATGAATCTTTTTGTTTCATTGATTAACATAGTGTCTTCTCATTAAATGGCCTGGATGGGTAGCATAATCATGATTGGAAATAAATATCCTAATATGGAATAAGTTTGAAATGAAAATGAACAGTGTGGGAGGCAGAAAGTATGCAGCAATCAGAAGACAGTGCTACAAAATGGTATACTCCAGGTAAGACATGCTATCATGAACCTACAGAAGCTCCAGTTACTGGCAGTTGGCCTGTAAGATACCCACCATCAATCATAGATGGAGAGTGGCTCATTAGACCCTCCACCATGCTGCTAAACTATTTGGTTTCTGATAGATATGTGAATACAGTCACTATCTTTATATGCCCTCCCTCTTCAACCTCCAGTAGCTACAGTGAAAAGTTTCAATGCTAAGTTACCCGGACGGCCATTGATAAACTCAAGAAAACTAATCAAAAAATTCACTGGGTATGGGAAAGAAAGATGGAGAAAGGGAACTAGATAGGTTAAAAAGGGAGAAGAAAGGGTCGGGAGTAAACGGAACCATACATGTGTAAAGTCATGAGGAACATATTTAGTCAAAAAAAGCACATTTAAAATAATAGGTACAATGTGATATGATTTACTATGAAATGTGTAGAGAAAAAACAGTGTGGTCAATAACTCCAAACTTGCTCATTTACAGATACCTGTAGAGAATGGGCGAATCCTGTGTTTGAAGCCTTAAGTGGAAGTGTATTTTATATGGGTATAGATTCCAAGACCCATGGTAATTTGGCCAAGTCATTACCCATGTGAGCCTGGCTCAGGAGGGGACAGCCAAACTTTCCTGGGAAGTCTGAGTATGAGTATTTATGAACAATTAATTAGCGTGCGCTAAGATTAGAGAGTATAGTATCCCCCTCCTAGATGTTTACAACCCGAGACCATTCCAGTGTAGAAAATTTCTACTGAGACTCGCTGAGCCCTCCCCATTTTCTGTACTTAATAAACCTGCTGAGGCTCCAGATGGTGACTGTGAGGGATGCCTTAAGACCCCAACCTCACTGTAAATGTGCCTATAACCACTTAACAACAAAAATGTGGTTTATTTAATTTTGAGTTGTGTGATTTTTTTTTTACAGAACGTGTTTTCATGTTATATTTAGTTATATAATGAATGTCAATGAAACACACACACACACACACACACACACTAGTTTCTGGGTATTCATTGAACATGCCAAATAAGGATCAATGGTCCTTTGGAAACTTTCATTCGGGGAAAGATGATCTAAGTCTCTTCATGCAACAGCTGAACACGTGAAGAAAATGCTAAGCCGCAGGCTTAAACATGATCTATTACTGACACAATGACAGAATGTCAGATTATCATGTAAGACAACATAACTAGCGGATCTCTAGAGTTTCGTTTCTCAAATTATGATTGAAGTACACTAAATACCTTCCTTGTGAGCTCATCTATCGTGAGGTGACTCACATGTTGGAAGGCGAGTTTATTCATCAGAACACACCTGGCGCGCTCTCCACAGACTCCATCAATTGGTCTTGTGCCCTGTATTTCTCAGCACTGCTTATGGAAAATGCATTTTCCGAGCCTTCTCACAGGTCGCTGAGGGGACTGTGGTGTCTGGCCTCAGCATAAACAAAGGCTTTTAGCATTCCACCCTGCATAGTTCTCAGGCTCTTTGCGAGATTTCTGCCACCATTAGGGTTGATCTTAATTGGCTTTTGATGCATTTGTCTATGATGCTTTTATTACGAACAAGCTTAGACACTTTTGTAAAAAAAAAAAATTAATCAAATGGCAACGTTGTTTGTGTGGTGTGGTTTTCTTAGCACAGAATTTCTAGGTGTGTTTATTAATCTATTTTTTAAAAACCTGTTTAATACTGAGAAATATCTTACGTATCCTTCCATTTATTTCATTTATCCAATATATCCTTATTATCCTAGACTCCAGCAATACAACTTACTTTAAGCGTGAATCCCAAAGCATAACATAATCTTGATAACTACATAACTAAATAGAATTAGCTACTGGCCTATTAGGAGGTAAAGGACTTTCCATTAACGTGATAAACGGAGTCTCTGTGATGGAGAGGAGGCATATTCTTCTAGAGCAGGTTTGTGTGTTAGGGTCACAAAAGGACCCAGCACATGAGAAAAGTGCTCAGTAGATATTAGCTGCAACATGGCTAAGGTTTCTGGGGCTTCTGCTAATTTAAAATTAAGAAAAGGATGGACTGCCACATGAAGGAATATCAACCAAATTGCAGTGGTGCGGGAGCACCCTCTTGGAGACAGAGGGGAAGAGGAATGGGGTAAGGAATTTTGGGAGGGGGAATCAGGAGCAGGAAATGCCTAGATTGTAAATAAATAAGTAAAAATTTTTTTTAAAAAAATTAAAAACCAAGTAAACTCCAGTCCTAGGTGTTAGAACAGTTGGAGGGAACAGAATATGTTTTTCTACTTAATCTTGCTGAAGCTGAGAACAGTAATTAAAATAGTAAATTATTTTCTCAGGGTACTGGAGAGATGGTACAGGTATTGAGAGAATATTGTACTTGCTGTGGCCTAAGACAGGTTCCCATCACCTTCCTCAGTCATCACAGCCTGTGACTCCATCTCCAAAGGTTCAAAAAGCCCTTTCTGGCCTCTTGGATGCACCTAAACTCACACACACACATACCCACATATGGACAGACACAAATCATGTAATGAAACATTTAAAAAACTAAAAATAGGTTTATAATTCACAGAGGTGCTGATTCCCTTTGGAGCTACAAACTTAGCAGGAAATAAGTGGCAACCTCAAAGGGAAGTCATTGATCTTGCTTAACACTTTCTGCTTCAAGAAGGGGTTATTGACAACACAAATTAAACCCTGTGCTATTGGAAAATGACATTCCCTACTCCTGCAGAAGATGGTTGGGCTGTGAAAGTATGGAAAGGCTTGGGCAGAACTGTTAAACAGGAAAGCAAGCCCTCAGCCAAACAGCTCATTACTCATTCTGCAGAGACCCTGCATTGCTGAGTGCTTTGAAGATAATGGGATAAAAGCCATAGTTAGGTCTCATTCTGGAAATCACAAATTTCATGATCAGAGTCGCTTGGAAAATTTAAATGGCAATTAATTAAATGATAAAAATTAAATAGTAAGGGAAGTGGATAAAACTAGATGGTTTGCAAGAGAAAAATTTAACTAAATTTTCACTTAAGACAAGTGTTTTGTGACCTTTGTATTGGCAAAACAGGAATATGTGATCAGCAGGCCAGGAAAAGAGGGAGGACGGTGAGAGGGAGCAGGGAGGGACTCCACTTCTGTGCTCACGTCAATGTTTGTGGGGGATTTGGCTAAGTCAACACATTATTTCTTGATCGCTGAAATATTAAGTCATAATATTTAAAGCACTCAGTTTAAAAGTTAGAAATAATGAAAGGGATAATAAACTGCACATGCCTCCTGTTTCGTATGAGTACATAAAACTTCTCTTCATTTAGCTTCTTTCATAAAAACACAAATAAAGCAACAAAAACCTTTCAGGATTTCAAAGCTAAACCTTCGTGGTTGAGGATACACTGAGCAGGGCCAGAGGCTGACTTTTAAGTCACTAGAATCAGAGCCTTAGCTCAGCACAGTATCCCTGCCACAAACCCAAGCAGAGTAAATGGAAATTCTCTCAGAAAACTGGGAAATATTGGACGGTGGGGTGGGGTGCCAAGCCCAGGACTTGTAACCCATTGCCCCTCAGCAGGAACATCTGTGGATCACAGCTTCCAGCCTATCTTCTGTGAAAACTAATAAATCTAAGAGTCTGTGCTGAATAGTAGCTGTGTACTATGGAAAGCAGTAGAGAGAAAGGCAGCATTAATTATCATAATCAAGCAAAAGAATATTTTGTGTTTTTTTTTTCCTGTGTGATTGATCAACTCCATTTCCTATCCCTCTCTAGTACAGACAGAAGCTAGTGGAGGGAAAGGAGACACTTAGATAGCCTCACACATTGAGAGATATAACAGGGAAAGGAAAAGAGAGAAATTCTAGAACCTGGACACAAGTTCATTAAAACGTCAAGCTTATTTTCATTAATGAAATTAATTTGTGATGGAACCAAGCTATATATTTTAGGTAAACTATTACTTTTGGTGTGTGTTACCAGCTGTGTTCCTTCCTGAGGAATACGATTGTATTCTATTTATTAGAATGAATAATCTTTAGCAAGCTATTGTGTCTACATAAGCAATGAAGCTTTTTACTGTGTACCTCGGCATCCTGCACGGGGTCTTTGGCTTATGTAGTCATTAGCACTGCTGTTGGTGGATGGTATATAATCTGAGTCCACAGAACCATTTGAGGAGAAGATGTTAGTCTGAAGATCTCTGGAATGTCTGGTCCCAAACTATGCAATTCATTACATTTGGACAGTTCATTACATCTCAGTCCTCTGCATTGCCCATAGACATTCAACACTTAATACGATAGAGATTTCTTTGCAGGTAATGGGTTGAGGGAATGTGTGTGTGTGTGTGTGTGTGTGTGTGTGTGTGTGTGTGTGTGTGTGTTTACATGCATGTGTGCATAAATGAGTATGTGCAAATGTGTGAATGGAGGATGTGGATGTGAGTAGGAGTATAAAAGGAAATAGTATGTAACTAATGCAAAGAAGTCAAAGTAAATCTGTAATTTTATATGTTTATATAAGAAAACAGTAACAAGATTTTTTACCTCTTTAAGTTCGCCTTCTGTATTAAGAAATTCTGTAACTCCACTGATAAGTTTGGAATTCATAAATAATGCTTCTCCATACCTACAAAGATAAAAGAAAAACAGTCTTAATGCCTACCTAGGTAGTAATTTAAGTAATCTTTTTATAGTGGTTTTGGGAGTCTTTCCCAAGGGTTGCATTTGTCTGAGCAGTCAGTGATCACTAGCTCTCAAGGCAGTACTGGTCAGTCTTTTCAGGAGCCAGAAATTCAAAGAAGCATCTCTTGCCATGGGGTATTATCAGATCCGGCTGACCTGCTGCACAGCACTTCAGAGAAGTCTGACTCTTAGTGAGCCTGTCAAGTCTGGCTCCTAGAATTAGATTAAGGCATCGCTGTGCAATTTGCAAGCCAAGACCCAAGAAAGGGACAGTTTTATATGTTCTAGTACACAGAAATCTTGCTCTTGTAAGGGAATTGTCTCCCAAGAAAGGGAAAAAAACAAGATAAAAACACATTAGACAAAAACAAACACAAAAACAAAAACACTTCATTCTCTGGGAAGTCCAATTGTTTTCATTTACTCTCCCAGGCAAGGAAGAGTAAGGCATAATCTCTACCTTTGATTATATATAGCTGAAGCTCCAGACATGTAAAGAGATAATTCCCATTTAATGTAACTAGATATAGTGTTGATGAAATGAAGCACAGAAGTGAGAGAAGGCCAACAGCTCTGTATTTTAGGAGATGCATCTAAACTGAGTACAATGCCGTCCTGAGAAGGAAACAGCAAGCAAAAACCTGACATAAACAAAGACAAGGAAGTATGAGACTACATGGTAAGGGGAAAGAATTTTAATTAGTTTGCATATCAGAGGACACATATACTGTGAGGCCGGGCCAGAAAAGGAACCTTAAGAGGTAAACGAAATATACATCATGAAGCTTTTACATTCAGTGTGGCGCAGAATCATGGGGGTTTTATAGAGGAGAGTAATCAGTGCCTCTTAGAAGGTCGTGATTATAATGAAAAGACTTCCATGTGCATCTATACAGCAGTGAGTATGAGTTCAGAGGGAGAAGGCCAAGAATGCTGTAAGCCTACTGGAGAAGAGAAAGAAAAAGCAACAGGTGTGCTAAAGAAGTGGTAGTAGGAATAGTAAGGAAGACTTCAAGAAACACTTAAGACACTCGAGAGGACTCGGCTCTACTATTATATACGGTGAAAAGAAGGAAGAGGCATATATAGACTTCCAGCTGTGTGGCTTGAGCAATTGCTGGATAATTATCTGAGGAAAGAAAGGAAAGGATTTCTTACTAAGGAACAAGAGACAAGTAAAAAAAAAAAATATAGGTTTAGCTTTTAGGTATACTCCAATAGGAGACCCCAGGGGTAATGGCCGTTCTATGACATGGTGACATCAGATGCAAAGAGCAGGTTAGAGAAATCCTTCTGAGAGCAAGAGAAGCCATGAGAACTAAACCCAGAAGGAACCTGTAATGTGAGGATACGACATCCCAGACAGCCTTTCCCATGAGCCCGAAAGAGTCAAGAACTGATCGGAAAATAGGAGCTGATAGTAGCAGTCCTCCTTGTGAAAATAACCACTCCTGTATTTGAAGACCAGAATCTCAGTCTCCGTTGAATGATAGCCGTAGGCCCTCACAGACAAAATAAGCATGCTGATGGTAAGAGGAAATAAGTGATATGTGTCTACACATGGGTTTCATTGAGCTCCAGTCGATAGAGCTAACAAAATGGCTGCTCTGTGCTTTTCAAATCCTTTAAACCGAAATACTCGTATGTATTAGTTTCACCTTACTGCTGGTTACATGACTCATTATAAACACAATGGCCCTCACATCCTACTTCTGCTATCATTCAAAGATAACGAACTTAAAAACACGAAAATATCAACATGCCTTATAGCTACTACAATCAATGGTTTCGGACTATAATGTAAATAGAGATAGAAATGATTGAAACTGTTATGCAAAGATAACTGATAAAAGGGTGAAAAAAGAAGCACACAATGGTTTTAACATCTGCTTATAAGAGACCAAATGTTTGGTCTGCTTACTATCTGAGAAAATTTATGTTGAAGAGTAACAGGCAGCATTTACATGCTCCATAATAGATTTAATTTAAAATACCACAGAGATTATCAGAGACATAAATTAGCATTTATTATAATATATTTAAATGCTTAATGAAATATTTTCTAAAATTGAAGCTGAAGAATTCTCACCATGAAGCAAGATATCCTGGGAATTAATTCCACTGCAGCTGGAATAATACAATGATTTAAGTGATAAATGTGTCTTCTTAGTGTCACTCTCTTATTTAGGTGTTTGATGATATTTACATTTAAAGAGAACTTAAAACAATTCTGCAAGAGTAAATTTCTTATTGGAATAGCATTTATATTTATATTATTGGAATATCCCCTGATTTGTGGGGCCTTTTTAAAAATAATATATATAGAATATATAGTTTAATGGAAGGGCTTTGACTTTAAGCAGTTTGGTGAATTTCCAAGCAAAGTTGCCTGGTTAAACATGTCTTACTCTCTTCATGTATTCCCATTAATTAAGGTTATCAATCTTTGTTACAGAAGGAATAGTAGAGAAATGTTAAAACCATGAATTTCAAGGAATGGCAATAGTCATTTTTGCTAAATATTTGAAAGTCTAAATTTTTCATTTGGTTCATAGCCCTAAAAAATCCTCACGTGTCTGTAACTCAAATGTTGGCTTTCATCCCTTCATTCAGGCATGAATAGATTATTATCTCTACCTGGTATTTAGTATTTTCCATTTGTCTCTGAAAAACTTCCAGGCAAGGTCTCGGCCATGTGGGTTTCTGGCTACGTGAATTATTACATCAATTGCATCTTGATCCAACACCACTTCAGAATTCAGAGACAGATTTAGAAGCCTATAAGGATAAAAGTGTGGGGAAATATTTAGTCTGAAAACTTAAAACACATTATAATCTTAATTTTTTTAAAAAAGAATCACAATTTAGTGTTATTCTTCAAAAATACTTGAGTCAAAACTTTCCCAGTGAACAATTATAGAATAATTTCTATTTAGAAAATACAGATAAAATTCATAGCATTTTTCATGAAATACATTAATTAAACTCCAAGAATATCTATGGAGTGTAAAATAATCACAAATCTTACTTGTTGACACAACTCCACTTTCAAATTCTTTGTACTAAGTGTTTGCTTTAACAATGAAATGTTTTCTTAAACCCATATAAAACTTCAATAAAATAATTAGCCATAAACAATGTTATCTTTAAAGTTAAGCTGCTTTAGACCTGTCACTGGGTATGTAGGGTTCCTTATCTTTAGAAAGATTTGTTTTATAGTAACCAGTTTCTCAGGACCATGTATTCAAGGGAACAAAATAACTCTGAAGCCTTTTGCCTGCAGATGATACGTTCACTGCAAAAAATAACTTGGGTAATTTAATGGACTCACCTACTTAATAAATTCCTGTCATCACTGCAAGTGAGAGCCTCCAGCAGTATCTTTTTCTCAGAGACAGCAGTGGTGGAGTGGAATTTCATCCAGATGAACTCCCAGACATCCTCATCCAGCAGTGACACACCCGTGCAGTAGACGATGTCTCGAACGTTTAGTGGTATTCTAGAGAAGCAACCCATGGTGGATCTCTGTTAATCAAAAGCTTTACAGTTTGAAAATAAAAGAATGACGCTGCTTTCCTAGAGTCAGCTATGAAAAAGATGATTTGTCAGTGCATTTCTCCTAAAAGAATATAATAGCATATAGCAATAATATTCAAAATTATTAGTGACTAACTAGTAAATAAAATAGTGTCTTTTATTCCAAAACATTTTGAATTTTTTTGCTTATATCCATAAAATTATCATTAAGTAAGCTAAAAACAAACATTGTTATAGAACCAAAAATAAAATCCTTTATATTTTCAGTAGTATTAATATAATTCCTATCTGAAAGTTTGCTTTCATAATTTGTACACTCAGGAAACGAAAAAGAAGTTAGAGAATGGCACGATTATTTGAATAAAAAAATAACCATTCTTTTTAAAAATTCTATTGTGAAAAGTAATATGTGTGTGCAAGGGCCTGAGTACGAGTGGCTGCATCCAGTTTGTGCAGGAGCCTGAAGAGATCAGAAGAGGGTGTCAGATCCCCTGGAACTGGAATTACAGGTTGTGTAACCTGAGCTGCTTTCCTGAAATTGAATCTGAGTCAGGTCTTCTGTAAGAACAGAAGTGCATTTAACTACAGAGCCACCTCTCCAGCCCAAAGCTAGATGAGCAGTAGAGGGGATGAATTTCATGACCTTGGCGTTATTATTTCCACACCCTAACAAACTGAGCTAACTGGCCACTCTTAATTTTTTTATTATATTATTATCTAGAACTAATGTCTTCAAACATTAAAAATATAGAGGATCAAAAATTTAAGGATAAGCAACAAGATACCAATAACAAAGACCTTATCCTTTATGTTTATATAGTTATTAAAAAGAATAGCAGCATATTACTATGACTCTAAAATAAAATTTACAGTGAGAAAACTTAGCATGAGTTTACTCAAGCCTGGCATAAAGCTTGATTTATAAGTTTATAAATCAGCTTTCGCACAGTGATATCCCACCCACATGTACCACATTTCTGGGCCCTTTAAAATATTTGTCTTGAGAAATATTCAGAAGTCTTTTTTAAAAGCTGAAAAAAAAGTATATATCTCTCTTTTACAATATTCATTAGTCTGTTAGTTACATTTCCCATTAATACTTGGAATGTGACTCTTCAGATTGCCTTCTCTATGTCGCATGAAGGAGCAATGTTCTTTTTAAAGATCCAGAACCGTTATTGAATAAAGCTAGTATGGGAAAGCAGAAGCAAACTCTGAGAGGACCAGACTCATTTTCAGTGGCTAAGGAGGGCTGCTTACAGAAGACCAAAGCATTTCCCTCTGCAGTACAGACAGGCGAACATTTGCTGATCTGTTAAAAGGCAGAGGAGGGGGCATCGGAAGAGGATAGACGTGCAGTCCCACAGAGAGCGTCAGAGAGCGTCACAGCTCTCTGTGAAGGGAATAGAGTTTAACATCTATGTTTAATGTTTTTCTCTATTTTTTGTACTTTTATACATATCTTAGTATGGAAGCTGCTTATGTAGCTATGGAAACCCTAACTCATTGGACTCTATAACCATCTCTTCATTGTTTCCTCCTGAATTCCCCACAGAAATGATCAACAAGAGTTGGTAACATAGATTATCTTCCAGTTCTGTTTATGATCAGCTTGCTACACTGCATACTGAAATTCACTAAGGAGATTAGAGTTAGTATGTTTTATAGAAAAGACTCACCTTTAATAGCCATAATCTAAGATCACCCAGATATTGTCAATAAATTGGCACTTATCAAAATGGCCAGGTCTTCTTCTAAAAATGCTATGAGACAGAGAAGCTAACTTCCTGTATGCATTCCTGTATGACTTTGGCAAACATTTTGGTAGAGAACTTTGCAAGTAAACTTGAAAAAGTCTAGCAATTCTATTGAAATCACAAGCTTATCAAACTATATATATATATATATATATATATATATATATATATATATATAATATGCAATATATGTGTACATATATATATGTATACATTACTAACAGTTTATTTTGCAAGAGAAATCTCTTAAGCAGTTGAAAGATCAAAGAGAAGGCTAGAAAAAAAGCCCAATGCTTTAAGATTTTCATGGCTACACAACCAGCATCCATATTAATAATTCTGGGTATAAAATTACAAAAAAATAGACATAAAAATAAGCATAGATATTAAACTGTATTCCCTAGAAATTCCACAAATACTACAGCCATTGGCAAAGGCTGTTTCATTTATCATTTAGAGGAAACTACATGTGTTAAACTACACAAAAGAACACATGGTTTGGCCATGACAACACCTTACAGACTTTCTAAAGAGGCATCAGAGGCCTAAAATAGCATTTTGTAGTATGCCATGATCTGAGCTATTCTTTTTGCAATCTGTGTCTGGATTATTAATTTTGTCTGCATCACTTCTGTGTCATCAACTACTTTTTATAGCAGAAGGGACTCTGGGCTGATAAGGGATATTTTCTATTATAAAAATGAAACCTGGTTACTTATAAACTTTTTATATGTAGATATCTCCTCTACCCTGTCATCTCGGAGATGAGGGACACCAATGGTTACAATGTATCTTTTGTAACTTTCTTGGAAATTCTTGTATCTTGTTTTCTTAGACGTTTATGGACCTAGGTGTATCTTTCAGACATGTATCTTTCTGGCCTTTTCTGTCTGCCTTTTGCTCATGCACTTGTGCCAGGTTCATCTTAGCCTTCTTGATAGTCTTCTGAAAGTCCCTTCATCTTTCTTCACTTTTCCCCATTCCTGTAAGGTTTCTCCTCTATGATAATTATAAAATCAAAGTGATCTGTCTTTGATTTGCTGACACTCATTCTTGCTTCTATCGGCTGGTGAAACAACAGGTGGATTTTAGTTCAGCTGTTCTTTTCCATGCCCCGCTGGTACTTTTAACTATTTTAACCTTTGTTGAAACTCTTACCTTTTCTTTTCTCTTTGCTTGAGTGAACACACTTACAACAGCAATTTTGCATTAACACGTAAACAACCAAATCTATTTCATTAGATGGGGTTTCCAGATGTGTCTTCTTGCTTTTTTTCATTTTCTCACTTTATTATCTGCATGGATTTCTGCACATTACTCCATTTCTCCGAGTGCTGAGAGAAGCTTCCTTCTTACAAGAGAAGACCTTTACAACCCAGCCTAGCTGGATCCTGGAAGGCCTGTACAAACCAGTTCCTTCTCAGACAGTCGTGCCTCTTGTCTGCTCACTCTCTGCTGAGCTAGGAGAAAATCTCGGGCATCTAAATGTCTAACCCACTGTCTCTATTCTCCACTAGGTGTCTTAATCACACCAGATTCATCAGCAGTCCATATCTGGAAAGCCAGATGCTCTCTTAGGAGGCAGATCTGGAGAGACTGGGGCATTGCGTGGACAGGTTAATGCTTACCTCAGAGGGAAGTTAACAGATGGAATCTTCATCATCTCTGGTCTGTGCTGAACATTAGAAAAGATCCTCTGTACATTCTAGTACAAAGCTGTCTCTGACCTCTCAGGTGGCTAATCTCTGTCAGATCAGTCAGAACTCCCAGACTAGTGAAGCAGATCACTCCAAGAATAGCGCATCTTTTAAAAGTGTGCCATTGTGTCTTCCTGAGCCTAACTGCTGAGAGAATTTCATGCCAGCATGACCAACATGTAATTCTCTGAGAGTTTATCCGGACATGGATATTACCTCTATATCTGTTTGATATAGATCTTTCAGAAATACTGGGTGTTAGCAGTTCTGGGTTTCTAAAGAAAAACATTATGCTTCCTAGTATGGTCATGATGTACAGACAACACAGCCTTTAAGTGTCTGAAAAGGACATAATTAGCAGTAACCTAAGGATCTACCATATAGAAAAACTGCCATACACAGTAAAATGTAAAGAAACCTTAAAAACAAATTCAGCAACAAAAGTTTAGATACAATGATCAATATGCTTAAGAAATATAACTTAAGTGTTCTAGGCAGCCCTTTGAAAGGAAAGTTACATAGGATGTGAGAAATTCTATGCAGAAATCTGTGGCTGCAGATCAAGATAAATGCTGTATAATATGGATTGGACGTGCTTTGCTGAAGACTGTGTGTCTCCTTTCAGTTCTGTCGCAAGCTGTCTGTCCCTGTGTACACAGCACACACATCCAACTTGATGAGGGAGAAAATGGCACACATATGTTTGAATAGATCATATAAAGCATGAAAAATTATCTTCGGTCTTGGGAACAAATCCCCGAGTCTCGGGAAAGGATTGGCACAATTAGCAGATACCAGGAGATATCATTACATGTATCTCCTCCAAAAATAATAATAATAAAACAGAGCTGATTAGCCCAAGAATGCTGATTTTTCCAGCAACTCTTCCACCTCATCAGCTCCTCGCTTCTGTAGCCCTTCGCCAGCCAAAGAATCAATGTATAGTTCACAAGATCATTTTTACTCATTACTGAAAATAAAACAATCTTGGTAAGAACTGGATATGCCAGGGGCCCTCAATTCCCAATGACTTCCATGGTTAATGAAACCCCCCTTTGTTTCTAAATTTGTAAAGATGTTCTAATAACATTTTCACAAAATGATTGCTCTGGGGACAGTTTAAGATCTCTTTGTATAAACCAAAGTCATTAGGAATAAATGAAAAAGCTCATTTGTTTGTAGAGCATTAGCTAAGAAACCCACAGAACCCATAGTTATGAATGGTACAAATGAGTCCTGAGAGACACTGGATATCAGGATTACAGGGATCAAGGGTCCCTTCCTAGTGAACATGAAAATTGTTTATGAAGATGTGAATATCCCCATGGTCATTTCATTTTAACTGCTGCCTCAGAAGTAAATCTTTTAATAGGGTTTCATCAGCTGGAAGGAAAGCTGGGTTTGACTCCTTTAGGTATTATATACAAGCGCTGACATTGAGCAAGTCTCACCTAGTAACCCGCATGGAAGATGAATGGAGTAATACTTATCCAAAATGAAATGCTTTTATCTTTCTTAGAGCAGAACACTGCAGAGAGTATTACCTAATTAGTGTAAGTTGTACTACGGTTTTTATTCCATTCTCATTTTAAGTATGATTATGACAAGAGTTCATTTGCGTAATAAAAGTTTTGAATGCATGGAAGGTTGGTATATCATTACGGGACTATTTATTTTCAAATTTCAGTGATATATTTAACTTTTTATCCTGCTAAAAGCAAGGACTTGAAGATGAAATGCTTTGCAGGTAGGTGTTAAAAACTAAGTAAAAGAAAGAAAAAGGCATTTCTCCTCGGTGTTTTGTTTTAACTTGAGTAAATAATAAAAATGGTAGTGTTAGTATGTTGTACCCACAGGAACAAAGTTCTATAGATTGGATAGTTTGCTACAAAAAGAGTTCTTTCTTACAATTCTGAAGACTGAAGTTTGTCTTCAGCACAGTAACAATGTCAATTCCAGGTGAGATCCTTTTTCAAGGACAGGGAATGCAGCCGTCTCCTTTATCTTGCTCTGGCAGAATGGGGCTAGAAGGCTCTCTGATCTCTCTCTAAATAAGATTACACTGTGAGGTCTCTGCTTTGTGAGCTAAGTAATTCTCAAAGGCCACACCTCCTAACAGTCATTTTTGAAGTTAAGAATTTCCAATAGAAGCTTTGTGGGGAATACAAAGATTCAGTCCATAAAGGTACTAAAATGAGATTAAGACATAGTAACTTGATTATTTAATTAATTGATTAGAATTACGATGTCCAAACAAGTAAATAAGAAAATCACCAAAAATCATATTCAAAAAACCTCATAAGCCCCTTCCTCTCTTTGACTATTGGCCTGGGTAACAGAAGTTACTCTTTTCAGTAGTGTACTCTTGGTAAACCCACCAGACCTCAGCATTACAAAACTCCTTTTCATACAGGCGACCCTGGATCAATGCAGTGGTTTTGAAAAAGAAAGGCATAAATGGTGAACAAGGGAAAGGCCTTGGAGGGAGGAAGGTGTGTTACATGGGTGGGGAAGGGAAGAAGTATGAAATGAGACCAGTCAGAATGTGTTATGTATATGTTTGATATTTTCAGAGAATAAATTTAATATAATTTTAATTAAATAATGTGATATGTTTATTCATGGAAGGAAAGACTGAAGGGATAAAGAGAATATTAAAGTGTTTTCAAGGTCTAAGTATTATAGACAGCAGTCTTTTTGCTAAATTATGACTTCAAGTTTAGTAATTAAATAGGTTTTCTGTTATGTGGAAAATCATCAAACATTTAATTACATTTGCAAGAACAGACTTGTTATTAGAGTAAAACACATACATAAAATTTCTATTCCCACATGATACTAACAATATAATCGTAAAACTTAAAACATCTTCCATAGAAAAATTACGTTGATTGAATGAAATGACCACTACTTTAAAAATGTATTTTATAATTAATAAAAAATATTCATCTGTTTTCAAGTAGCTTCCCTAGAAATAACTTGGCCAGCAGTTTGTTTCTGGTCGGGGTGAGTCAAGGTCAATGCTTCGGGCTTCGTTTTTCATCCTAATTGGACAGGGCTGAAGTCCAAGGGTACTAAAGTCCCTTCTTGCTCTGTTAGTACAAGAATCTTTTCATTAGTGATCGTATTAACATTGAAATGTGGGTTTAATTATTTTCAAAGACAATGAGAAATATCGCTCACAGGAGCCTCTCTGAGAACAGCACTGCCTCTCACTGGAGCTTCACACACCATCAATAAGGAGCAGGGCCCAACATTTAATTAATTTTAATTAATGAACATGGAATTCACTCATTTGAAAGACTGGGTATCTACTCTATGACTGAACAGCTTTGGTTGAGGCTTCGTTGCCAATGCACCAAATCTTGTGCTTTAAAAAGTGTTTGTTCTCTTTTGTCCTCTACAACCGTGAAGTTAAAGCACCAAGCTTAAAAAACAACAGCAAACTGCTTTTACGCAGGTTGACCTTGTGTCCAGGGTCTGTTGCCTCCCTTCCTCTCTGTCCCAATTCTTCAGCCTCATGTCTGCCTCCAAGAACACCTCCTTGAATACAACATAAAAGATATTTAGGAGGAATCTGTGACTTTGCACCTAGGCGTCAGTTCATTCATCTGAGATATGGGGTAATAATTCCTGATAGGGCTATGGCAATGGAGAAGTGAGATTATCTTCAGTCAGTGCTTGGCACACTTCCCCTTTATCTCTGTAGTGTGTAGAGCACAGTACCCTTTACTTCTAATATCAATGGTTATGGTTTTGTGTGGTGTGAGTGTGTGTGTGTGTGTGCATGTGCGTGTGCATGTGCGTGTGTGTGTGTGTATGTGTGTGTGTGTGTGTGTTTGCCCCTATATGTATACGTGCAGATCAAAGGACAGCATTACACAGTGTTCCTTTTGGAGACCTGCTACTCACCCACTAGTGAATAGCAGGCTGTCTGGTATTTTCTTCACCCATGTTTCTAGCACTAGATGACAAGAACTGACCTACAACATCAGTCTGATTTCGTATCTGAGTGCAGAGAATCCAACTTAGGTTTCTGTGTTTGCACTGCAAGCATTTCACCAACATAACTATAACCCTAGCCCTGAGTTTTAGAAGAAAGTAGTAACCAGCCAGTATTCCTAACTTTTCTAAGTGATTAATGGGATTTATAAAGCAGGCATAAGTACTTTTAAACAATCGGAACAAAACTGAATAATTTATTTTTAAACATTTCAAGTTTAAGTCAGTCCCATAAAGCGCATTTTTATAATGAGAGAGCTAACTTTCTGGCATTTGTTAATCAATTATGATGTCCCTGGGAATTAGTATAGTAGCTCTGACATCCAAGAGGAGTGCTGGATTTAAGTGTTTCTGTAATGGCGCCAGTAGAGGGACAAAATCCAACATGAAATGTGCAGCCAGTGATAGCATAAAGGGCAATAGACAGCAAATCCACTAGGGAAGCACTTTCACATCATATTTAGGTACATGCTGCTATAGAAAGTTCTCTCAGGTATGCGCAGGGTATGCTTACTTCTAGTTAATACCAAGTGTATGGAAGGAGACAGGAAGTGATATACAGAGGGTCAGGAATTTGAACAGAGGTGTGTAGCAATGGAGGATGGGGAGCTGGGGGTAACCACCAGCAAGTCCTAGATGCCAGGAAAGCAAGAGACTCATAGGCCCCAACAGGGATGAGATTAGCTGAAATGCCCAAGAAAAAAGAGGCATAACCTATAGAGACCATATCCAGAGGTGAGGCAAGGCCCCTGGTGGGTGGTTAAGACCACCCACCCATCTCCAAATTTTTAACCCAGAATTGCTCCTGTATAAAGGAAATATGGGGACAATGTGTGGAACAGAGACTGAAGGAAAAGCCATCCATATACAGTCACAGAACTCAGACACTATTGTGGATGCCAAGAAGTGCTTGCTGACAGGAGCCTGATGTAGCTGTCTCCTGAGAGGCTCTGCCAGAGCCTGACAAATACAGAGGTGGATGCTCACAGCCAACCATTGGACTGAGCATGGGGAGCACAATGTAAGACTCAGAGAAAGGACTAAAGGAGCTGAAGGGGTTTGCAATCCCATAGGAAGAACAATAATATCTAGAGAGAGGACTCAAAGAGCTGAAGAGGTTTGCAGCTCTGCAAGAGGAACAATAATATGTATCAACCAGTACCCCCCCCCCAGAGCTCCCAGGGACTAAACCACCAACCAAAGGGTACACATGGAGGGACCCACATATGTAGCAGAATATGGACATTTCAGACATCAATAAGAGGAGAGGCCATTGGTCCTGTGATTCCCTAGAATAGTGGAATGCAAGTCAAAAAATGGGGGGGAGGGAGATGAACAGGAGAAGGGGATGGGATAGGGTGTTTTCCGTGGGGTAACATGGAAAAGGGGTTAACATTTGAAATGTAAATAAAGCAAATATCTAATAAAATATAAAAAAAATCAACCAACCAGAACCCCCAGAGCTCCCAAGGACTAAACCACCAACCAAAGAGTACCCGTGGAGGGACTCATGACTCCAGCAGCAGAGGATGTAGCAGAGAATGGCCATGTTGGGCACCAATTGGAGGAGAGGTCCTTGGTCCTGTGAAGGCTCAATGCCCCAGTATAGGGGAATGCCAAGGTGGTGAGGAGGCAGGGGTGGTGGGTGGGTGGAGGAACACCCTCTTAGAAGCAGTGGGGGATGGGATAGGGAGTTAGTTTGAGGAGGGGAATCCGGGAAGGGGGATAACATTTGAAATGTAAATAAATAAAATATCCAATAAAAAAGGCCAAGTGTAACAAAAGGAATACTAAAGTCACAGAAAAAAAAAAAAAAGACAAACCCATTCAAAAACAGTCTGCAGTGCCTCCTCTACCTAGAAAAATAACAGTATAGAACCTATTGGTGGTATGAGCGAATATGTGTAGAAGATCAGAACATGCTCTGAGCCGATGTGGCATTTCTTGGAATTTTAATTCTGCACATCTGAACGTGGTATGGGCTGCTCTTTCTAGATAAAAAGAAAAGGAACTGTGACTGGTGGTGAGAGTTGTTAACTCTTCACTGAGTTGTAATATAACTGCATTCCTTTTTTAAGAGGATTTAAAAATTAAGGAAAATTTTACTTTGAACAGGACGTTCACTTTAAGTTCAAATAAAGCATATGAAATTATTTTAAATGTTTATGTTCTCTATATATAATGTAGGGTTCTTTTCGTACTACCAGGGAGAAGGGTGATGAAAGCTAAGTATATGGCCATTTTATAAAATGTGATATGTGATGGGTAAGCTACCCACAGAGAGAGAGAGAGAGAGAGAGAGAGAGAGAGAGAGAGAGAGAGAGAGAGAGAGAGAGAGAGAGAGAAAGGGGAGGAGGGAAGTGAGGGAAAGAGAGGGAGGGGAAGAGGGAGGAAGGAGGGAGGGAGAGATGGGGAAAGGGAAAGGGAGAGGAAGGGAGAGAGTGATCCTTGGCAGAATAGCATACACACACACATACACACACATACAAAAGAGAATCTGCGGTAGAGACACAGACATACACACATACACACATACACATACACATACACATACAACAGAATATGAGTTAGACACACAGACATACACACATACATACACACACACACACAGACACACACACACACATACACACACATAGAACAGAGAATCTGCAGTAGAGACACAGACATACACACATACACACACACACACACATACACATACAACAGAGAATATGAGTAAGACACACAGACATACATACACACACACACACACACGCGTGCGCACATAAGCATCAAAGAAACATAGAAAGACTGAATAGTGGCTTCAACTGCCTGCAAAAGTACATATCAGGGTCAAAGGCAGGAATGTCAAAGACCAATGAAACATAGTAAAAGATAAGTAACTAGACTATTTACAGATTCTGCTTTCCCTCTCCTAGACGTCAGCTCATCCCCTAGAAAGCTAAGAGCAACAATAGAGTTGTCACATTTCGTGCTCCCAGGACCTTCTCGTCCTGCAGTCAGAATCAGTTTCTTCCATTGCAGGTCACAAATGCTCCATGGCAAAAGTGGAAAACGTAAGAATTTCTATGATGACTCACAAACAGAGACCATCAGGCTGCTGATATAAACAGTGTAAGAGCACAGGCACGATTAAAAACATAAGATGTAGACCATTGTAGCAGAAAATTGTGAAGGGGCTGATAAATAACTCTATAGAGACTTGGGATAGAAACGAGAGAAAGTGTTTCCCCGAGCATCATCTGCCTGTGGACCACAGATCCCTATCTCATCCGCCCATCCCAACTGAGGGTGTGGATTCTTCACTCATTTCTAGCCAGAGCACTACAAATTTGTTTTTTATAATTACAAGTATACATATTTCAAAAATATTAATGATACTGTTTGAATCACAGTAATTATGGATCAGTACTCTGGCTTAACTGTTTAGCTGGAAGATGACTGAGAAGAGGCCCCCTTCCATTATGATATCAAGTACATAAGCACTGCTGCTCACATCATGACCCAGGTATGAGCATGCTGAAAACCCCCAGCAATAAATTCAGTTCCTCCCCACCAAATGGCATTTGTTACCTAGAAATAATTTATCGCAGTAGCCATCATCTTTTGTAATCACACAAAAGCTGAAAAATGATGCAGATTTATTATTTCCATCAAAGCACAGCTTCTCTAAAGGGGAGTGATCAGTACAAATGCAGTTTCTCTTCATACGATTAATACATGCCAGGGCCAGTGAGGTTAACCAGTTGATTATACAGCCTGGGAAGAATTGACTATCCTAAGCTAATTGCTTGCCTTAACAATGCTATATCCCAAGAAAGGGACAACCGGTGTCTTTTTTTCGCCTGAAATGTCCTTTTTCCAAAATTGATCTCATTTTGGAAAAGCAAAAACAAGTATTCATATTTGTCTCTGTATGTGTGTGTGGGGTGTGTGTGTGTGTGTGTGTGTGTGTGTGTGCATAATTGTTCACATATTGTGTGCATGTACCCAAGTACAATTTTCACACTTTTAACTAACATATGTAGCACACAATAAAATAGTGTCCTTTTGAAATTAGAAAATAATTCCTATACATATAAATCTTGTACTATCTACTAAATCTGAAATTTATATATACATATACATCATATACATATACACATATACACATACACATACACATACATATACATATACATATACATACATATACACATACATATATACATACACATCATATACACACACATACTCATACACGTACATATACATATATATAAAACCTTCCCATTAACTTTTATTTGGAAAATCTGCAAATATTTGTTAAATTTCATATATGTATGTATTCAAACGCATGTAGTTTTTGTCACCATATGTAATAAAGTATACGCATTAAAAATATTCATAAAGTATATAGTTCAAAGGTAAGAATAGTAAGTTAATGAACCAAACAACTTCTACTCTTAATAAAAGGAGACAAGCATGAATGTACAGAAATACTACAAATTGTATTGAAAAGTACTGTTTGCTTTTGGAATGCTATAATGGAGGAAAACATATAAGTTCATTGTTTTGTGGAGTGCAAAGTGTGATATATTTGGAATGCAAATGTGTATCTGTCAGTGTCCTTTTCCTAGATCAGTTACGGCTCTTCATGCTTTTGAAACAATAAGCAAACAGTGAGTGCACTGAGTGCCAATGATGCATAATTTGGGAGGAAAAAGGTGTTTGTACTTAAAGTTAAATAACATTAACTGATATTTGCCATTTGGTTTTATACTATGTCTAAATATATGTAGGTGAAAGATTCTGAAAATAAACCTGTGGAGCCATTGCAATAACTTTATAGAAATTCATATAGATTATTTTCTATACACTAGTTGAGTGCTCCTGTGATATTTTCTAAAATCTAGACTTGAAACATAATATTATAACTGGCAGTTCTATGTAATTGTTTGACCTATGTGACTGACATGAAAAAAAATAGCCTTTCTATTCTGTTCTTCATATTCAAGAAAATTTTAAGAAAAATAAAGACAAAGTCAAAAGTTTGATTCAGAATATCTACTATACCTAATACCCCCCCCCAAAATAATAAAGACGACAACAACATGCTGAATTTACAGCACGTTTTAATTATAGAATAGAAGCTGAGAGTATGAGCATCAGTTTTCTAGGAGTTTCTCTATGACAACTTACATGAAGCTTTTACACAGAAGTTTGGTCTTAGAAATCTGAAACAGAATGGTTGGATCTTTCTGGATATTTTAAGGATAAAATTATCCCATGTTTCTCTCCTCCTTGTTGATGCACCAAAGCCCTTCAGTATGGAATCACTGGAGTCTCTCTCTTTCTGCTTTTGTACACTTCAACTCCTGTGTCATGTGCTCTCTATTCTGTCTTATAAGAATGCTCGTCATTGGATGAGGGTCTTTCCAATCCAGGATTTTGTCATCTTGAGACCTTAAGCTCTATTATCTTAGAAAAGACCTCATTACTAATAAGACTATAGTTACAAACATGGTTTGGAATGCAAAGAGTCATCTTTAGCGGGTACTTTTTAATCACACATGGCAGCATGCCTACGTGTTTTTAATTCCTCCATTATTACCAGGGAGCGAGAAGATATTAAATTTTTTTACTTTGATATATTTTAAGATATACTTTAAACAAATTTGAATATTCTTATCTAATGTGGGCATAAGAGTGGTATTAAAAATATTACACTGTATTAAGAGGCTAATGTGAATTATTTTCAGGTTTTTCATTTGTCACAGAGTGAATCATGGATCTTCAATCTGTTATAGGCTATTTTCGCAAGAGGAAAACTTAGAAAGAGCTGTGTTGCTGAAGAACTATTCTTCAAGAATCATCAAGGTCCTTGTGCTGTTTTGGCAAAGTGTGTATGAAAGCTTTATTATGGTCAACAGTCATTGTACTGATCCTAATCAATGTGTCTGCAGCTCTAAGTATAATCTACCTACTTTGAGTAAGAATGTTTAGGAAACTACACGTACATTGGCAATTCAGGTTTTACTAGGTAAATAATGAAAACTCTATTTTAATATCCATCGGGATAGCTGTTTCAGTTGTCTGTTTAGGTCTGTATTCATTTTGTGTTGTTCTGTGATAAACAGGCCACATAAATAATATTATTCTGTAATTAATCAGTAGGCAAATTTTTGATAAATGACAGGAGGATTCAATAGTATTGTGCCTGCTATCAGTATAATATTGAGCAGACAATACTAGCACAAAAAGAAAAATTACTATTGGCAGATAGGGAGAAAAACCAATTACAGTGTAAAGAAAAAATAAATTAAATCAAGTTGCTCTCAGAAAGCATAGTTCTGTAAAAATTAGAACACCTTGAAGAAATAGTATTATTTGCCTTGATACATGGTTAGTAATATATTTTTTAAAGTTAAATGTCAAGAAAAAAAGCTCAAAATGTTGAGAAAAAGAAACACATGTATGCTTTTTCTATATTTAAGTTATAAATTAAAACTAGTAATTAACACATTCATATTAAACTTTAAAAAGTGACTTGATAAAATAAATAGAAATATGAATTTAAGATAGCAATAAATCCTATTAATATCCCCACTATCCTCTTAAACAGATAGAAAATACAATATTAGTTAGATCTTCAGCTAGGTCAATCATTCAAATGTCAAATGATGGACTAAATTTTTAGTCATTTATTAATTTATTAATAAATTATTAAAATTATTAAATTCTGCACCTCAGAAGGAAAGGTGGCATTTAACTGTGATCCCACAGATGGAAAAGGAAACTTACAAATCTCTTTTGTGAAATTCTATGTGTCTACAAATATGCTATCTGATAATGATTATTAGTACTAGCAAAGATGGACAGACTGAAAGAAATCATAGCAGCATTCTTACTGTGCTCTGCACATTATTTCTCTTCTACCTATGTAGCTGCTACAAAGTACTTGTTTGGTAATGTACTCTGATCTTAGAACACAGCACCTTTAAACTCTGATGAGGACGCATAATTAGTTAAATAAGATTTTTTGCTCACTCAGCAAATAAAGCTGAAACAGGCAGATTAACAGTGGAGAAAACAAAATCTTGCAAAACTTTTGAAGGATGTTCTTGTGTCAGTTGATTCTGCTCAATCAGCTAAACTTTTAAAGAGATCCAAGAATCTAATCTTGAGAAAGGATGCTGATGAGGGAAACTTTTTTTTGTAAGCACATCATTGTTTATAGTTATATTTTCTCCTTAGACTCACTAACATGAATCTCTCCTGGGGAAGTGGGGTCAGCTAAAGACCTGCAATGCAGACACTTTCACCAACACGGCAGCTGATTATTTCTTCTTCACCTTCCACTTGTGCTATCTTCATAGGAAAATTCAGACATTATGCATGTGGCATGTGATTAAGGTGTTAGTCATTGTATGTTAGGATTGGAGCCATGTTATCGTCTTCACTATTGGTTTGCTGGTTCCTTTCTAGCACGATGCCTAGGTCATAGTAAAGATTCAGAATATATTTTATGTCTTAATCAAGAACTATAATAGTTTTAATTATTCCTGGTTAGATAGGTATATTTGTAAGTATGAAGAATGTGCAAAAATATTTGATTTTAGAAACATAGCTGAAAATTAAACATTATACTGAATATTAATTACATTCCCATTAATCAAATGTAGACTCGGGAGTCAGGCCCTATGATATCAGAAATATTACAAATCAGGATAAAGTATGATAATAATATAATAATTATAATTCTTAGCCTTAAAAAATGGAAGACTTGATAATGAGGCATGAATACAGAGCATGATTTGGTGACATCTTGCCTTGGACCTTCAACGGAGTGAATGTGCACTGAATCTGCAGTCATGCCCAAACCCTAAGGCAATCAGTTTCCATTTTGCAGTCAACCTTTCCCAGCATGCCTAGGCACTGGGATAGCAAATTTCAGACCAGAAAGATGAAGGAAGGAAGAAGAGAAATCAGCCTTTTGTTTTTCATTGATTCTATAACTCAAGTTTGAGGAGGGGGAGGATGTAGTAAAGTTTCACTCTGGAGAATGTTAATGAACAGCATTTTTGAAATATGCATCCCAAAGAAGCCCGTGTGTTCCTCAATGTATTATCAACATTATATATGCATCCCAAAGAAGCCCGTGTGTGTTCCTCAATGTATTATCAACATTATTTCAGCTTGAATCAATAGAGTCATGTTTCAAGTGCAATTTTCATACCAAGGCTAAATAAGAAGGAGGCATGTACACAGCTCTCTATGATGTGTTCCCCCATAATATCCAAGGTATAAACCCGAGACTGACCAGATAAGGCTTCCTATAGGATATTAATCAACTTCACACATAAGACAACAAGAATGACTAAAATACAGCTCAGTTTGAAGATATTGAACATAATTCACTGTGAGAATTAACATGCTTAAATTATCATTCTTTCCACCCTCTTAGAAATAACTGAAGCAATGTTTTCTAATATTCTGATATTGTCATTAAAGAATAAAAGTAGAGGTCATTAGGAAGAAAAAAGATATATCTTGAATTATAAAACACTATTAGCTAGTTGATAAGTTAGTGTTCTAAGTAAAATACTTAATGCAAGTAAGAAATTATAGACAATTTAAAATTTATGTATGAGATATACATTTTGAAATATAAAATAGACCACGTATAGTTTTACATCTCAAAGGGTAGTGAATAAAGAGAAAATTAAGAATCATGTAAGGTTCCTGAGGATGTCCATATGCATAATTTCAGGATGTCAGTGATTAGAATATGTGCTTTTTTTATATGTGTCTATCTACAGATGTAGCCATGTCTTTATAAGTAGGAAAGCTTTTCAGTTTTTACTGAAAAAAATTATGACATGAAAAACAAAGAGTTTCATGAACACAGGTAGCGAAATAAAGCTAATTTAAGAGCCCAGTGAGTACTGACATTCAAGGGACATGTTCACATAGCCACAGTTAAGCTACTCAGAGTTGTCATCTCTCAGTCCCTGTTGTTGATTATCTCTCTGCCATGTGTGCTTCCTGTTTAGACAATCCTTTTCATTTCCCATTAAAGGAGTTTCTTCTATACAATAATTCAGTGCTCTTCAAAAGTGATATACTCTTACCTACAGAGTAAGGGAACCTGTAAACACTGTCACATGAACCAAGTTCAAAAATAGTACATTTTCCTTTTAGAAAAGTGATTCTATTACTTCTACCACCTAGAGAGAAAATAATTCGCACTTATGTTTTATCTTCCAACAGTTTGTGGCACTGAAATGGCAAAGGAAATTTTAAGTATTGGTGATGATATTTGCGAAATATGAGTTTAGGCTCTTAAATTATTTTTATTCACAAATTACAAAGGAAGCCCTATGTTATCAAATTGTGAAATTTTGATCATTGATCACAGTGATATTTGGCCTAAAAATCTAAAAATTGGGAATACTATGTAAAAAATCCCTTCACATTGCTTCAAGTAATCACTTTCCATTTTGTACTCCTATTGTTTAAAAAGTGTTCGTATATGTGCAAATAAGGACATGAGTGTATGTATGTAACACACACACACACACACACACACAAAGTCACACACATTGCAGAAAATTAGCATAGTGATCTTTTATATGTGTCCACCTACAGATGTAGCTATCTATGTCTTCATAATTAGGAAAGGCTTTCAATTTTTACTGAAACAAATTTATAACATGAAAAGCTCATAGATTTCTGTGAGGCATTACATTAGAACTAAAGCCTGGAGAAGAGGAAAGAGTGACATAGAATCTGTGACTACTCTGTAGCCCAGTGCCAACAGATCCCTCAAGTTGCTGGTTAGATGTGTCTTAAATATTCCCAGAACAAAACAGAGCATGCCCACTGCTCTGCATTGCTCAGATCATCACTGATGCTCAGAACATCAGTTCTTGATGGCAAGACCCTGATGCTGAAGATATCACATGCTTTGGTCACAGACCTGGAGAAATCAAGATGGCCAGGAAGCTTTCACCCTGATAGGGAGAAACTTTAGTATTGGGATGTGTGTAGGAAGCTGTGGGAAAAGTTACCCCTATTCATATTGAGAGAAGAATACTATGAAATACACTTATGACTGGAATGGGATATTTTCATAACTGTAATAGTAGCATAAATATTAATGGATAACTGGCCACATTCTGATTGTCATTAAGAAATGATCTATAGGATGGTATACTTATATGTTACTAGTAATCTGGCCAAGAACCTATAGTTGGGAAGCTTATAAGCCCCCAAACATTATTTTTCTAAATAAATACAGTTCAAAATTATCCTCTAGTTTTGTATCACCATATGTGTAAATCAGTGCATGACCTCATCAGAGAAGCTTGTTTGGATGGTGGACAGATTTGACAGTGCCTAAGACATTTACAACTGGGTGAAAGGGCAGAGAATACGGGCCAGGAGACTACTCGGGCATGAATGAGACATCTACTGCACACACACACACACACACACACACACACACACACACAGAGAGAGAGAGAGAGAGAGAGAGAGAGAGAGCGAGAGAGAGCCAGACAGACAGACAGACAGACAGACAGAAAGACATAAACAGAGACAGAGACAGAGACAGACAGAGAGGGACAGGGTGAGAGAACCTCAAAGAGGCGAAATATTCTTAAGAACCAGATGTCAAGGAGGACATCAGAGAATGGAACAGTGTCATGTGGACATGACATGAATGTTTCTATCATGAACTCCCAGCAGCTGTGGCTGTCTGTACATGGGAGTCTACATTCTGGCACCGAAAGGGAAAAGGCACATTGAGTCCCCATCACTAACTGCAGAAATATCAACAGCTGGTGACTGCTGCAGGGAAAATAAGTCAATTCTCTTTAGGGATAAGGCCCTTGCTAGGTCTTCTCCCTCCAGAAAATGCTCTCCCATTAATTAATAAATAAGAATAACATGTTGGATCCAGAGGGTTATTTAAAAAGTTAAGTTGGAGCCGGGCAGTGGTGGTGCACACCTGTAATCCTAGCACTTGGGAGGCAGAGGCAGGCAGATTTCTGAGTTTGAGGCCAGCCTGGTCTACAGAGTGAGTTCCAGGACAGCCAGGACTACACAGAGAAACCCTGTCTTGAAAAACCAAAAAAAGAAAAAAAAAAGTAAAGTAAATAAAGTTGGGTGTGGTGGCACGTACGTTTAATCCCAGCACTCAGGAGGCAAAGAAAGGCAGACCTCTGTGAGTTCAAGGCCAGTCTGGTCTACAAAGACTTCAAGGAAGACCAGCATTACAGAGAAACCCTATCTTGAAAACCAATCCCGCTAAAATTAGGGACTAGACAAGGCTACCCACTCTTTCCCTATCTATTAAATATAGTACTTGAATTTCTAGCTAGAGAAATTGGACAACAAAAGTTCAAAGGGATACAAACTGGAAAGGAAGAAGTCAAAATATCACTATTTGCAGATGATATAATTGTATACTTAAGTGAACTGAAAAATTCCACCAGAGAACTTCTAAAATTGATAAACAACTTCAGCAAAGTAGCTGGATATAAAATTAACTCAAATAAACCAGTAGCCTTCCTCTACTCAACAAATAGACTGAGAACAAAATTAGGGAAACAACACCCTTCACAATAGTCTCAAATAATATAAAATACCTTGTTATGACTCTAACCAAGGAAGCAAAAGATCTGTAAGACAAGAACTTCAAGTCTCTGTAGAAAGAAATCGAAGATCTCAGAAGATGGAAAGAACTCTCATGCTCATGGATTGGCAGGATTAATATAGTTAAAATCACCATCTTGCCGAAAACAATCTACAGATTCAATGCAATCCCCATCAAAATTCTAACTCAATTCTTCACAGTGTCAGAAAGAGCAATTTGCAAATTTATTTTGAATAACAAAAAAAATGAAAAAGAAAACAAAATGAAGAATGCGTGAAGTTGGGAGGGAATGTGGAAGGTTGAGGTTGGAGGAGGATCTAGCTGGAGTAGGAGCCAGATTATGATCAAAACTCATTTTATACAATTTCCAAAGAATAAAAATAGTATACCAAAAAGAAAGCAATCATATTGTTTAATTTCTAATAATAAGAACAATTAAAATGTGCTTTTTAGGCTCTAAAAAGTCTAAAACTTTTGGTTGTATTTGATGTTTGAAATAGATGTTGTTAACAGTATACTGCAAGTTAAATTTTGAAATTATTTAAATGTCTGTGGATAGAAATTATTTTATGCCATCTTAAATATATTTTAGAGGACATATAGGAACAGAGTTGGAGCTTATGCAATGATTTTCATGATATTTTTCTGGATTTCTTCTATTCAGAAATACAGCCATTAGAGTTTGTCACTCTTCCTTCCTCAATAATGCCCAGAAATCTTTACATCTTTCATTCGACTACTGGCTTTCAGCACAATGTTTTAAAATTTGGTTTGATATATTCAATCCATACATTAATTTTATTCCTATGTAATAATGTCTTGCCTCTCACATGTGGTAGATCACTCATTGATGACACTTGCTTGAACGTTGATTTCAGTTGTCTGTGTCTGTTTTTGAAATATGGTCTCCACCTGTAGTGGTTTGAATAATAATAATCCTCATAGGCTTGTGTATTTGAATACTTTGTCCCTTACTGGTAGAAATTTTGGGGGATGAGGGTTGGCCTTGTTGGAGGAGGTGTGTCACTAGAAGTGGGTTCTGCAGCTTCCAAAGGCCATCCCATTTCCATTTAACTCTCTCTGCTTCATATATGTGGATCGAGAGGTAAGTTCTCAGGCTTAACCCTGAACACATTCAGTAAATGCTACTTTCTCTGAGTTTGCCATTCAGAATCCATAGTAACCATCACACAGAGGCACACTATAACAAAGGCAGTTTTGTTTTGTTTTGTTGCTTTGTTTGTCTTTATTTCATCTGAAGGTTGGGTGCCTGAAGGTAGGTAGACATTCTGTTGCTGGCCTCTCCTAGCCTCTCCTTGTGTAGTTGAATAGCCTAAGTTTTATCACAAATGTCCTTTATTCTGGAGAATTCTTTTTGCTTACATCCGCAGTTTCCAAAGTGTGTCTCTAAGAGAAACTGCACTACCATTACTTGGGATCTTATAAATAGACAGTATTAGACTCTACCAACTTAACCACAACGTACAGATGTGGTTCCCAGTAAACTGAGGTCTTGAGCTGTGGGTGCTGCCCATTGAAGCTTAAAGCCACCAATTCTTCGTCCAGTTACTTATATCTGCTACTGCAGACAGCACTTAACATACATTGCACTGCTTTTAGTTTATCAATATTTTAAAACATTCTTGAAAAATCATATGACAACTTGATCAAGAATGAATCAAATGTAGTAGGGGTAGGAATCATGATGAAAGGAACAAGAAGCCCTGTCCTTCTAGTGATCATCTTGGCAAGCTGTAAAACTTCTACAGAACCTGTATTTTCCTTGGGCCAAATTAAAAGTAAGATTTTTACACAAAACCTGGCAGTCTCTGCAATGTTACAAGCATTAAGGGTAAGGCAAATGTAGATGGATGACTGACATTGGTAATATATTAGTGACATTATCAATAATTACAGGAGGAGTGAAGTTTCTGAATCAAACTCACAAAATTTCAGAGAGACTCCTCTAAATTTTTGGTTTTGATTTCAAAAGGAATTTTAAAATCATTCCAGTTCAATAGACTTTGTCTATGGAAAGGGTACGATTTTGTCTGTGAACACATTTGTGCATTATGTATAGATGCACATGTGTGTGTGTGTGCATGTATATGTTTGTGTGTATATATATGTGTATATGTGAGTGTTTGTCTGTATATGTCTGTGTATATGTGTCTGTATGTGCATATGTGTGTGTCAGTGTGTCAGTGTGTCAGTGTGTCTGTGTGTCTATGGGAGTTAGAGGATAACATGAGGTGTTGCTGTTCAGAAACTGCCCACCTTGTTTTTTTGAGACAAAGCCTCTTACTTAGCCAGAGCTCACCATATAGGCTCAGTTAGTTGACCAGTAATTTCCAAAGAATCATCTGTCATTATTTCTCCCATACTGGGATTATAGAAAGATGCTATCACACAGAAAGATCCTATAAATAGAACCCTTGTGCCTGAAAAGTCCTCCATTGACTGAGGTGTTTCTCCAGCCCCATTTTAAGGTTTTTTGTTTTTTTTTTAAAGTAGATCTAAGATGTTAGTGTCTAGTTTACATGTTGGGAAAGGGTAATGCTGTCTGTTAAGTAATCTTTCCTATGAAGTTAATCTGTGCACTTCTCAGGAGTCTCTACAGGAAAAGGGACATCCAGGAAGTAACTATCATAGAAGGGATGTACTAGATTGGCTTCCATTGTATGGACGGTGTCCTCCAACAATTCAGTGGGAACTAACCATCATCACACTCAGAATGACATTAAAGCTTGGGTTGTGGCCTCTAATGCTACTGGAAAAAAATAGTGTGGGCACACATGTAATTTCAGTTTACTGAAAAAAGCTATGACCCCTTATGTGGCCAGTGGTATAAACTCTACTGCATGCCAACACAGAGACTGTCAAGTAGAAATTAATCTGTAGAAGCAGGGCATGCTCTAGACTTGACTCAGTGAAACTTCCATTTCTTATCTATTTATTGGCAAATGAGAGAAACTACTTTCTAGCTCTGGTTTATGTTTTTAATATATTAATAATAAAAAAGCTGGCCTTTCTCTTTTTTTTTCTTTATTTTATTTTTAGGTGTGAAATTTCCAGGTCTCGTGAGCTCTCTTCTAGTTCATATTTTGAAGATCTTTTTTATCATTTGTATTGTTCTCTGCAGAAGGCTTGGCAATTTGTCTCTTTTCTGAACTGTGGCACTCAGCTGAACTTAGCCTGAAAATTGCAACCTAACAAGACCTGAATGTAGCTCAATCCACTTTTATGCATGACATCACCATTGCAATTCAACACATTGTAGCATTTGAATATTTTAAAAGGAATCAGAATGTCTACTCATTCAATTTATCACCCACTGTAAGTCCTGGATTTTTCTCTCTGCTCCCATCATCTCCAGCTATTCATGGCACTTTTTGTTTCCATTATCCTCCTTGCACTGACATTCACATCTGTTCCATTTGCTCGATTCCAGTGGCTCTGATTTGCCCATCTGCCTAATGTGTCAAGATGCTGGGACAGCTCTGCAGGACCCCGGATGATATGTGAACGTCACGACTTCTGGATTCGTTGTTCTGTGTTTTCAGAATAAACATACACCTTCCAACATGTTCCAGATCTTGTTTCTGTGACTCCACGTGCTCCTCACTTAGCTTCTTTCTTGGAAATTACCCTTTCTAAGGTTCCAGGTAAACAATCAGAGAAAGCTTGGGAAAGAAACCTGACTAAGCAACTCCAGCCTGTTTTTTTTTTTTTTCACCCTTTACTGTATTTAAGAAAATCAAACTTTTATTTTTGGTGATATTACCTATCCCTACCTTCCACCACTCCCCCAAAATAACAGCATATAAAGGAAACCACCAAAGACAGCTATCAAAAATTGTGATGAAGAAGCTGAAGTATAGCTCTCTGCAATTTGATGACTTCTGGTAAGGGTGTGGGAAGAAACTATCCAAGGAATTATAAAATGTTTGGCTTCAACTTAATCATTTGTACCATGAACAAAGGTAGAATTATCAAAACCAAAATGAGCTGACCACTTATACATGAAGTTCCATTTGTAAAGGAATTATGAGAATAATGCATGACAAAAGCTTGTGAATGAAACCATGTGTTTATTAAACCAGTGTTCTTTAAGGGGCTGAGCACAGGGAGTTGACCACGATCCAGGGAGAATATAGAAAATACAAATTAGACTTGTGGTCTTTCTTTCTTTTTCTTTTTCTTTTTGTGGGGGTGGAGGACATAGGAGGAGTTCACAAGGATGGCGGGTAGACTTGAAAGGACTGGGAAGTGAGTGTAACCAGGTCACATTATGTGACATTCCCAAATAGCTAAAAATATTAAGTTGAAAAAGAAGACAGCTAAACCTAGCAACAACTGTCAATTATCTTTCGTGCTGTTGTTCTACTATTAAGATGCCATATGAATAGCTGAGAGAGAGCCCTGAATCTTTGCATATACTAGCACAGTGGATTTTATGTTCCCTCCTTTCTGTCGATTGCTAGTGGGCATGCCACGGTTGCTTTAGCCAGCCTTAGTAAACAGAGTAAGCTCCCTTTAGCAAATTTTCACACCTCAACACTAAAGAAAGCAAAGCAGAGATCATAAAAGTAACAAAGAAACTGCCAAGAGAATCATAAAATGTTTGGCCCCAACTCAATGACTGTTACCATGAAGAAAGGCAGAATTATCAAAGTCAAGTCAAGCCGACCGCTTATGCATAAACTTCCATTTATCAAGGAATTATGGAAATGATAGATTACAAAAGCTTGTGAGTGAAAACTAGTATGTTTATTAAACTAGTCAGCCTCCTGTGTGTGCCATTTGAAATCCCACTTCCTGCTTTATGCTCTGGTACAGAGCTGCTGCTGCCCCTGGCCCAAGGCAGTCTAATTAAGGTAGCTTTGTCTATCAGGGGAGAGAAAGAGCTTCTTCCTAACAGGTAGCTCTCCCTGTGTCATGTCCTCCCCTTCTCTTTTGCTCCTATTTATTTTTCTGAAGTAAACTAAAAATTTATTGAACACTACTGTCACACTACACCGTTAACAGAATATGCACTATTAATTTTGAGATCACTTCGCACTATTAATTTTGAGATCACTTCTGTGTACTTTCCAGCTACAGTCTGACACAAAAACTTGCTTAATAAAGTTTTCCAGGTAAATGACTATCTTTAAAATTAGGAGCTTTTCCCCCAATAATTATACTTTTTAATGTGGATGCTAAGCCTGAGTGCTCTTTGGGAAATTATGATAATACAATGCTGTCAAACACATTTTAATAAAATGGTAAGTAAAGCATGTTAACATAGATAAGTTAAGTGAAAGATTAAAATCAATTACTAGCTCCAAGGAAGGGCAGGTATTCATAGCTAAGAAATATATAATAAATACATCAATAGGAAACAATGTAAAATTAAAGCATAAGGAACAGATATTATAATTTGTAAATACTGTTATTGTATACTTTTTGTTTGTATATATGACACATGTCCCAACTTTTCATTTTACATTTTGAAGAAATGTTTCTGTGTTCTAATTGCATGTGGTAGACTCAGAGGAGGTAAGGACAACAGGCAAGTCAATCTTATGATGCACCCAGTTCTAATGCAACCGTTTTCAGAAGACTTAGCCCAAAGGACACTAAGTGCTAACATCAGTAAAATTTTTTGAAATGATGACTCTTTAGGTCTAGAAAAGACAGATGAAATTTAATCAACAACTTAAATGCATGATGGATCAATTGACAGATGGTAGTGACAAAGTACTTTCCTCAGTAGCTCCTCATAGGACCAGAAACCATTCATTTAAAGGACAAGGAAGAAACCATTAGAGAAAGTGAGAAACAATAAGAAAGCACTAACCATCACAATGAAGGCTTTGCTTCTGCGACCACAGTGCCTTTAAATACATTTGCCAGTCTCTGATTTGGACTCAGTGAGGACAATTATCAAGTGGATCCCAAAGAAAGTGTTAATGCCTGCAGTTCTATATGTTTCTGTGTGAGGTCTTTACCACCATGACCTACTTCAGAGTTAAACCTCTTGTAACACAAATCATCATTCTCTACCTTTCCCTTCCCAGGAGACTGCTGTTCTGTCGTTAATCATGGAAGCCAAAAACTAATCACACACATCTTACTGTCATATATATGAGAATTCTAATACATATATTATATATATGTACATACACGCACACATATATATACATATATACTTAGTTATGTTACACGTAGTTATGTGTATATATACATACACACACATATATGTATATATGTGTGTGTATATATATATATACACACACATATATATATACATAACTAAGACTCCTGGAAATGCAAAGAGTTATCATTATATCAATAGGATGTGTATGTGTGTGTGTGGGGACATATAGTTATAATACATCTATCACTTTCATTAAAGTGCGACATATTGTAGAATAACGTTTTCTTTAAAACATTTTATTAAATCAGTTTAATTTTTCATTTGTATTAATATTATACATCATAAAATTCTAAGATAAGATACAAGTTTAAGGGCATTGTCCAGGGGCACCCAAAGAGCAAAGGCCTTGCTTACGACCTTTCGGTTTTTAGTTTTTCATATAAACATCAGTTCTGGTTCTTTGTTGATAAATACTTCAACCTTTATACAACCTTTAAGAGTTTAAATGAAGTTAATTCCTTTCATATAAGGAAGTTACCATACTTAATACAAGGTGTTCCCCCAAGTTCAAGAAGAATGAGGGTGCAGATAAACAGAGTCAGCCTAAAGCCTGAGGAACAGTCCCAGGATGAGGGTACTGCAGCATCTAAGATGCTACTTCTCCCACTGTGAAGCTGAGACAGTGATCTGCTGTGTATTTTTCTTGTCTTGCCTTTCCCCAGTGGATAAGAGGGATGCAGCCACGTAGATCTGAAACATGCCATCAGAAGTGTGAGATGTGCTCCAACTTACCTGTTTCTGTTGCTGGAAATCCAGTCTGAAATAAGTGTTGATGCCTGCTGGTGACAGTGCTTGTTCCCAAAACTGCATGCCAACATTATCACTTCCCTCCGTAGCTCTCTTTACATTTTCAGGGTGAAAAGGAAAAAGGTTAAAGAAAATGTTACTACCTGAAAAAAAAATAGACCAAATCATGGATGCATGGAAGGATGGATGGATCTCTGAGTGGTTGGATACAGACAGAAAATACACATATGAGAAAGCCAGAGACAGGCAGACCTCCATCTCTCATATGTTGGTGATGGTGACAATCTCCATTGTCATCTTGATTGGATTCAAATTTGCCAATGAAGATATACCTCTTGTTTCCAGAGATAGTTACTGAAGAAACAAGACCCATCTTGAAAGCACATGGTACCATTCCATGGGCAGAGGCTAGGCCTTATTCAGGTAAAGGGAAGAAGCCAAACTCGGCCATAAACTTCCCCTCTCCTTGCTTCCTGAGTGTGGACACAATATGATAATCCCCCTCACTCTCCCATCAAGATGCTTGATGACTACTGGAAAGTATCCTTGTAAACCAAGGATCAAAGTAAACCCTACATTTGAACAGGACTGACACACATAGGAGCTCACAAAGACTGTGACAAACTTTATAAGACCTATACAGGGTCAAACCAGAAAAGAAAAAACAATCAATTTTCTCTAGTTAGGGTCTCTGTATATATGAACATCATACTCCATAATAGGCTCCATGCCTAGGAGTACTTGGCTGTCACAAAACTGATTTCATTTTTTTTGTTTTGTTTTGTTTATTTATTTTTTGTCTTAGTGGGTTTTATTTGTCTGTCTGTGTTTCTTCTTCCTTCCTTCCCTTTCTTCTCTCCTCTCTCTCTCTCTCTCTCTCTCTCTCTCTCTCTCTCTCTCTCTCTCTCTTCCTTGGTTTTTGCTTAATACATACAGAGAACGACTTGAAGTTGAATGGGTAGGGAGGTGGTGTGTATCTAAGAGGAGGTGAGAGAAGGAAACTCCTTCTCTCATATATTTGCATAAAATATATTGTATGAAATATATTGTGTGGAACAAAACCTTTACTTCCTTCATCACTTATTTTGTTACAGCATGGAAAAATAATATGGTAGGTAAGTAAAAGATAACACAAACAAGCTGAGCTACTGAAATCCTGTGATGCTAAGAGATTGAATTAAGCTGAATGGGAGTCAAGCACATGAAGTGATTTCTGGAGTTAGTCCCCCACTCAAGGGTGCAGATTTTCATCCCAAAAGCAGAACACAGACAGATCTTAAATTACAGCACAGTCATGAACTGCTTTGCTCTCATAATCAGGCAGCAAAAACTGTGTTGCTCAGCTGAACTCTTCCATGAAAAGTGAAATGCAAAATGCATAATGAGAGACAAAGACAGCCTCATGATGCTAAAGACAGTGTCACTAGGAGTGTGTATTTGAACAGCTCTGGGGAAAGAGGAGAACAACAATGTAAAACAGTACTCATGTTGGTAGGAGGCTTGAACGAGCGATCCATTGAAGTTATTTTTTGGCCATCCAAGCTTGATGTATGTCGTTGCGACTTGTTTTAGAATATATTCCTGAATGGAGAATGGAAAAAAATCAAAACAATATTAGTTTCACTCTTCCCAAATTCTGTAATTTAAATACTAAATCTTGATAATTCCATGTAATTTTTCTTATGCTATTATTCAGCTATTTCAGGCAGAGGAGACAGTATTCTTTTCTTCTGTCTGAATAACTTACATGCTAATTTTTTCATGTCCAATTTTAATGAAGTAAGGGAAATGAAGACTATTCAGGGTGAGATTTATGCATGCATATATGTAACCATAAACATATACATCTTAGGAAAATAAGTATCAAATATACTTTTAAGGTTGCATTTTTGTTTATGCATAGGTCTGGGTGCCTATGTGAGTAGACGCCAGACATGTACAGATGCTCACAGTGAGGCTAAAAAGGGCCTCACATCTACTCTAGCTAGAGTTATAGGTGATTGTAAGCTACTCAGGCCAATACAGATGCTGGTAATTGAACTGCGGTCCTCCAGAAGACCAGCAAGCAATTTTAATCTCTGGGCCATTCTCTTCAACTGAAACAACTAATATTTGTGTATTTTGTGTCAATAGAGGCCACTCAATGCAAAGCTGTTAGACTGACCCAGTCAATAGGCTAGTATTATGGAAGAGAGGATGCACATAACACTTTCATACAGTGATATAGTATCACAATTTCAAAAATCCGTTCAACCAATGAAGCTTTTAAATATCAATGCCAATGTAAGATATGCTCTCCCTCACTTTAACACAATCATAGAATTTTGTCTAAGGAATGAAAGCACTAAAATTACAGTAAGAACATCGCTTAACTTTTACTATAAGTGAGGAATCTAACAGAACCATACTACTTAAAATTATAAATATACACAAGAGTGTATTTTGCCTTTTTAGGAGTTTCATACTTTGGCATCTCTTTGTTAGGGAAAGAGGGAAATATAAGACTTTCTTTAGCAGATAAACATTATCCCCTAACTCAATTGACACATTTCTTTGCATGTCTGTTGCTAAAGGCTTATGCAAAACTAACAACAATGAACAGGCAAGCCATGATTATTCTCAATTTTAAAACCGTAAGTTGATGGAGTGACTTTGATGAAGCCTTTGGGTATGAAAAAGCAAATAGAGGTGACAAGGCATCTGTAATGAGCATGAGACAACCTAGATAGCTCTAAACACATATGGAATCGCTGACAGCCCATCATTGAGTAATTTCTATTGTGTATGTTAATTCATAGACTTAATTGTGTCAGAAGTCATAAGATCGCTTCATACAGCACAGTCCAGGTTCTTGAAATATCTGAAGAGAAATTTACAGTGCACTGAAGTAACTGTGATAAGAAAGCAAGGAATCAAAAGCTCATTAGCTGTAGTTAATCCTGATATTATTCAAAATGATCGCTGAATCCGATTAGGTGCTCTTGGCAGTACAATTTTGGTTTCCTGGGCTTTAAGCTTAGAAAATCTGGTCAGGTACCATTTTGGAATGTGTGTCATGCCTCCGTGTCTGCCTGGATTATCTGTTGTTTGCTGCCCTGTATCCCCTTGGACCCAATTATGGATGGGCTTTGGCCTCAATGTTGATCTTATCCTTGTTAATTAAGGAGATGCATTGAATTCACCATGCCCTTTTGGATAAAAATAATGACTAAGAATCTTTATTGAAACTGTCTATATTCTGTTAAGTTTTCGGGGATCTCTCTACTCAGGTTAAGTCCTTTGTGAACAGAGAGCCCTTTAACTCTGAAGAAGTTAAGTTTGAACTTTATGGATTTGCCGTGTATATTCTTTCTTAAATTCTCAAGCACTTAAGCTTAATTGACACTTTTAGGCCAGAATAAAAGGTAGCTTGTGTTAAATTTCTTTTTTAAAATAACTGTCATCGGTATTGCATAGAAAATCAGGACAAAAATAACAGCCTAAACGGGCAAGAGGAAATGAAATGATTCAGACTCAGTTGCACAGAGTGCATAATGAGGAAATATTTTATCTTCGGAATATTAGAAAGAAGAAATTCTATACCCTTACATTGAAGATATTGTAGTTCTCCATGCGGTCCAGTAATTTATCCAGAGGATAAAGAGCTCGGCTGGCAGCGTGCCAAGGAAGAAAATCCTTTTCCTCAGACAGGTATCGGATGATCTCTAGGGGAATGTGCTGAGGCAAATAGCCTGCCCTGCACAGTCAAAAGAAAGTTAATGATAATTAGATATGGAGAAGATACACAATAATGCAAAAGTGAAGATTTTACTTATGCAAATAAAAGAAAGCAAAATTCATCATAGTCTGAGGAAGGGCACTTAATGATATAAAAATAAAGTTACTCTTTTTTTTTTTAAAAAAAATAAAACATGGCTTATTAGGGTGCCAGCGCCACAAAATGCATGCAGAGTCAGAGAGTTAAAGAATACAAACACATCAGAATGTGTTTTTGTAAAGGAGAGAACTATGGAATTTGCACTGAGCCAATAGGCATTTCCTTGACAGAAAGTCTTCAGGTAAAACAAGTAATTGAAAGTAATTGATCACTAGCTTGTGATTTCCTGAAGTTCTAAGTAAAGACTTTTAATTCATATTGTTCTCTAAAAGATGGCTAACATTAAACTATTGATTTATGTTTTAAATGCATACATCATGTAACAATATAAATACTTTTGATTCTATGTTTTGTATGTGTGTATTTGTATATATTGCAGTGTTATTGCAGGTGTGTGCATACCACAGTGCACATATGGAGGACAGGAGGTATCTTTGAGTGTCAGTTTCCTCTTACTCACTACTCTGAATGCCATGCCAGTTGACCTGTGAGTTCACAGCAAGCCTCCTTTTTGTCTCCTTTTCCTCAGGTGTATATTTTGACATATGCTACAACATCAAGATTTTCAGTTGAGGAGGAGGATGCAGGGAGAGTTAACTCAGGTCATCAAACTTACATTGCAAATACGTTACCCATCTCACCATCTCGCCAGCTCAAATATAAAAGTATTTAGTACATATGGAAATGAAGCATTGGAAGGTCATGTGACTACATTTTATCTATAATTTATGGGGGTTCTATAGAATAAAGAAACCAAAGAGTTAGTATATTTCGAATCTCCCAGGGATCACATAGAAATGTGAAATGGCAGTGATGTATCTAATAGATGATCTTAACCTTGATGTCTCAAATATATGAGCAACATCATGTATTTTATTAGACTGTCTTTTAGCTTAATTATTGCTATGATCTGAATAGTGGTTTATTCTCAAATTCTTATGCTAGGAGCTTATATTCCATGCAATGGTCTTAGAAGTGGGCATTTGGGTAAAAACATGAGAGAGTAGCCCTCATGAATGATAGGAATGAGCTATAGAAGAAGCAGAGTTAAGTTTGCTTCTTTCTGTCACTATTGTCCACTAAGACAACAGTTGCATAAAAGCAAACTTTTAGTCGATGGATAGATAGATAGATAGATAAGTGGATAGATAGATAGATGATAGATAGATAGATAGATAGAGACATAGATATATGGAGACATAGATAGATAGAGACATAGATAGATGGAGATATAGATAGATGGAGACATAGATAAATAGATAGATAGATAGATAGATAGATAGATAGATGGAGACATAGATAGATAGATAGATAGATAGATAGATAGATAGAGACATAGAGACATAGAGACATAGATAGATGGAGAGATAGATAGATAGATACATACATACATACATACATACATACATACATAGATGGAGACATAGATAGATGGAGAGATAGATAGATAGATAGATAGATAGATAGATAGATAGATAGATGGAGACATAGATAGATAGATAGATAGATGATAGATAGATAGATAGATAGATAGATAGATAGATATGGAAGCAACCAAATTATACTTATTTTTTTTCTGTGTGTGTGTGTGTGTGTGTATTTGACTTGATGTATGTCTGTGTATAACATATGTGCCTTGTTCAACAGAACTCAGAAAAGGACATTTAATTTCCTGTAACTGGAGTTACAGATGGTTGTAAAAAGATATTGTCATTTCTTTCTTTTCCTTTTAGAACTTGAGGGTTAAGCACCTATTGCCGGAGACAACATACATTTTGTATACAGGTCATAAGTATCAAAGCTAGAACTGACCATGACTAGAGATGTCATAGATCTGATGTACTTTATGAGTAATAAAGGGGGGCTGGGAATTAAACCTGGACCCTTTGGAAAAGTAGCCAGTGGTCTAACGAGTGACCATTTCTGCAGCCCGAAGAGTTTAGTCTTGAGCTGGTTGTGGTGTTTGTATCTATGTTTTTTCTATAGAGAAATATTATTTATTTGTGCATAATAGAATGTGGTCAGGGTAGAAGCAAATTTACCATTCTCATTTACATATTTTTCATAATATTTAGTACTCAATGTAATATACTAAAGCAAATATATGTAAATATTGTTCTACTGCTGTGCTTATATTATTTGTGATTAAAAAACTAACCCTGGATGCTGCATTTGAATATTTCTCAAAAGGATATAAAATTATCTGTGTCATTCAAAGGATTTCAGTTTAGCTATGACTCATGATCAATCCTAACTCATGTAACTAACCCTCATTTCAGAATTTTCTAACAGCAATTATTGTTTAACACACTAGTATCTATAATAATACCCTTCACAATTTATATTTCCTTGTATAAATAACATCAAATTAATTATAAAAGTATGTAAATAAGTAACATTATCTTTTAGGTAGGATTCTCTTTCAATAATAATTACATTTTGCTTTCTTGAGTTTGTTGCCACTAAAGAAGAACATCATTTTTAATAACATTGTATGCTTTAAATTAAAGATTGTTTTCCAGAGAAATTTCCCCTCTTCTCATTGATCAGAGGAATACAGGGAATCTCGGGGAACAGTGCAGGATATTGTCATTTCTTTCTTTTCCTTTTAGAACTTGAGGTTTAAGCACCTATTACTGGAGACAACATACATTTTGTATACAGGTCATAAGTATAAAAGCTAGAACTGACCATGACTGGTACTGTAAAACCTAGCCAGTCACTGTAGCTAGAGATGTCATAGATCTGATGTACTTTATGAGTAATACAATTTTCTACATTAAAAAAAATGATGTTACAGAAATAGATCTGCAATGGAGAAGAGGCTTAAAGCTGATTTTAAAATTAAGGCCTTCTGTATATTTAGATAGACAATTCTCTCTCTTTCTGTCTTTGTCTCTCTGTCTCTGTCTCTCTGTCTCTCTCTCTGTCTCTCTCTCTCTCTCTCTCTCTCTCTCTCTCTCTCTCACACACACACACACACACACACACTCATCTCTAACAAATTTAAACAAAAGGGAGCAACAGTGTCAACAGGCCAGACCCCCAGAGCTCCCAGGGACTGGACCACCAACCAAAGAACACATGGAGGGACCCATGACGTTGGCAGCATATGTGGCAGAGGATGGCCTTGTTGGACATTTGTGGGGGGAGCAGCCCTTGGGCCTGAGGATATTCGATGCCCCAGTGTAGGGAAATGCCAGGGCAGAAAGATGGGAGTGGTGGGTGGGTGGGGGAGCACCCTCATAGAGGCAGGGGGAGGGGGGATGAAATAGGGTTTTCCAGAAAGGGAGACCTGGAAAGGGGAAAACATTTGAAATGTAAATAAAAAAATACCCTAAAACAAAAACAAAGAAAATCAAAAACAAAACCTTTTTGGCACCAACTATTTTAGTGCTTTCCTATATATTTTCAAATATAAACTGCTAAAAATAATTACAACTTTGAGAACTTGAAAAAGTTGATGTACTTCATCCTCTAGTTGATGTGCTTTTATTCTTTAACTGCTAATATATGTAAGTCTGAGAGGCAGGACTCAGAGGTAGGTATTTAAAGATATCAGGCATTCTGTGACATGGGAAGGGAAGAAAAGAGAGGCTAGCCTGGTCTAAGTCCCACATGGCAAGGAAATTAATTTTACATACAGAAACAGAGCAATTTCAGTTTGAGGCCTTATGACAGGCCATAGTGCCACCACACAGCCAAGCCTGAGTTTCCCGTTTCTCCCTTAGAGAGACCATAGTCCCTAGTATTCCCAAGAGTTAGGCATAGCCACGTGACAAGAATCTAATAACATAATATGAATGTGAATCACTGCCAGGGTTAGTGTGACTTTATATTTAATATTCCCCTGGAACCCTGGAGAATTGCATAGCAAATCCACTTGACTATCACAGACCTATTATGCCAGCAAAAATAACTACTATTTTATTCAACCCACAAACATGCCAAGATCTGGGATTTTTTTTTTAAGCAGTTAACCTTCTCTAATGAAGTTTTGAAAGAGAATACGAAGCAGATTATACTCAAATTGCCCTCGTTCTGCCACACTACCACCATATGTAAGTAATTACCTACTACATAATTCAATACACTTGCATTTAAGTCGGCTAGATCAAAATATGTAGCTTCCCTTAATTGGCCAAGAAGATGATTGGCTTCGTTTACAAAATGACAGATAGTAGAAGATAATGTTGGTTACCTGGCTTAGATGTGTTTGTGTAATTGGCTGGTAATGATTCGGTGATTACTACCACCGATAATAAAATCAATATAGGAAGTGTGGATTCCAGTGAACGGAGCACCACACCCGCCTGAAGAAATCAGCGCGGTGGAGAGCATACAGGTGTCCTGATGTTGAAATACTCTCCCTAAATTCACATCACCGGTGGCAAGTGGAGTGTGGGAGAATAGCACGTTTTAAGAATATCCCCCATGTAATTGTGTTCACTAACATTTGGGGAAATGTCTTATCTGATGCCACGTCCCTCCACTGCTGTGGTGGGGGTGGGCATTAGAAACCAGAGTCAAGGCAATGAGGAACATTAAAGACGTAGCTTATCCACAGGCATCAAACTACTGCTTCCCCATCCTCCGTGGCTTCACGCCCTTCCTCTCCATCCTCCATTGCCCCATGCCCTTCCTCTCCATCCTCTGTGACCCCACGCCCTTCCTCTCCCTCCTCTGCTTCCCCTTCCCCCTTTCCAGTTTGCTGGAGCTTGCGATGCAATATATCTCTAGGCATACACGACAGCGTTTTTATAAGAAGGAGATTAGAGTCAGATTATATTGGCCAATTTTCAAATGCTCTGATCCTAACTAGTTATTTTCATGTAGGATGCAGAGGTGCTGTTGCAAAACTACTCTGAATCCCTGTGAAGGTTAATTCTTGGAACTACAGTGATGGCTAGCTCTCATCAAATAACTTATTTCTAAAGTGGTTTTCTTTTAAAGATAATCTATTCTTCCTTGCTTCATATCCACAGATTGGAAAGCAGTATCCTCAGAATATTCTGAATCCACCCCCTCTCCCCACATGCTCACACTCACACACACGCGCACACACACACACACACACACACTCACTCACTCACATGTACATTTACTGCTTAATCGAGAAATCATTTAAAGCTAATAAGCAACTTACTACATATTTCACAATATATGAAAAATACAAAAGACACTATTCATGTCCCTTAGGCACAAATTTTTAAGTGTTGCTGAAATGCTCAATTGAAAAGATTTACTTTTTTGTTGTTCTTTAATATTCATTATTAAATGACGTTTCTATACTCCCTGTAGAAAGATTTTATAGCTCAGATAAAAGCCCCAATAGCACTCGGAGCATAGAATAAAGGAGAGAAATCATGGGGGGGAGGAGTACCTCATTCAGCCAATTGTACAGCTTTTGAGGAAAAAGATGTACAATCCATGCTTTGCTGAACTCTTATCCTCAAAGATGAAAAAAGAAGTAACTTTCTGTAGCTCCCTCAAGCTCAGAATATGAGAGGTGGTACCAGAAACATTTCTCCCTGCTCTTGCTCTCATTCCTAGTCTTCAAGTAAGCCAATGTGAAGATTTGGGAACTGTCTTCTGGGCTTCTGTAGCACTTAGATCCAACTTCTATTATAACTATTATAAATAATTAGTATAAGCCAGGTATGGTGGCACATGCCTTTAATCCCATCAAGGACAGGCAGATCTGGAGTTTGATGCCAGCCTGGTCTTTACACTGAGTTCCAGGAAAACCAGGGCTACACAGGGCACTCCTATCTCAGTAATAATAATAATAATAATAATAACTATTATTATAGAACATGTCCATGTTTTATCAAATTATCCTTTTAATTCACTGGAGTCAGCACCTTTACAAAGGAAAACATGTTCCATACATTATTTTAGCCCATACCTGAAAGCAAAAACTGACTCTAAATAGGAACTTGATAGATATTCCTCAAATCATGCCAGTAATCTTGTGTCACTTTAAAAGAAATCAAGAGCATTTGCCAAGTTTTCTTAAATTTACACATAATCATGATTTTCTCAAAGGTAAATATTTTCAGTAGTGAAAGGGTTGCAGGAAGATGGGAACATTGAGTAGAATGATACAGTATTTTCTCTATCTGCTCCATTATTGACACATATAGATAATTAACTAATTGTTATCTAGCCAATAGCTCTTTGTGTTCTATAGAAAAACACAATAGCTTCATGAGTAAGGAGAGGACAGGACCATTCAGTGAGCATCTCTGTTCTTGCCGATCAGCAAAGTATCTTCCTGAAAGCAAGACTGTCATATTAGACATTCCATTTTCAATTAAGTTTGACTCCTTCCTTCCATCCCTCCTTTCTTACTTTTTTTCTCCCTTTCCACATTTATTTGCATTTACTATGTTTGAATTAGAACCAAAAATAATTAATATAATATAATAAGCTATTATAGAAGTTCAAAGTAAAGCAGGCTAGTGTTGGGGTGGGGGTGGGAGCAGGGAGGGTTCAGCCCAAAATATCCCAGCCAGCTGGTGGCACTATTTGGGAGGTTGTGTCATCGTTCCATTGTGGGGTCTCAGAGAGAGTAGTGTGTCACTACAGGTGGGCTTTCAAATGTCTTATGTGCTTCTCTCGTTGCAACCTACGCTTTCTGTCTTTTGCTCTGAGCTGTGGAAACGGGCAGTCACAACTTTCCACCTCATCAGATGCTGCCGCTGTGGCTGCTGTTGCTACAGCTACCAAGTTGTCTTTATTATGATGAACAGAGGACCTCTGAAACCGTGAGTTAAAATGCATTCTTCCTTTCTTAAGTTGCTTATGACAGGTTTTTGTTTTCATAGAGACAAGAGCAAAAAGTACAGTGGGACACTATATTTATCACTGGCGGTGTGGTAGAGACCTCAGGATTCAAGTCAGAAGGGGTTGTGTAATTCAACGGTTCCATTACATTGGCTAAAAATGTGACCTTTCACTTGCAATCATAAACAGCAGGGAATAAATTAATTTCCTCCCCTTTATTCTTATCAGCATTGTAAGTTAATAATATTTAAATTGAAGGTTCATCAAATTGGAAAACTGGCCGGAAGACAATGTTTTGGGTCAGCAGAAGTTAAATAGAGATTACAGAAAAGCAAAATAGACTGGCCTATCTTAAGTGCCCATCAAAATCATCTGGTGGTTATGAGCAAGCCTTCATCTCTGTCTCTGTCTTTCTGTCTCTTTTTCTTTGGGTGTGTCTCTCTCTGTGTCTGTAATTTTTTTCGTTTATTTTTATTAGATATTTTCTTTATTTACATTTTAAATGTTATCCCCTCTCCTGGTTTCCCCTATGCATAAAATGCATATAGACACTAACAAAAGAGAGACTCACATTAAAAATAAATAAGTTCAAGACTGTCCAGATTTTCTAGACTCATGTTTGTATACTGGTTTCCCTAATGATGGAGTATAAGATGTAATCTAAAATAAATCCTTTCTGTCTCCAAAAAGCAAAACAAAACAAAAAAACAAAACAAAAACAAAAATCATCCAGACATTTTGATATGTTCCTGGATGTTTTTCTTCAGTAGTTTTTATCTATATGTGCTTTATTAACTTACTAGGAAAATAGATTCACATCTGTAATTAATATTGAAAGAGTTCAGCTTGTTCTGCAGGTTGTCCTCACCTAGCTTTTGCAAGCACCTTTCGATAGCCTCATGGCCAAAGTACACTGGCCCGGCCACAGCAGAGTTGCTGAGCCCTGGTGCATGCTGGGTAGTACTGTCCTGTAGAGAGGGCGCAGACAGAGTGAAATCCATCTTCCTTGAACTTTATCTAACTCTTCAGCAGCCTTCTGCAGTGGCTCGATAGAATTCTATACGATATGAGTGAGATACGTAGCATAGACACTCTACCCAAGAGTCTGCACACGTCATGTGGTCATCTACACCCAGTGCACAGCGGGAGCTGGGATTGTTTCTCATGTGTGATAAAAGTGGCCACAACTTTGGAGCTGGAGAATGAGGAGCTCTGATGTACACTTTAAGAGCCTGACTCTGGCGGCTGTGGAAGGCAAACTCAAACGTGCCGCCTTATCTTTCCAGATAAGAACGAAGCTAATTATGGTTTCCCCATTGATCTGCTCATGATACGCTGGCTTGGAAATGTTATATTTAGTAAGTGAAATGGATGACACAGCCACTGACTTTTTGACATTTTCCAAGCAAAAGACTTGCTTTTGAAGGTATCAGAAACGAAGATGTCTCAGTGTTCTCCTTGCAAATCTGATGATGTGGGTGGGGAGACCAATAATATATCCTTTAATTTTAGGTATTCCGAGCTTTTGGGCTAATGTTCACTCATCAGTGAGTGCAGCGTAGGGGAATTCCAGGGCTGTGAAGCAGAAGTTGGTGTGTGAGTGGGGGACCACCCTCATAGAAGCAGGGGGAGGGAGGATGGGATAGCGTTTTTCTGGAGGGGAAACTAGGAAAAAGGATAACATTTGAAATGTAAATAAATGAAATATCCAATAAAAAAATTTAAAAAATACTTTAATTGATGAGGAAATTTATTTTAAAATGAAATACACTGTATCCCAGAAAGTACATATTTCTATCTGGGCTAATTAGTAGAATTAATAGGAAATTTAAATTGAATAAATAAATTGATTGAATATAAGAACATTTTAAAGATGGTTTATGATTTCCACAAGAAACAGAATTCCTAAATCTATATTCAGTTCTGTTTATTTTGTTGTGAAATTTTCTAATAAAGTAAGAAGCTACAAGGGAATAAAATAAATAAATCATAATAATAAAAGGAAGATTTTGCAGAGGTTTGGTTTACTGCCACAAGGATATCAAATCATTTAACTAAAGGCCCGTAAAGCAGGGAGTCTTCTAACTTTCTATAGGAATGCATTGAGAGAAATCTGTGAATAACAGGAAACTTGAAGAGAGAAAATATTCCTCAAACAAAATAACTTAAAAAATAACCTGGCATATCTTCTTTGTGTGAAGTTGGTTGAAAGTTTTGCTTTTCATATAAATTTGATTATTATGCACATGAGCATTCAAATATTAAACCTCTATATTTTTTCCTTCCATCAAAACTTTTCAGAAGGGCCTGAGGATTTGTTGTAATACTGTTCTGCTGGAAAAAATAGGTTTAATCCACCATTGTTCAGTATTTTGGTTTAATGTATCCTTCAGATCCTGGAGTAAAGTCTACATGTATATGATGGTTTGCATGTTCTAGACAGACAGATTACCTAAATTCATATTATTAAGGTAGACGCTAACATATAGCCATACCTCTTAGTAAATCTCTAAGCAAATGTTCTCAATCTTTGTCAAACAGCAACTTGTCCCAAACAAAAAGAGAAGGTAACCAAACATACGTACACACACACACACACACACACACACATACACAGAGGAATCACCAACACATATTCACACTCTGTGTGTATCCATTTAGCTGTTAGTTCTGTATATGCATTGTGTAATCAAAACCTAAAATATTCTTAGTATACCCAATGCACAGTTCCAAACAGACTCTGAAAGATTACCTAATGCTCTAGGGTCTTATTTTAAATGAAGGTAATGTTAGTATTTAAACCAATGTTTTTTAGGATGTCCATGATATTCCTAACCCTACTTGAAGAAGTTTTAAGTCCTGGAGAGAAACCCAAAGACAGTCCAGCTCACCTAAAAATCTCAGAAGGGAATCTCAAAATAGTCCACCACCAGTTATCTCCAGAAGCATCAGTATAGTTGTTATTTGAACATCAACCTCTAGAGTCCGGGAGGACAAAAGGAAAGAAGTGTGAGAGCATTTTGTAAACTGTAAAGAGCTGCTCAAAAATGGACAGCTTTTGGAATGGAGACCTAGAACTAGACTTCAGCAGCCACATGTTCAACATCTGTATTCCAAACTTGATTTGTTCCTTCCATCAAGCTACTAAACCCATGTACAGAACCCAACATGACCATTTTCCCCTTAGGGACAAAGCACCAAATGAAAGTGTAATTGCCAAGGGAAAATCATTACACTACTCTGAATTATCTCGTTCATAAATCACAGACCAGTCAAACAGGCTCTGGCACAAAAGTGACAGGGTTGCTGTACAGCGGTGTGGATTCCACACACCAATTCCCATAAATCCCTGAGCATCACAACTCTCCAAAGTCATTTTGAATCACGTACTTAAATCAGGAGTGGGAAGCGGGGCTGACAGCATGCTGGGGGCCACAAAGATAACAACCAAAATGAGAAGATTGACATGGTTATCAGTAAGCAGAATATTCCAAAGTATTCCATCACCTGTCTCACGCACAACTGCACACCACATGGAAAACTTATCTATTATTTTTAGTCTTAAACATTTTGTTTTATTGCATGCATGAAAATACAGCACTTTTTAAAAGTTTAATAACAATTAATGGGCTATCATCCTCACATCTCTTAAACCAGATAGCTGACATTTGCTATAGAGAAGCACATCAAAGAAACAGTTTCCGAGCAATACAAAGTGATGGAAAGGGGACAGGGAAGAATCCACCTCCTGTGTGTGCTATGCATTTCCCCTTCTATAATCTTAGTAAAATATTCTGTACCTACAGAGAAATGAAATAGCTAATCTAACTCTTTATGACTTAAAGTGATATTTTCCCACCTCTCCGAATATTATGCTCCATACCAAATTAGAGGTGAGAGCTAGCCAGAGTCGTTACAGATGAAATGGGGAAAGTAAAAATACTCTTTTATTGCCACCGAGATAGAAAAGGGACTTCAAATATATAATTCACAATATAGGAAAAGATATGTCAAGAGACAAAATACATGTGCCCGCTTGTAATCACCTTCAGACAAGCAGGCATGGCAGTTATGTTTTGACTAGTTTATACTTATTATGGTACGAATCAACGACCAGAAGAAATAAAGAACAATACCAAATACAATTATGGAGACACAAGTACTATAAGGTAAATGGTAGCATCAAAATGATGGTAACAACTCAGGGAAGAAGTTATACATCGAGTTTGAGATTGACCTGAGAATTAAAATTTATAGAATGCAAATACATTGAAATTACCTGAAATCCACTGCCAGCTCTACACAATATCATAACATATCTTTGTTTTGTATGCTCCGAAATATTTTGCTTGGAACATTACAGCATACTCTGAAAGGAGGCTTATCTGAAAGTCAGCATTTCTAATTGTTCTATAACTTTCTCTGTTTCCACTGTAGCTTCCGGGGACAGCCATCCAACACACAGTAAGTGGGGTAGAAGTATTTAATTAATGCTGGATGTGTATGCCAGAAAGTAGGAGACCTTAACTTTTCCTTGATTTTCTCTAATTTTGATGATGTTCACCTAAAACTAGAGAAAAATGATGATGATGATGATGATGATGATGATGTTCTGTTTAACGTTGATTAACACTTAGAGGCCATTAGCAATATAGATTTGCTGCATTCCAACAGCGACACTCATTAATTTTAATAACAGCCCCATGGCTGAGCCTATTTTACAGCCTGAGAATTTACCTTCATTTCCAGTTATCAGGATAAAAATGAAAGACGACAATGAAAATGTGCCTACTACTTTGGAAAAATTATTCATGTGATTCCAAAATATGGCTCTAAAATCACATGGTCATCTGTTGCACAAAAATCATATTAGTGTTTTAAAAATGTATCTTGTTCAAATTCTCACATGTAAGCTCGATAATCTTTTAATATAAAATACCTAAAAATAGGGACTTAATTCCAGTTAAAGATCAGCAGTTATATGAAAATTCTAGAATCTTAGTAAAGCCCTTTACACAGCCACTTAGTTTGTAATGCTAGCAAAGCAATCGTGTTCACGAAAAAAAATTACATTTCATATTGAGTAGTAAAAATTTTGGATAAAATATGTCAAAATAAGAAAGCATTTTAATGTTATTCATTCTTCAATTGTTTCACGTGTGTAGATAATGCATTAAATCACATAACTAAAGTCATTAAGTCATAACTCTTTCTGTCTTCCTCTTCACCTTCTATGTTCACAGCTTTTTAAAATGTTTTAAAACTCCACTTAACTCAATTAGGATTGCTTGTGTGGTCATGGGTGGGGTTATTCATTTCATGGAGTATAGGCAACTAACCAGTGGCTACACCACTGAAGAAACTGATTTCCTATCACCTTTAACAGCGAGGGGCCTGGGAGTTCCCCAATCTCAATATATTAGTGTGCTCAGCCTTTTGCACTTGGCAATGATTAGTGCAAAAACTATCCGTGGATCAAAGTACTGAGAATAAGAGAATAGTTACCACTCAGTCCTAAAATGGTCATCGACCTCACCTCTACCAACACGTGAGAACAACGGCAGAAAGACATAAGGCTAGAGGAAGGGAACAGGGCTCTGGAAGGTGTTCTCCTGGACATGTCTCTCATGACGTCATAGCACCGGCTGTGATTCATGCAAGACCAGTGCAAGACTGAGCCCCAGAAACATTTCCATGATGGCAATGTTCTTTGAAAATGAATAGTTTGAGCTAAAGAAGATGAAGAAAATGGTGTGCTCCACACGACTTAAAATGAGCTTCAATACCTTAACTCTCCATCAACAGAAACATTGTCTCAATTAGATCAGAATGTCCTTAGACTCTCTCCTAAGGAGTCCTCTCTTCCAAGTTCTTCTGCTTGCTTTCTTCAAACTGTCCCTTCATAGGAGCCACATTTCTTTGCTTTAATTCTTTTCTATCTTAATAGAAAAGATAGAAATACTTCTTTTTTGCATGGTGTAAAATTCTGCCCCGATTGTAATTACTGACCCCGTTTTCTCCTGCCATGTTTCTCGAGCTGCACGCCTTCCCTTCCGGGTTGACGTCATTAGCACTCATATTTGAAAGGGAGTTTTAGAAGACGTGAGTGCCTGCTGATGGAGCACGGCTAGAGAGCCGTTGTGGTGAATAGACTGGGGCAGACGTAGTTTCCGCTTAGGGTTGTTATTTCAGACTCGGTTCTGATCCAATCAGTGGTTCCATCTGTTTAGGGGCATATCTCTTCTCCCTCCTCCCATTTCAGATAGGCGAGCAAGTGGTGTGATGCACAGTTCAACCCTGTATTTTCCAGGTCCTCATTGTGGTGATTTAGCATGTAATTGTTCCTTCCAGCTGCCTCAGTTTAGGGTTGCCAAGCCAACTGCCACATGTGTATCTTCCTCCCCACCACTCCTACCCTCTGCCTCCCACGAAAATGAAGGTTTTACATGTCTTCCCTAACAGGCTTAAGTAATTTTTTTCCTGCTGTTCCTTGGGGAGAAAGATTCAGCACTGCGTATCTCCAGAGGTCAATATTCCAAGGGAGGAAGTCCTGTTAGTGGTATGGCTTATAACGTGGTAGGGTACTATGCCCCAGGGACTAAACCACCAACCAAAGAGGACACATGGAGGGACCCGTGGCTCCAGGTGCATATGCAGCAGAGGATGGCCTTGTTGGACATCAAAGGGACCTTGGGCCTGAGAAGGCTCGATGCAGCAGTGTAGGGGAATGCCAGAACAGGGAAGTGGGAGTGGGTGAGTTGGTGAACGAGGGGTGGGGGAATGGGATATGGGATTTTGGGGAGGATACCAGGAAAGGGAACAACATTTGAAATGTAAATAAAGAATATATCTAATAAAAATTTAAAAACTAAATGAAACGACCTGCAGATGCTTTCATCTGCTCTCAGAATATGCCTTTGCCTTGACTCCTAACCGACTAGATTTGCTATTATGTGCTGTTTCTGACTCGGCACTGTGTCTATCTTTAGACTGCATTTATACACACGCAGAGATTTTTGTTTGTTTGATTTTATAAATCTCTCTTGTCTTTCTTCCTTTTTTTATGGAGTCTGTAGAGTGCTACTGCTGCTTGCAGTTGGTACTGAGGAATTAGAAGAAAATAAATATGTATGTTTTACTTTACTCAAATAAATATAACGAAACAAAGCAAAAATAATTGGTCCTGCTAACGCAGTTTCGAGAGGACTGTTGACGGCGGCAGCGCCCTCCTGCACAGTATTGCTCAGGGCACTTTGAGTCGTCATCCGTAGACTATTCTGCTTATGCTCCGGCACATCGGTGCTTTTGAGCTCCACATGTCCTCAAAATTAGGCACCGCTGCTGTAAGTGATTTATATCCTAGGAAAGTAGGCAGATGTGAAACAAATCTTGTACTGACTAGAATATTAAAATTGCTTATATGTTTCTCTGTACGTTAACTCTGTCTTGTTGTAACTGAGACAATTCCAGTTTGGCCAAAGGGCTACATATTAAAACTAAAACAGCCCCTAGTCAGACATGAGGGCACACAGTTGTAATCTTCATAGACTGAAACAGAGGTTTTGTTACTTCTGTGCTAGCCTGAGCTACATAGACTCTGAAGTAAAAATTTTAAAAGTCATAGGTAATTTTGAATATATATATATATATGTGTGTGTGTGTGTTGATGAAAAGCATTGTTAAAGATATAGCATTAGAGAATATATTAATCTTTCTTCCTTTTCTTGCTACAATGCTAGCAATAATAAATAATTGTAAAAGGGTGATTAGTGTTAATTTTATCTGATTAAATTTCTATTTAGTAACTGTCTGAAATAAATGGTATTTTTAAGAACACTGTATTTTAAGAAAAAAAGGAGAGATTACAAGTTTCTTTTCCTTTACCTCCTCCGTTGTGGCATTATATAAGGAAAAATAGCCTAGAACATATGTGGCTTTGAAGAAGCCCCACATAAAATTTCTATTTTAGACATCTTAGAAAGTCTCATGTTATTTCTATTTTGGAATATAAATGTAGACATATTATATATAACTTTATCTTACATTTTCTAAGCAAAATACAAGTTGCTTTTGACTAACTATGTAATACAATAAAGTTCACAAGATTGTTAATAGCTGTTAACAGGGAAAAATACGTGCTACAATATTCAAATGTGCTGACTAGGGGCTTGGATCCCACACTGAGAGTCTCCAAGGACTTTTGGGTAAAGAAATCTTAGTGGAAAGACACTTGCGTGTCCACGTTGCTTGTGGGTTCTTCACAAAGCGAGGCAGAGTCTGCAGGGGGGACCAAGGCTTCTCTCCTACAGTACAGTTGGCACGGAGGCTGCTCCTTCCTAAACTCTCATTAGTGGCGTAATTCAGAGTTACATGCTTTAAAGAGGATCCCATAAAAGAGTGAAGTGGGTTGACGAAGGGAACACATGAGTGAAAGGACCTTTCTATTCTAAGTCACCTGAACCTTGAGTCTGTACTTTCTCTCTCTCTCTCTCTCTCTCTCTCTCTCTCTCTCTCTCTCTCTCTCTCTCTCTCTCTCTCTTTAAAATGCATTCTTTATCTACATTTCAAATGTTATTCCCCTTCTCAGTTCCCCCTCCCCGAGAAAACTCCTATCTCATCCCCCCTCCCTTCTGCCTCCATGAGGATACTCCCCCGCCTAATCCACTCTCACCTACTCTCCCTCTATTTCTCTATTCTGGGGCATCTGTCCAACCTCCATAGGACCAAGGACCTCTCCTCCCATAGATGCCTGACAAGGCCGTCCTCTGCTACAAGTGCAGCTGGAGCCATGTGTACCCCTTGGTTGATGGCTTAGTCCCTGGGAGCTCAGAAGGGTCTGGTTGGTTGATATCATTGCCCTTCTGTTCTTTCCGCTGCCAGAGTCTGTTCTTTCCCCCTCTATTTAGACCAGTGTTTCTTAATGTGTGGGTCAAAATATCAGATAGTCACATTATGGTTCACAACAGCAGCATAATTACAGTTTTGAAGTAGCAATGAAATAATTTGATGGTTAGAAGTCACCAGGACATAAAAAAATAAATAAATAAATAAATTGTAGGAAGGTTGAGAAACCCTGATCTAGACATTTGAAATCAGAGCATGTATTTTAGTCTAAAATTTGGAGCAGATTGTCATAATGCCTTTTAACTTAAATTTAATACTTTCTCATGTTGATTTTGTTGTGATTTTTATCTTTTATGTGCATCTCTTCCAACCACTTTACTGTGGGAACTCTGGAAATTATTCCCAAAGTACTAACTTTTGCCGAGTGGCTGTTAGCAATTACTGAAACCACCTAACACTTGGTATGGATGGTATCATACCACATATAGAGTATTATGCCTTTCCTACAATAATTTTTTAAACATCAACTTATAGACTGAGGGAAACTGTCAGTATTGCTAAAACATGAACCTTCCCTGTTATTGTTTTTGTTTGTTTCCCTTCATCATGTTCTCTGTGTGTGTGTGTGTGTGTGTGTGTGTGTGTGTGTGTCTGTGCTGTGTCTATATGTCTGTGTGTGTTAAATTCAGGAATTAGGTTTTCCTTCTCTCATGTTTGTTCCAGGGAATGACCTCAGGTTATCAAGTTTTGCAGCAAGTGACTTTACCCATTGAGCCAATTTTTCCAGGCTATACATTAGTTTTTAAAGTACCTAACATGTATGTTGGATAATCACCACATATATGTGACATATTTTTCTAGGAAATGGTCTGGAGTTATATTTTTCAAGTTTAGGGTATTTTAGTATACTTGATAAAATTTTGTAATACAAGTAAGAAAATGATGAGTAGATTCATATAAGTAACAACTGTATGAAATGTGCATATTTCAATCATGTAAGATTTAATAAAAACATGTAGGTGAAGGTCTTATTAAATGTTAAAATGCTCTCAATATCACATGAGTGTGTTTCTGCAAAGGCACATGTAACACTTTCAGCCACTTAACAGGAGTTCTAAACACAGCATTAGCATGTAACTTTTTTTGTTTTGTTTTGTTTTGTTTTTTCTGAGACAGGATTTATCTGAATAGTTCTGGCTGTTTTGGTACTCACTCTGTAGACCAGGCTGGCCTTGAACTCAGAAAACTGCCTGCCTCTGACTCCTAAGTGCTGGGATCAAAGGTGTGTGCAAGCACTGCCTGGCTAGTGTGTAACTTTTATATTTAAGATTTTATGCTATATATAAAATAACTAATAGGTTATGAGGTCATTGCAATCAAAGAAAATCTAGAGAGAACTCATTCTACAGGAATAAGAATAAAGTTTAAAACTGGGAGTCAAGTAGAATATTAAAATGAACTCACATTAAAAATTGATTCTAAAAAATCCATCTTCGGTTATTTGTTTAAAAGTCAAGTGAAGTTAGTGGAGAGAGAGAGAGAGAGAGAGAGAGAGAGAGAGAGAGAGAGAGAGAGAGAGAGAGAGAGAGAGAGAGCTCTTTTTTCAGTGTTTTCCAGACCTGAACTATCAGCTCAGTGTCCTATATTTCTTTAGTAATTGAGAACCTGGTCTGTGATGACTGTCATACAACAACAAGAAATATTAGGTGTGCATTGGTCCTGAGCCCATACTAAAGGCTTCAATTTCCCCATTTTGTTTAATACTCAAAAGAAAAAGCTCTTGCAAATGCCATTTTATTACTATTTGTTGATAGCTAACGTGAGGATGACAGACATTAATTTGTTTCAGGACATGATTTTTGTTGCAGTCAAGATAAACATTTGTATCTAATTTCAGATTGAATGACCTGCCAATTCTTTTTCCAAGCTAAAAAATAATTTAAAAAAATTGTTAATTAAGTAACATTTAAATAAATACTTCTTAAGCTTTTTGTCTAAAATAATACATAAAATGAAATGAATTGCTTCAGTTCTAAAGATTAGTTATTCTAGAAAAGACATATTCTGGCGTAAAATGTACTCATTTTAAAGAACCATCTGACAATTTATTTCAAAAGTTGGAAACAGATTCACATTGATAAGTTTTATAATCAAAATTCTAGTATGTGCCTTAGAAAAGATTAAAATAATAAAAACTGAGCACAGAAATGCTTTTATTTATATTCATAAACATGTTACTAAATTTTAGAAGGGATAAAAATTACTTTATGATCTTCAATGAATTATAAAATATGAGCTGAATTTCAAAAAACCCTAAGTGACTTCAAAGATCATACTCCTTTGTGTCTGCTCTTACACCTGTTATCTGAGAGGTTTAATTTCATCAATGATATCTTTATTCTGATTATGATAATGATAGCTATGAAAGGAAATGGTGTTGTATTTCACATTGGAGTTAAGTGCACTTTCTGCAGCCTAAGAACTGGCATAGTTAGAAGAAAGACACAGGAGAAAAACCCTGCAGCCTTTCTGTCCTGGAAACCAAAACCCAAGCTGAATTCCATGTACACTGAAGAGTAAGGTAACCGCAAAAGGCAAAGGGAAGAAAGGGGCATCCCTTTTGTAAAATGTGTTTTCTCTGATTCGCTCTTCTTATAACACGCATGTGGTGAAGTTCTGTAGTAATAAGATATGTGTAATAAGTATAGGGAAGAAATTAGGAAGAAAACTGAAGTGGACATAACATCAATAAAAATCGCAAAATGTTAACGAAAATTGTAAAGCTAAATGTATCTGAATATTTAATCACACTAAATGTTAAAGGGCTATACTAACTAAAAAGTGGACATCATCAGAGTAAAAAGATGTAAAGTATAAATTATCTGCAAAAAGAGGAAATGTTTGTATAAAGACAGTGAAATATTCAAAGTAAACATAAGTAAGTGAGGTGTAATGCAAAGGTTAAGAATAACAAGACAGTAGTGACTATATTAATATGGAGCAAAACAGACTTTACAATTGAATATACTATATCAATAATAGAGAGGAAAATCGAAAGGAATTTTCTTAAGATGGTAATGAGTGTCCAAATAAAATTAATGTCATTGATAGAATACTATCAATGGAATAGAACTGAAAACACAGAAATGAACTCACACACTTAGGGACACTTGATCTTCACAAAGAAGCCAAAATTATATGATGGGAAAAATAGGAAATCATCTTCAATCAATGATGCTGGTCTGTCTGTCTGTCTGTAGGAATATGAAAATAGATCCATATTTGTTGTCTTACAGAAAGCTCAAGTCTATAAGACTTTGTCTTTGTCTGGGAAATTTTTGCGGCTTTGTCTGAGAAATTTTTACCTTAAAATTATTTAGCTTTCATGTTACGGTTTCTGATTTTGTATGGTATGGGGGGGGGAGGCACATATGTTTGTCTTGTCCTTCTTTTCATTTTTAAATCATCATTATCATCATTTTGCCTGTTTGTTTTAGAGAGAGAGAGAGAGAAGGTATGGAGTTAGATAGGAGGGGAGGTGGAGCGGATAGGGAAAGCGGTAAGGGAGGGGAAATCATAATCAGAATATATTTTATGAAAAAATATTCTCAATAAATGTAACAGAGCAAACTGAATGACTTACCAGAAAAACTCTAAGTAGAAAAATAAAACATAAATAGCTATGTGTATATAGCCAAAACAAAATTCTTTCCTCAAAGACTTGCCATGTAGGACATTTTAGTTTTGAAGGGGTTCATTGGAAAAGCTAGCAAATACTTAAGGAAGATATGGCACCAGTACTACACAAATCATTTGTAAACTCAAGGGAGCATTTAATCTTAAGAGGCTCCATTTTAAACTCAACAAAAAATTTGAAAAATGTGAAATTAAAAAATATACAGTGTTCCTAAAGAATCTACTTGGAAACTATAAAATATTAATAAATCAAATTCAACAGTACTTATTGTTTTATTTTTATTTTATTTTATATTTAATTTTTTTAAGTTTTACTTTGTGTAGCTCATCACTCTACAGACTCTCCACTTTAAACTCTGGGACTATAACCATGTTTCCCAGACTCTCATGTTTACTGTGTCATTCTAACAGGAATGCAGGGTTGGCTTTAAATCCAAAGATGAGTAAATAAAGTTTAAATAAAGGAAAAAGGCATTACTATTTTGAGAGATACATGAAAATGATTTGATAATCATCAGCGTCTATTTAGGGTTATACTCTTTCAGCAAATGGAAAAATCGAAAGGAATTTTCCTAAGATGGTAATGAGTGTCCAAATAAAATTAATGTCATTTGCAATAGATGCAAGCTCAGTATTTTTGACTCAGGATCTCAAATACAGTTAAATGTCATAAATTTAGAATTTTGCCTTAGAGTACTTATTTGGTTCAATAGAGAAGAGAGGGAAATAAAATACCTATTGTTAGGAAGATATAAATAAAATTATTTGTTTGAGGTGATATTGAGAACTTAACACCCTAAAGATTATAAAAGAAAGAGGTTTCAAATTTAGCAATGCTGCAAAAACTATCTCTATGTAATAGATAGGAGCCCACATTACACTACCAGCACATCAAACATTTCAGGTCTGCAGAACATAAGAGTCCGACTGTAAGCACTTATGTCTACCTCTACTGTGTACATGTATTCAAAATATAAAAATTAACAGGCATAGATATTTCCCCAAATCACTTTATTTATAAAATGTGATAGTTTGTGTATAGCTCTGTATATATTTTGCCAAAAGTTACACACTAGTTATTTATTTATGAGTAAATACTAAGCCAATGTATAAATATTTGTAATCCCAAAACTCTGGAGATACAGACAGAAGAAATGTGAGCTCAGGACCAGTCTACACTGTGAAGCTGCTTATAAAAAAAAAGGGGGGGGGAAGCAGAACAAAGGGAAGGTGGGGATGCATCTCAATGACCATATACTTCCCTAGCATGTGCAAAGTCCTGGCTTCCATTCTCAGCACCACATAAGTAATTTAAATGGCATCGCATACATAAAAAGTTATCTCATTGTTAAAAATATAAAAGTGGAAGTCATGTGCAAGACTTTACATTAAAGGTCTAAGAATAGTAAAAGGAAACAAAAGTTAAAACACTTAACCAAGCAATGTGATGTGCCACGGGCATGGACGTTAGTAAAATGACAATATTTTTTCCAAATTGATTTACAGTCTCAAAGCAATCTCCACCAAAATCCTAAAAGACTTTAAGATGCTATGGTATTGGCATAATGATAGATGCATTCAACACAGCAGTTTATAGAGTCAAAAATAGATTCACAATTTATATGATCCATTGATTTTTACAAAGTTGCTGTGGAAAGTCAATGGAAAAGGAAAGTTTCCTTCCTGGAAATTACAGGAAGAAAATCTACATGAAAGAAAGAGCCCTTACTTTTGCCCTATAGAAAAACAAATGAGCCTCATAGTCTTTCCCAGGAACATTAATATGAGTAAACTTCTGGAGAAGAAGTAGAAGAGAAAGATCTGAAGTTCTGGGTTTGGTATAGATAACTTCAGTTGGACATAACAAGCAGAGACCAGAAAGGAAAATGTAAGCATGACATCATCAACCTTAAACAAGTTCAGCAATGAAAGAGCAGAAAAGTAAAACAATACACTTTCAAACTAGGAGAAAAGTTTTCAAAGGATATGTCTCACAAATGAGCATGCTCCAGGGAATTTAAAGGAATTTTATGCCTCAAATGTATCATAATATAAATTATAAATGCTGACAAAGATTAAAGTAAATCACTTTCTTTAGAAAAAAAAGATAAACCTCAAATTGTATACATTAAGTCTTAATATCATTGATCATCAAAGAATGGTAATCGAATCAGTCATAGTAATATGTATTTGATATATAATGAAATAATAGCTATAGGAAAAATGGACAAAACCAAGTGTTGGCAAGGACAGAAAAAAATCAGAATTGATGAGTTTGATCTCTGGAACGCAAAATGGTTCAACCATTTATAAGACACTATGGTCACATTTATCATATAATCCAGGCAATTCTTTAGGTAGTTACTGAAAGAAAACATATATTCATTTCAAACACAAGTACAAATCTTCATAGTATCATTATTTGTTATATTATAAAATGGAAGCAGTCCAATGTGCACCAAATAGTGAAAATGCAATAAGTCATAATATATTGAAGAGGTAAGAAAAGTAATCCATCAAATGAATGACTTATTCATAAGGAAGCAATTTGGGTAAATTTCCCAAATTGGTAGAATGTAGAAGTCAAGCATTAATCTATTTATTATAAGTGCAATGAAATTTTTCATAAAAATCATGTGGAGAAAGGCAAAATAAGTAAAAGCAATTGAATGTACTTGTTGCCTAAGGCTAGAAGGAAGGAAGAACATTGAAATTAGTAGTAAAAAAAAAAAAACATTTAGGGTAAAGGAAGTATATTTCATCTCTGGAGACAATTATGTATATATCTGTTATATAATATACATATATACAAATATGTATAAATCTATTGATTTTATTGTACACAATTTATCTTTAAAATTTTAATTTTTGTTGTATTATATTTATGATTGTTTTGCTTGCATGTATGTATGTGCACCATTTGCGTGTCTTGTACCTATGAAAGTCAGAAACAGACAGCAGATCCCTGGAACTGGAGTTATATATGGCTATGTTCTGAGAATCAAACCCAGTTCATCTGGAAGAACAGGCGCCCTTGACCATTAAGTCATCTTTCTAACCTCCAAAGAGTGCTCTTACCAAGTAACAACAATTACAAGAATGAAAAGCTATGAATGTGAGCTAGAACAAGAGGAGAACATGTGAAAGATCTGAGAAAGAAAATAAAAAGAGATGAAATTAAAAGAGATATTATGGTTATAATTAATATTATATTATAATTATTATGTTAAAGTGCAAAAATTAGCGTTTCAATTTAATTAACCTGGGGTTTCAGAATAGCAGCATCGTTTCCTTATATGCTGTTCAGAAAAGCCCTACAGAGACTCTCAAAGCAATACAAGCTCTTGCCACGCCTCTTCTATGCCAAACATGCCTAGATGATAAGATCTTATTTTTGAAGCAACACAGACATTAGTTTCACAAGACAGAATGAGCAAGTCAGAACTGAGTTAGACGCTCCATCCTTGATGATTTAGAGAAACTAGTATTTTCAGGGAATGGTGGTGAATACAGAAAGTCACGATTGTTGCGAAGGACAGTTGAATGTTTTCCCTATAGAGGACATTTATACCAACCACCCTGGCTAAGACTCAAGGTACATGTCAGAAGAGAGAACAGAAAAAAAAATATAAGAAGCAGAAGATAGTAAACAGCACTGAGGAATCTATTTTCTGGACATGACATAAGTCACAGCAAATTGATCTCACATCAGGGAAGGTGGCCTCTACTGTTACAAGGTAAAGCCTGTGATTAGTGCATCATGAATAGAGAAAGAGCTCATGGTGCCAGCCCTGCCCTGATGAACTATGAGCTATGAGTGCCTTCTGAGAAAGGGGTCACTATTTCTATGGGTGCTTCCCCAGAATTCCCTAACCATTGCCAGGTCAGCTTTTGAGAAAAAGGAGTGTGTTCTTGTTAGATTTCTGTTGAATAATTTTTCACTCCACATTAGAGCAACACTTGTCTTAACAGTGTTTGAAACCTTTCCTGGTCACATCCCTTTTATTTATCCTAATCATCTGCTTTCTTCACCCCTCAGAGTCATGCCATTAGAGCTAATATAATTATCGTGTTTTCCCTAAGTCAAGCAGAGTAGCCTACCTTAGGACCTTTGCACACATCCATCCTCTATCTGGAATTCTGCATTTAGATAGCCTCTTAGTCTTCTTTTGGGATAGCTTGTGAAATATCCTCTTGTAAATGAAGACTTTCTTCTTCATATGTACAATAAGCTACAAGTCCATATGTAGTCTTTAGTCTTCTTGCACTCCGCTTTTTCTTTTCAAATATCACCATTTGTTCTGTACTTATTTTCTCAATAAATATGCTTAACCACTCTCCCATCAAAACTGGATATTGACTACTTTAACTTATTGTTACTTATTCCAGTGTCCATACCAGTACACAGAGTATGTGCCTATTTGATATTTTCTGAGTGAATGTCATTTTTAATTGGTCATTTGGCCTATTTCTGCTTTTTATATCTTTACATTTGAAGGCCTATGTGTTTTGGTAGGTGTACAAAGCTATCGTAGATCAGAAAAGTGTTGCTTACTTATTTTGTATGACAGAATTTGCCATTTCTGATTTATTCTTACTAATGAGCACCAGAATTAAAATAAGCCCCTCAAACCATAAGGCCACCAAGAAGTGCTCCTCATGCATCTCACTGATTCCCTTTAGGTAATGATGCGCTCAAGTCACTTACCTGTACAGGGTAAGGACAGGACCATTTGATTTACCATCGTGTACTTACTTTAGAAATAGATCAGTTTACCTACAGTGAAAAAATGGATGTCAAATGATGATAGCATTTACAAGCCAAGTAAATAAATACTGGGAGGTTGTTTCATGTGTTTCTATGCTTTCTTAAAGTGATAAGAAATCGAGCAAACAGAGAAAAAATATATATTCTCTCTATCTCACATTCAATATGATGAACTGTTGAAGTAAGTGAATATTTGAGAATGCACAGCACTTGAATTTTATATTGTTACATATGATTTATATAATTCAAAGAAATAATTCTTTGTTCTCAGTATCTACCTTATAGCAAGGAAATTGGATTTATTTCAATGAAATATTAAGTTATCATCCTCCAGCTTTTAAAAATGATAAAATAATCTTTGGAGGTCAAATATAGTCATTTCATCTTAGCATTAAATGTGTATGATAGCTCAATGAATTGCACATTCTTACCTTAGGGACACATGTATGCATCTCCTGTCCATCATCTAGTGATTTCATCTATGTTCTGATTCCAAAGATCCTGGCACAAGTTCCTATATTCTAGTTTAACTGATCTTAGAACTTTACATTTTATTAAATGGTTTGTCCTAGTCATTTTAGGTTTTACTAATCTGATGTTTTCTTACATCCAAACCACGGAAGGCCACTTCCCTGGTACTTTTTTTCACGTATGAGGACTTCTGAAATATTTCACACAGAAGAACTCAAATTGTATGTAATTAAAGAAGAGCATGATAGATTTCAAAACATCTCCCAGGGATTTTAGATTTGGCCCATAAGCAAAGGTTTGTACTTTTATTCCCACAAATCTGTGGAACTAATTTTTTTTCTTCTTCCCTCCATTCCAGTTATCAACTTTTCATATTTTCTTGAAAATTATGCAATTCATTTATTTTTTCATCATCTTTATTATAAATGCATTTATACATTATGCAAAAAATCCAGCTGATGGTAATTTGATCTGATGAGTTCTGGAGGAAGACTATAAAAAGTGTTTGATGTTATTTTTGGCAGTTTGGCATGCCGCCTAAGGAAGATAATTACACAAAAGGTGTCTGTGAACATCTGAATATTGTATAAAACAGAACTCATATCAGTAACTGGTCACCTAATTTAAATCCCATATCAATAACATTTGAAAGTTTGATGGAGAATTGAAAGCATTTCAAGATAAGCTTGAACTAAGGCAATTTATGACCATCAAGTTGGCACTATAGGACTACTATGGGCAGAAAAGTAAGGAGAAAAGAGTCTTAATCATGAGAGCAAATGAAAGAATAAATTTCATGGAAAATACAAAAACAAGGGGAGATAAGCAATGATCCATCAAGTCCAACAGAGTAAGCTACTGAATCTCTAAGGCTAATAGGGAAAAAGGAAAGAACCAATGATAATCCAACCAAGCAGAAAATATAATCAGCCAACCTGTAGGAATTAGCAAACTCTTCTAAAAATAGCCTTCAATGCAAATAGAGCCTCAACGAATGACTAAAAAGATGCAAACTATTTGATTGGGTTAAAAGCCCAGATCTGTTGCCTCTAGAAAAAAATTTCTCTGGCAATGACTACTGAGAAGGAAAAAAAAAATGCAAGTCAATACGCCAAGCATATGGAAGCTGTGACAATTTGTTGTAGGCATTTGCAGTGACTTGAATATGCTTAGCTCGTGGAGAGTGTCACTATTAGGAGGTGTGGCACTGTTAGAATAGGTGTGGCTTGTTGGAGGAAGTGTGCCACTCTATAGGTGGGCTTTGAGGGCTTCTGGTGCTCAGTTCCTGCCCAGTATAAAAGAGATCTTCCTCCTGACTGCCTCCTGAATAGAGTATCTCTTGGTTGCCTTCTGATCAAGATATAGAACTCCCAACTCCTCCAGCACTGTTTGTCTGCACGCTTCCCTGCTTTCTACCATGATGAGAATGGACAGCTGAAACTGTAGTCCATCCCAATAAAATGTTTCCTGTATAAAAATTGCCTTGATTGTGGTGTGTCTCCATGGAAATAAAACCATAACTCAGGTAATATTATGTCATGTAAATAAGCAAACCAAACAAATTATTGTAAGTAAAGAGGATCATTGCCTCTTAATAAAGGGAACAGATGATCATCAAGAAAATATAACAATTATAAATACATATGCACTATATATTTCGCTCTCTAGAGCTCTGCTAGCTTATGGGCCCTTTCCAATTTTCTGGTTTCTGCAGTCCTTCCATGTTATATACTCTTATAGAAAGATTCAGAGGTAGGATTCACAAATAATTGAGAACATATGGCATTTGTCTCTCTGAATCTGGTTTACCTACATTACCATAATGTTTTCTATTTCCATTCATTCACCTTCAAATTTTGTGATATGGGATTTTGAATAGCCAAATTGTATTCCATAGTGTATATGTAGCACATTTTCATTATTCATTTATCAAATAAGAAGATTTTGTTGTTTCTATTCCCTAGCTATTGTGAATAGAAAAGCAATGAGCACTGCTGACCAAGTGTCTGCTGTGTGGGGATAATAGGTGTCAAGTGGGACTCAAATTTGCTTTGAGTAGGCAATTAATGTCTGGTACTATAAATAAATAACCCATGGCTCTTGCAGTCATGGGTTTTTAAAGAGGACCTTACTGTTGCTACTTTTCAAAACATATATATATATATATATATATATATATATATATGTATAATTTGAGAGAGAGGAAATATAGAAAAATAAAGAGACAGAGAAAAATAGAGTTAGCTATGTGGGTAAGGAGTTTGACTTGGGGGAGAAGAAATGCAAAATTAAATTACATTGTATGAAAAATAATTTTTAATTTAAAAAAATGTAATAAGGAAGTAAAAACTGGCATTACAAAGCCAAATGCCAAAAAGAACCTATTTAATTTTTGCATAGATGATGTCCTCCTAAACATGTTCATTTTTTCCTTCTCAGGGAAACAAGATTCTCCTGGTTTGGAACGGCTTAGTAGTATCCTGAACATACACAGCTTTCAAACTTTTCGGCTGAAGGAGAAACAACTATGCTCTGCTGTTTCCATTTCCTCCCCAAGTCAGTGCCAGGATGCTCTTTTTTTTCTTTTAATTTTTTTAAATTTATTTTCTATATTCTTTGTTTACATTCTACAAGCCTTCCCATTTCCCAGTCCCCCTCCCCATATGTCCCATAAATCCTCTTCTCTCCATCCATTCTCCTATCTTTCCCCTTCCCTTTTCTCTGTCCTGGTACTCCCCTACTATGCTGGATCAAGCCTTTCCAGGATCAGGGCCCGCTTCTTCCTTCTTCATGGTAATCATTTGATATGCTAATTGTGTTTTCAGTATTCAGAGCTTCAGGCCTAATTAATATCCACTTATCAATGATTGCATTCCATGTGTATTCTTTTGTGATTGTGTTAGCTCGCTTAGGATGATATTTTCCAGTTCCATCCATTTGCCTAAAAAATTTATGAATTCATTGCTTGTAATTGCTGAGTAGTATTCCATTGTGTAAATATACCAGATTTTCTGTATCCATTCCTCCATTGAGGGACATCTGGGTTCTTTCCAGCTTCTGGCTATTATAAATAAGGCTGCTATGAACATAGTGGAGCATGTGTCCTTATTGCATGCTGGGGAATCCTCTGGGTATATGCCCAAGATGCTCTTAAGTGTTTGGGACAGCCCAGGGGGAAATGTACATGCAGAATAAAATCAATGAATGTGTGAAAAGCAAGATGAATTGCTACAAATGAAAGTAGTGCATGATCTTATTCTGGCATGCAGGCTACAGGAGGGCACAGAACAGAAATAGCCTTTTTAAGGTATGCTAATTAGTTATACTAGGCCAGTACATATGTGATCTACCTTAATCCTCATAAAAACTGCTAATCAAACTGTCAGTAATTCATAGAGTGAGAATTCCAATTTTGTCTATCTTGATAGCCAAGGTTCTTACTAATTAGGAAGAGAAATCGAATTAAAAGACATGGGTGAGTGTTCAAAATATATGACAAAAGAAAAAAGACAGGCCACAGAGAAATTCTAGAGAGCATAGATTAATAAAAGTGTGTATTTAATATGGAAAAAATAGAATACTATAGTTCTAACCAAGTAAACAACAAGCTCTAAACAAGTAAACAGTCTTAACTTTTAATAGAGATGTAAAAAAAAAAAACCAAGCTCAAACACTTCATATGATCATCTTAATTTATTTTTTTTTCAAATGGGATTGAAAGGAGTAAGCACAGATTATTTGGTATACTAGTCCAATTTTAATAGCCAAACAATCATGATCTCTGGCAAATCTGCAAAGCAAGGTGACTTTTTGGGTTAATTTTTGAAGATATGCATAACTTTATAATATATGAATTCATAGTAATGAAAGTGAGAAGGATGCAGCAAGATGAAAGTGAAGATCACATGACGTCATGCCCTGTGCCTCCATAGCACCACCAAGGAAGCTAACTAAACTGAGCAGCTGTCCCTAGATGGATACCAAAAGACGTCAAGATTTGCCATTAAGGTGTCCCTATTGAGCCATGAATGCCAGTGCAATCCGTTTCTAATAGAGACCCACAGAGCTAGAATAAACTGACAAATTCTGTCAAAAGTATGAGAGTTAGAAGGTGAGACCCTATTGCTGAGGACACCATGCATGTTCTTCAGGTATGGCATCCAGGGGACCCTGAGCTGGAATTGAACTGAAAACCTCCTCCCTGAAGACTAGATTTCATGATACCAAAAACATCATGAAAGCTTCCAACTGAAGGAAGCAACTGACAGCCCTACCTATATATGATACCTATGAACAATAACAACCACCATAACACAATAATCCCAAGAGTGTAATACTGGCATGGATACATTGACAGTAACCAACTGCTCTCTAATTGGACTCCAGACCCATTCAACAGTGCCTGGCATCGGAAGCCTAGCCAGATACTCAGGGCTAGTGAAGTCATGCAAGGAGAACCTACAACTACCGCTTTATTAAAAAACCAGAACCCCTAGCTACGTTTGCAAATTGTAGTCCCTACACCCACAGGTAAGTGGAAGTTCTCACCTCTCATGAAGAAACTTCTCTTTGCAACAGAGATCATTTTTAGGAAACCACAACCAAACAAAATGCAGAGTTGTGGAGCACAGTACCAGCACAATTCCTGCATGTGAGGTTCAGGGATCATTGCGTAAGAGAATGCAGAAGTAGTGTAGGTGCCAGGAACAGGAAGTTTCCCCTGAGATCGTGTCATCTAGGGATGTCAGAAGTTACACCCATGAAGCCTAACCATTACCTGAATCAGGTGGACCCCAGAAGACATGCTAAAGTGGATGGAGGAAAGCTAAGGAGGCCTCAACCCTCCACCAAAACTCCAGGCAATTAAAGAATGCTGACAACAGGTGAAATAACCTTCCTCAGCAAAGAGGCCACTGATTGGTTATCCAATATCAAGTGGTTAGTCCTGGAAACATATTAATTTGAAAGAGGGCAAATAGGCACATATGGAAGTGTTTGAAGAGAGGAAATGGAAAGAAAAAAATAATGTGCTTACATTATACTCTTAAAAAACTACAAAAAGACCTTATTAGAAATTCTCATCTTAAGAAGCTTGGCTAGACAAAACTTACCTTTCTTTCCTATTAAAATTCATTTTTAAGATATCATCTTACAAATTTATTCAAATAAATGTGGTATAAATATCATTTGGGGCAGATATACCTGAATAAATCATGTAAGAAAAGATATGTATTTCAAATTCTTGAGAATTTCCAGAAAATGTGATACATTTACTCAGCTATTAAAAACAATGAATTCATGAAAATCTTAGGCTCAATCATGAAATGGATGGAGCTAGAAACTATCATCCTGAGTGAGGTAACCCAATCACAAAAGAACACATATGGTATGCAGTCGCTGAGAAGCGGATATTAGCCCAAAAGCTCAGAATACCCAAGATACAACTCACAGACCACATGAAGCTCAAGATGAAGGAAGACCAAAATGTGGATACTTTGATCCTTATTGGAAAGTGAATCAAAACACCCATGTCCCATAGTCGACCAATAGAATGAGAATAGGGTCCCCAATGGAGCAGTTAAAGAAAGGACCTAAGGAGCTAAAGAGGTTTGCAACTCTGTAGGAGGAATAATAATATGTACCAACCAGTACCCCCAGAACTCCCAGGGACTAAACCACCAACAAAAGAGTACATATGGAGGGACCCATGGCTCCAACTACATATGTAGCAGAAGGTGACCATTTCAGACATCAATGAGAGGAGAGGTCATTGGTCCTGTGAAGGCTCGATTCCCAGAATAGGGGAATGCGTGTCAGGAAATTGAGGGGGGTAAACAGACAGAGGAGGGGTGGGATAGGAGGTTTTCAGTGGGGTAACATGGAAAGGGGTTAACATTTGAAATGTTAATAAAGCAAATATCTAATAAAAAAAGAACTCCCTAATGGCATCTAGAACATTAAAAAAAAAAATCCAAAAGATTCTATGAAACCTATGAACTACTGGGTTTAGGTTTCAAAACACTTAAGGAATTTGTGAGATTGAGAGTTTGTGTCATGTAAATCCAAGAAGTACAACTCCACTGGGAATAACTAGAGAAAGCACGTGATACAAATCATAATATAACTTTTAATTCGTGAGCTACTGAAGAACACAAATACACAGACTTATTCAAATATAATCGTAGTGCAGTTTGGAAACCCAGACTGCTGATTATCACAAAAGTATGCTTAAATGAAAAAATAATGTGACCTACCAGACATCTACCCAGTTGTTTTTAACTTAGGAGAACAAGCTGTTTGCTATGAAAATGAATAAAATCTAGAGGTGATGTCAAAACCTCTTCTGCTTTCTACTCAACACTTGCAGGCATTAGACATTAATATTAAAACATTCTCTCCTACAGAGCTGAAACACAAATTTGGCGTGGGAAGGTTACAAGTTTGCTTCTGATTTAATGCAGCGTGATATAAAAATCTGTGAGAAGATATCATCCTCAAGAGCCACTATGCCTCCCACCCTTTATACCTGTGGAGATGGCTCTGTCTCGGTAGTGCCATATACAATCCATCTCATAAGTCCTTATCCCAAGGATAACATCTGTGACTCCACCCTCAACAAGTTTGTACAGACAGCTCAAAGGAATATGTTAACCCATTCTCTAACCTTGAGCTAACCAAGGAGGAATAGAGGAGAGTTGCTGGAAATATCCAGAAATACGGTCTAAGTTTTTACTGGGTTATAATGGAAAGAAAGTGGAAGATTCCCAGCTTGTTACAGTAAGATGTCCTGGAAATGCTTTCAGACTATTTTTAACATTTATTTGTGGTGAAGTGTTGCCAAGACGAAGCCTGATTTAGAGACCCTTTGGATATAGATTTTTAAATAATTGCATGCAAGAAAGGTCTGAAACAAGCAGACTTCAAGGCGAATCTCTCCTGTGTCTCAAGATGTGCATTTGCAACTGCAGATGACAAATAGATAATTAGAGTGGCGATCCTGGGGATGTGAAAGACATGCTCTTTTGGGGATGACCACATGGCTCAGGAAAAGAAAAGATTCACTTGGACTCACTGATCACAGTATGAAAAAGTCTCCACAGGGAAGAAGGCTGGGGGAATACTGGTAAAGTAATTTCAGTAACTTGTATTCAGTGAAGTAGACGAGAAGCATATAGCCAACTATAAACCTTGTTTGGCAGTCAACAATTTTATCACTTTTAGGATTTATAATTTTTTTTATTCTTTTGCACACACACAGTGGCTAAGTAGAAAATTACTAACAGTATAATCTTAGATGAATGCTTTCCTCAAAAGAGTCTACTGAAAGAGCTAGGGAACATCCATTCTCTCAGTGGCAAATCTTTACAATAAATTACATGTAGCTGGTCATTATTAATAACCCTACCCAGGTATGGTCTTAAACATCTTTCCTTCCAGTCCTTGGGAGGCAGAGACAGGTAGATATCTGTAAGTTCATAGTTAGCACTGTCTATAAAATGAGTTCCGCGAGAGCTGTTACACAGAGTAATTCTGTCTCTAAATACACAAACAGACAGATAAATACCCTCTCACATTTTAAGCATATCTTTGAAGAGTTTATGCCAAAGACAAACTTGTGCAAGACAAGGCAGTGGATAGCAGAGGGATTCAGAGGGATTCAGGGTCCTTGGTTAGGCTTTTTAACTCCCTGTGTGCCTGAGGAGGGTTTCCTGTCATCTCCAAAGCTGAGTCAGAAGATCATAAAATAAAGTTGAGCCAGATTGAGTGTTTCCAGCAAAGGTTTCTAAGCCTGTCCTTTTCCCATTCCATTAAGAAAGGGCAGCACACCATATGTAAACACGCATCTATCAAAGTAGGAAAAGCCATTTCATCCTGTTGGTTCCCAGAGTGGTTTTAGTTCTTTGAGATCTACTATTTACTGCATTAAATGAAGACATGAGCAACACCTGTGTTACAAGAGAAATCTTAACCAGAGAACAAGCGAGTCAGGCAGAAGATGGGAAGGAGCTAACAAGAAGCACTTTGCAAGAAGTTCTATTAAAAAAGGAAATGAAATTGGTATGTTTGAGTATAGAAATTGTGTAATATTTTCTGCGGTATGAGCCTTTAATTAAAAAGAAAGAAAGAAGACACTGTTGCCAAAATCCACAATGCTAGACGCATAGGGCTTCACCTGGGGACCGGCACAAAGAGCATTAAAGAATACACCACCTGTGGAAAGTTTACATAATAAATCTCAAATCATTTATAAACCAATGTATATCTGCTGCTGGACCTTACGGAATTTATCAAATGATTCCAAATCTATTTAAAATGTAAGCTATTGAAGAAAAAAAGATTTTTTTCATGAGCAATTATAAATCTAAACTAATGAAAACAATGTGGTATCAATAAATTAAAGATCATAGTGACAATGTAACCAAAATCAAACTGATTTACTACTATAACCATTTTTATGAAGATGAAGATATTTCAAACAGGAAAAAAGAAAATATTTTTAAGTAAATGAGGATGGAACAATTAGTAAAAAAGTTAAGCAATTTTAGAGAAAAACTAGTGCCTTTTCATCCAACACATGTAAACTGATTAAGGAAAAAGTAAATGGGAAGATAATGAAAAAAATGTAATATATAGAAAATCAGAATATTTTACTTTATGTATAAATGAAAGGACCTTTAATGATAAAATACTGTAAAGTACAAAAATTTAGTACAATGATGGAGTAAATTTCACAAACAGATGCTACTGAAAGGAATAATACTCAAAATTTATACAAAGTAATACAAAAATACTTTCGCTTGATTCATAATATTTGCAATTTCTTTCTTTTACTAAGTAAAATTCACATAATGGAAGATTCAGATAGTATATGTGTAAGAAACAAAAAGCACAATGTTTTATGCAGTGAAATAATAATTTATAAATAAGTTTGAGCTAGCAGGTTGTCAGTTTTTAAGTAATCACACATTTGTTGTAATGGGGAGTTTGAGGAAATTAGACTTTACAAAGGGTTGACAGTTGAATTTTGCTGAGAAAGACTGTGATATATTTCTTGACATTTTTCCCAAAGATATGTTCCACTTATAAGTTCCACTTATATGAATCAACTCTATAAAATTCCAAATAAGCACAATAGAAAATTAGTCCAGCATACTCACCAGAGCCTGCAACATAACAATTCAAAAACTATTGAAAGCTCCCAGAATTTATTTTCATGAATGACTCAGGGGATAGACTAAATCTCCTTCATGGTTTTAAAATTTAACAACATAAAGGTGTAGAAAGGGAAAATGTCTGGTATAATGTATGCCAAATATTCCGAATTGTACCTCTGAGGATGATAAAGCAACAGTAGGTGGTAGGTGAGGTGAAATTACTACATCTTAGCATTTTCTCTTTGTTGTTCAAAATTATTTACATTAGAATGTACAAGTACGTGTCTTTTGTTTTGTTTTTCTGCTGTTCTTATTTTGGAAGACAGGGCTACTCTGTATCTCAGGTTAGCCTGGAGCTCACTGTGTTTTCCAAGCAAACTTCAAAAACTCACTGTAATCCTCCTCAAAGAGGCCAAGGACTACCTGATTTACCATTGTGTTTGAAGGAAACTTATATAGACAGAATTTTAAAATATAAAATATTTATTTGAATACTTAAATAGAAGCAATATTTAGGTCTGAGTATAGAGAGCACATTTGCAGGAATAAATCATCTTCTCTACTTATTTACTTTCACTCTTCTAATGAAAGATTTCATGAAGTACTGATTGCAAATATGAATTCAATGATATTTTAGGAATGTTTCATCTTTTACAGAAATAATAATAATTATATATTTCAAAATTTTAAGGTCTTCAGAAATACACTTTCCTGGTCACTATTCCAGACACAACTGTCTGAATAGTGTTTGTATTTTATTAGATAGTAAGTAACTAAGAATTTAGAGCCCATTTAATGCTGTGCCTAGGTTATATATAAGTAGTATGTATGTCACTTTACATAAGACATGGACATCCCTAGATTCAGATGTATGTAGAAGCATACATCTGAGGCAACTCTACTGTTAAAAGGAGAGATTTCCATATTTTATGCTGAGTAGGAAGATGTTTACATTTATTGCATATGTAATAATTAATTGCAAGCACCACAGGTTTTTGCTGTTGTTGCTGTTGTTCCTAACCCTCTGTTCTTTGTGTTCAAGATTTTTTCTCTTTCTGATTCTATCTCAGTGAAGTATCACAGTTACCATAAGCAAACTCTGTTTATGATTTAGTAAACTCTCCGATCTTGAATGTAAAATAATTTTTATACCACATATTTTCTTTCAGATCTTCATTATTTTCTGCAGAGCCAAAGCTGTATCTTAACCTTTATCTTGACATATCACCATCTCTACAGACCTTTGTCTATCTCTATTGCTTCTAAGTTTTCCCATAATAAGATGGTATAGCATCATGGAAGAGCCCTCACCTTTGCTCAAGGGCTTAGTTTAATTAGTACTTTTTAAATTTATTATTATTATTATTATTATTATTAGTGTCTAATTCATGAGGTATATGCATGAGTAAAGCTGCACATGTACCATGGCAATCATGTGGGTGTCAGAGGACAATTTCCCACTTCAGTTTCCTTCCTCCACTGTAGATCCTGAGGATCAACCATTCTTGGATGTTCTCATTGAGTAATAGGGTCCCGTCTGCTGCATGATGGGCCACCTCATGGTGAACCAAATAAGAAAGGAAAATAGTCATGACCCCGTGATGCTTTGTGGTAATAATGAGGGGGAAAGTCAGAGTAGGTTGCTTTTTAGTCCTTTATGTCAATAGAACAGTACCTCGAATTTGTCGTGTGAACTCTCTTTTGGACATTGCCTGTTTACAAACACACACATACACACACACACACACACATACACACACACACCACGTCCAGCCAACAGCCACAACATTCTGTTAATTTTCTTGATGGTTCAGTTGTGCTTCAATCAAAATGATCATCAAGTGTCCTACATGTAAGCTCATCATTTGATGGGTTGAAATGCTACAGGGAAAGGAGTGTTTCTAACATATGTAAAGAACTGAAATTTGATTTGGCACATAAACTGTAAAAGCAGTTTCAGGTCTCAAGAGATCCCTATTATTAATATAAGCTTTGTGGTCACATGTGGGCAAACATAAATAATTAATAAACAAACCAGAGATTGGGAAAATTTTAGTAAACTATGATAAAGTACAGAAAAATCTCAGTGGGGCATGTCTTTAATCCCAGCACTCAGGAAGCAGAGGCAGATAAATCTCTGTGAGCTTGGGACAGCCTGGTCAACACATCAAGTTCAAGGACAGCCAGAGCTACACAGAAAAACCCTCTCTTGAACAACAAAAAGAAAAAAAATGAACATAATAAATCTAATTATGAAAGTCACCTAATAATTAATGCAATCAACTCTTTCAGAACATGACTGATATGCTGTGGAATATTTGTTTTCTGTCTCTTAGCATAAACTTTTCACAAATGAATAGTGTTCAAATACAACTTCAAAGTTAAAATTACCCTGGTACTTGTGAAGAATAATATTGCTATCTCTTAAAGACATTTTCTTTCAAAAGTTAGATATGGTGGCAATGACCATGGCGTAAAGTTCATTAAAGAAGAGATTACAAGAATTTCCAAAGTTTTTAACTAAACTTGCAGTGAAGTTGATAAAGCTTCTGCTGTCTTGGAAATATCCTATGGCTATTATTGACTTAGAGTTTGGGCCACTGAATATAATTCAGATACAAAAATATAAAAAGAGAATTATTTGTAAGTATGAATATATAGTGTAGAATTTAAGTTAATGTGACAATCTTACAGTCGTGGATTTTATTGTGGAGATCTCAAACAGGTAAAACATACCTGGCCAGGCTAAAGGCGTCATCAATCAAGGCTGCACGGTTACTGACAGAAAGTACCTGTGAGTCCAGTTAGGAAAAAAAGAAAGGATGAGGGTGGTAATTCTGATCATTCAAACGACAGGTGTTCACCCTGCAAAACAGACAACTGATAAGCAGATCAAGGATGTACCTCATGGTTCCTGATTAACTGATCGATCAGCAGTCTCCAGTTCCTTAGGTCATAGTTGACTCTAAAGTATCCAGTTTGATTGATGTTTCCAAGGATCCAGCTTCCTTTGTCTAAGTGCGTTATTCTGTGATGTTCTGCAAGTAGCATTTGACAGTAAGTAGAGTTTTAATTTTTAGAGCTAAATAGGAATAAAGTCTTTTAAATACCAGAAACAGCACTACTAATAATTAGAAGAATATGTCACCCTAAAATGTAATTGAAACCCACTCTTTAATTAATCTCATTTTTTTAATTGAAAAGAAAGTATTTATTTTGTTACTGATTATTACATCAATTAGTGAGTTTTTCATAATTAGCAATTTTGTTTTTGACACAACTCTTTATTCTATACCCGGTTTCTATACTTGAAATAAATGTCAGCTAGAATTATCCCACTATTCACGTGGCTTTTAATTAGATTTTATGTGTGTATTTGCAGCTAGAACAAAAGAAGTCTTCAGACATATATCCTATTAGCTTTACCCAGAAAGAAAGCGATAAAAATAATAGTGCTTATTTATTTGAAAGTCATTCTTGTATCTGGCTTTTTCTCATGTTTTTCCTAGGAGTGCAAATAACTAGCAGACTTTGCAAAACCATCAGCAATGATAGAGCAAGAGAACCTGATTTGCTCAAGATTACAACAGCTCCACATAGAGAGTGCTTCTTTATTCTTTCTTTCTTTCTTTCTTTCTTTTCTTTTCTTTTCTTTTCTTTTCTTTTCTTTTCTTTTCTTTTCTTTTCTTTATTTATTTATTTGAGACAGGGTTTCTATGTGAAGCCCTGGCTGTCCTGGAACAACTCATTCTGTAGACCAGGATGGCCTTGAACTCAGAAACCCACCTGCCTCTGCCTCCCAGGTGCTGGGATTAAAGGTGTGCGCCACCACTGCCCGGATGAGTGCTTACTTCATAATGGAAAAAATCTGAACTTGTGTTCATGAAGTGCTTCAATTAACAAAGGCCAGGAAATGGGTTATAACTTCATACATACTTAATATTTAACTTTTTTCAAATGTGGCATAGAACTTCTTTCACGTGTGCACAGTCACCAATCATGGCTTTCACAAGGCAAACTGGTGAACTTCATGACTCATTCTCGATGGAATATGCACAGTGGAGCTGCACTAAAATTTGCACTCACACACAGACACAACTTGGGCTGCAAACGAAAAAAATACTAGAAAACAAAACATACTGGTATGTTTTTATTTCTATGACTAAAACCCATAAATATTTTATCACGATTTTGCAAACACATTAGCAGAAATGAAGCATGCTTATAATCCTTTAAGGGAGGAATGTATAAATTACTCTTAAGTAAAGAGTACACAGGGAAAGGTTGTACTGTGCAGACTAATTAACCCAATGTATATTACAGGATAGAATTTTTCAAAAATCATTCATATAGCAAAATATAATTGAAGTCAAATTTATACTTAATCCCATATTTATACTCTAAGTCTGCTGTGGTCACAAGGTCTAAGGAAAACCTAGTGTAGTTTTGCTAAATGAGATGTTGTCAAACTGCCTTCCAAATGCTTATTCTTATACCCATGAATTTATGCATTTCCCCAATTTCATCAGAATGTTTCTTCTGATGAATGTAGAAGATATTTTTGACAAGATAAAGTAACGTAATAAAAAGAGGCTTTAAATAATCATGTCTGGACTGGGAAAATTAAATCTTAAGTGTTGAAGATAATGTTTTTCCTATGTAATCCTGATTGCCTTCAAATATTCAAAACTTTTAAAAATTATTTCTTTCAGTTTTTGAGATTATTGTGTAAAATTACATCATTTCCCCATCCATTTCCTTTCCTAATCTCACTCATATACCCCTCCTTGCTCTCTTTAAAATGCATGGCCTCTTTTACACTAAATGCCATTACACACATACATGGAAATGTACATTATATTCTTAATGATATTCCTAAATCCATAACCTGCTCATTCTGTGTAATATCGCTTGTATGTATGAACTCAGGGCAGATAAATTTATTATCAATTATCCAATTAGTGTGCTCTTCCCTAGAGAAGACAAAATCCTCGGCTCTCTGCATTTTGTAGTTGCTTGTGATTCTTTGTGTAAGGCTGCATCCTCATGGGCTTTTTCCCATCCACAATAGCATGTCTGTTGTTGTCCTTGTGCAGCTCATGCATGGAGAGTCATGCCAGTGACACAGTCTGTGAAGAGCTCCTGTATTCCCAGGAAACACAATCTTATAGCAAACTCCCTGTGTTCTGGCTCTTATACTTTTGCTACCTATCATCCACACTATTTTCTGAGCCTTAGGTGTGTATGTGTCGGGGGCGGGGGAGGGTGTTTTCTAGATGTATGCATTGGGACCAGACTCCACAAATCTTCATCTATTGGTGCTAGTTTTCTGCAATGGTATCCATTTAATAGTTTAAAAAAATAGTGAAACTTTGAATTCAGTTAAATATGAATTTGAAGTTGATTATGAACTTGGCCATAAGTTATTTATATTGACATGTAGAGGTATACCCCTTGTGGTGGTTTGAATATGCTTGGCCCAGGGTATGGCCTTGATGAAGGAAGTTTGTCACTCAGGTTGGGCTGAGTCCTTCCTTCTAGCTGTCTGGAAGCCATTCTTCTCCCAGCAGCCCTCAGAATAAGATGTAGAACTCTCAGTTCCTATAGCACCATTCCTACCTGGACACTGCTATGCTTCCCATCATGGTGATGATGAACTGAAACTCAGAACCAGTAAGTCAGCCCCAATTAAATGTTGCCCTTCATAAGAGTTGCCTTGGTCATGATGTCTCTTCACAGCAATGGGAACCCTAACTAAGGCAGAAGTTGGGACAAGAGACTAGGGCATTGCTGTGATATGCCTGGCCTGGCTTTTGTTTGGAAGAATGTGGAATTTGAAACTTTGACTTTGGAAAACAATGGGATCCTTTAAGTGGTGCTTAATGGGCTATCCAAGTAGTTAGAGGGAAGGCTTTGTTACTGAGGATGATTTGAACTGTGGAAACCTGGCTCTAAAGGTTTCAGAGGAGAACAATTTTTGTATGTGACTAAGAGACTGTTCTTGTGATATTTTGGTGAAGAATGTGGCTGCCTTTTGCCCTTGTCTGAAGTGTCTGCCTGAAGCTCAGGTGTAGAGTCAAATTAATTGCATTGAAAAAAAATCTCAAAACAACCCATTTTAGACACTGTGCAGTGGGTTTATTCTCATGAAAGTGTTTTTAGTGAAGCATACCAAGAAAAAAAAGGGGGGGAATACAAAATGTATGGTTCAAAGAGTACAAGGGCACCAGGAAGTGCAAAGGAGCTAAATCCTCTGTTCAAGGAGATAAACAGATTAAGGGAGTGGTAACTTTGGGACAATATCCCGCCCAGCTAGCCTCATTGTTTTTGCATTTGCTGTTGAACAAGGAATACTTTTATCATGTTATGTGTTATTATTACTTGGTTATTGTTTTCATTTGGACTATTAACCTGGAATGAACTACAATACAGAAATTGATGGGACACACTTTTGAACTGCATCTTGAAGAATAGAACCGTGTACAGCTTAGGCCCAGGAATAGTGGCACTTTTAATTGAAGGAGACCAAGGATCCCACATCTCTGAGTTCAAGGCCAGCCTGGTACAGAATAAAGTTACAAGTAGAGGAAAACTTAGGTCCAAGTATAGTGGTATATATGCCTTTAGTCCTAGACCTCAGGAGAGAGAGGCATGCAAATCTTTGAGTTCAAGGTTAGTTTCCTAAGCAAGTTCCAGGACAGCCAAGCTTAGACAGTGAAGAAGTTGGAAAACAGAAAGTTGGTGATGGTGAAATAGAAGAATGAGAGCATGTTCCAGTCCCAACAAACAACAGAACTCAGCAGTTTCAGCCATATGGCTCTGGCTTTAGAGTCTAGAAGGGACTACTGAGACAATGGGCAACGGCTAGCTGGAGCTAACAAGTTTGTTGTGATTAGGATGAGACCAGTATCAGTAAGGTGAAATCTTTTAGGAACTGATTTTCTGAGGGCACAGAGAAGCTGTGTTCCAGAGATAGCCAAGGTTGCACCTCCTGCTGCAGGTGTACTTGGTAATGTATAAGACTCACTCAGGTGGTGTTGGTTTTGAAGGCATGAAGAGGTCATGAAGAACACTTGAGGTTTGGCACTGTGAGAAGCCATGGCATGTCTTCACCACTGATGAAGGTGCAGCCTCAGTTGCAGTTGACTGCTCAGCACTGAAGGGGTCATGCAAAGAAGTTGAGGCTTGGCGCCATAAAGAGAGCCTATGAGAGTCTTCTGGTTAAGCCTAGTTGTAGCAGAAGACTCTGGAGACTTGGAGGGGCCAGTGTCATAGGATGATCACTAACAGTAGCAGCAGCAGCAGAGTGGAGTCAACCAGAGCCTGGAGTGCTACCGAGGGAAGAACTTGAGAAATGACCCAAGCCCTTCGGAGAGGATCATGTGTGGCTCCCAGACATTGTACCAAGAAGGTATAAATTTACATTCCCTTGGATATCCCAAAATGCTAGAGATATCAAAGCTGTGGGTTACCTGCTGATGAAAGCTGCTAAAGGAGTAGAAACAGCCCTGGAGAAAGAAGTTCGCTGCAGTCAACAATGATGAAAGGAGATAGATCTGAAGAGAGCTTTTATATCATGCATAGAGTTGCAGAGTTTGGAGTTTGCCCAGTTGGTTTTTTGGTCTTTCTTTGGTCCCATATTTCCTCACTCTGACATATTTCAGAATGGCAATGTATATCTTGTGATGTTGGAGGCATGTGATCTGCTTTTTCAGAAGAGACTTTGGACTTTTAACACTATTGAGACTGTTATAAACTATGAGATTGTTCAAGTTGGACTAAATGTATTTGACATAATGCTATGGCTAGGTATGACCCCCCATAGACTTATGTTGAACAAGCCCATGGTAACCAGAGCGGGAAATGTGGTGGTTTGAGTATGCTTGTCCAAAGGAGTGGCACTATTAGGAGGTTTGGCCTTGTTGGAGGAAGTGTGTCACTGTGGAGTTGGGCTTTGAGTCATTCCTTCTAGCTTCCTAGAAGCCAGTCTTCTCCTAGCAGCCTTCAGATCAAGATGTAAAACTCTTGGCTCCTACAGCACCATACCTGCCATGCTTCCTACCATGATGATAATGGTCTGAACCTGAGAACAAGTAAGCCAGCCCCAATTAAATGTTTTCCTTTATAATGAGTTGCCTTGGTCATGGTGTTTCTTCACAGCAATGGAAAAATCTAACTAAGGCACTGCATATACCCCTAGTTTCTCCAGAACTTTTATTAATAAAGGTGCTGTATTTTGTCAAAGGCTTTTCTCAGTCTAATGAGATGATCATGTGGTTTTTGTATTCCAGACTGTTTATATGATGGGTTACATTTACCTATCCATGTACATTTAACTATCCCTGCATCTCTGGGATGAAGTCTACATCATCATGGCAGATGATGTTTTAGATGTATCCTTGGATTCAGCTCGTAAGTATTTTATTGAGAATTGTTGCATCTGTGTTCACAAGAGAAATTAATATGTAATTCACTTTGGTCTCTATGTGGTTTAGGCATATTTTTGTGGTCTTCTAACTTGTACAATGTTCCTTTTGTTTCTAATTTCTGGAATAATTTGAAGAGTACTAGCATTAACTGTTCTTTAAAGCTCTGATAAAATTCTGTACTAAAACCATCTATCTGGTCCTGGGCTTATTTTTTTCCTCAAAGATTTTTAATCACTGCTTCTATATCATTAGGATTCATAGGTCTATTTAAACTATTTATCTGACATTGATTTAACATTAGTAGACTGTATGTACTGAGATAATCATCCATTTACTTTTGATTTTCTAATTTGCTGGACAACAGATTTTTAGTATTTTTATGTTTCTCTGGACTTCCTTGGAATGTTCTACTATGTCTCCTTTTCATCTTTCATTTTGTTAATTTAGATATTTTCTGTATACCATTAATTAACTTGGACAAGGGTTTGTCAATCTCCGTGAATTTCTCACAGAATCAATTCTTTGTTTTATTGATTATTCATATTGGGTTTTTTGTTTCTATATTCTTGATTTCAGTGCCACATTTCATTTTTTCTTGGCAACTAATCTTTTAGGTTGTAATTTTTTTTTTGTTCTAGACCTTTCAAGTGTGCTGTTATTTGCATGAGAGATGTACATTTTATTTACTTGTTTAAGTTGTAAGATATATTTTTTTAAATTATCTTTCCTCTTCTTTTAAAATCTAGTCATTATTCCCCTCCCAGGTCTGCCTTCTGGCAATTCTTCATCCCATTCCTCCTCACCACCCCAGTCTTCAAGAGAATATCCCCACCCTACTCCCGACTAAACTTATACCCAAATCCTGAAGATATTACTATTCATGAATATTTGTATGGGCCTATTACAAATGAGATCTTTGAAAAACAATTCCAAGAAAGATTTTATAATAGATTTTAAAATGTCGTTGCAGTATTAGTTAATTACATTCCCAAAATGTTCTGCAAATTAACTAATAGCAGACAATGAATTTTAAAAAGATCTTTTCTGATGGCCTAATGAGGTATGGTATTTGATGAGTTCTATAGTAAAAAGTATGGAAGTTATATTTTGAATGTTCCTAGGCCTCATAATTGAAAATTATATTTATGTCAGAAATGACATAAGACTCATACTATGTCAATGTATGGACAAGTTAGTATTTTATAACACATTTTAAATAACTGTGGGAATGAAAATGAAATGACAGTTAAGTATTTCTAGGCAAATGTGCTACTTGTGGAACATGATAATTAAAAATAAAATAAGTGGAAATGTCAACTAAGATAACATATGTGATGATACATGACAAACCAGCTCAGAGATTATAGCATATATTTATCTTTTACCCTGGACTGTTATAAAAACCCAATGAAATAATATATCTCTTGAAACCCATAAACAGTCATATGCAAAATTCCAAAAACACTGTGTTGTGTAGAGAGAGGTTCTGATACTAAGGTCTTGTTCTCCAGTTTGTTATTGACTTGTTGGTAAAGAAGGCCAGGGACTAATTGTTGGGCAACAAGTACAGGTGGGGAATCCGGGTCCCAGAGGAAAAGGCAGGTTCAGGGAAGGAGAGATGAGCTTTCTGAGATGCTTTGGAAGAAGAAGAATGCTGCAACCCTGTGAGATCTTTGAGGGAAGTTGGGGCCTGTGGTCTCTGCTATAGGTGGGTGGTCAAGGATGTTTGGCAGGGCCTAGGTGGGATGAGCCACTGGAGATTAGGACAAGTGGAGAGACTGAGATAATAAATTGGTAATGGCATACTTTTCCAGGCAAGAGACAGCAATTCCGAGCAATTATGCCAGGAAGTCAAGTTGTAAAGTTACAAACTGTGTCTCTATGTATGTGTGTATGTGTGTGTGTGTGTGAGTGAGAGAGAGAGAGAGAGAGAGAGAGAGAGAGAGAGTCCAAGAATTGAAGAATAGAAAGGCAAGCTCAACACAGAAGCCTTTTTCTTATCTAGACAATTTGCACATTGGGCAAGCATTCATCAAGACTTGATCGCCACATTTGTAAAATGTGAATAAGAGATAGTACTTATTTTTAGTGCCTGCGGGTCATAAGTAAATCACTTTGGAAAAAAGCCATGCATTATGCCATTTTTAATATTTGAGATTAAATTATCTTCAGTGTTGTATTTTTTTCTTCCATCCTTCACCATTCACAAATACCCAATTAGCACATAAGTTATTATATTCATAAATGTTTGGATTGTTTGTATTTTCATAGTAATAATAAAAATATTTCAACCTGCTGTCAAAATATAAAAACAGCTATACATACTACTTTTAGATATAATAATCTGCATTTAGCTATGATTCATCCAATGTGTCCTTGAAATGAATTGTCAATAACATGTGAAAAACTAGATGAAATTTATGAATATTACATACCAGTGACATACCTTACTATTGTAAAAATGAAATGCACATCTCTGATAATGAAATTCCAAAACATTGACTGACTATCATAATTAAATGTGTAATTTATCTTAACTTATGGTGATAGGAATAAAACATTACTTTTAATGTTTTTAGTAATTGTCTTTGTCATTACTTGATTGTATTTTCAACCTAATTAGACAAAATAATATGGAAGAAGGGATACAAAAGTTAATCTTTCCCCACTGAACTTTTATTTTATTGTTATTTATCAGAATGAAAGACTTCAAAACAAGGTGGAGGACATTCAAAATGGAAATAAATAGGTCGCACAATAAGGTTACCTTTCCTTCCTCTTTCTTTCTTTCATGTTTCCACTTTTATACCCTTTTGTAGTGGGCTTGTCTAATGCTGCTTGTATTCTAATGCTAATCTTGGGCCCCCGAGATTGGTTAACCTAAAGATGAGAGTACACATGTAAGGCACTGAATGACCCTGCCCCCAATTAATATGACTGGTAAAGAAAGATGCCACCAGCTAAGAGTTGGGCAGAAGAGGAAGAGGAGGGGTTGAAGTTTCATGGGCTTAGAGACAGAGAACCACGGGGAGGGAATGAGGAGAAGGAAGAGACCATGGAAGAAGGAGAAGGAGGAAGAGGAGGCAGACTAAGAAGAGACAACATGGGCTAAGGGCCAAGAGAAGATAACCCAGAGAGCTAAGCAATCGGAGCCAATACCAGCCCAGAGGAAACACTCTAAGTAAGAACTCAGGTTTATAAACAGGGAAATACATTCTACCAGCATGGAGGGTAGACAACTGTCCAGCAATCATGCTGCATAAGGCATGTTAAAAAAATGTATAAAGGCTGTGTATGTCTTTCATCCAAGAACATACATGGTTTAAGGTAGGGAGGAAGCCTCAGGTCAGAATTTTTAATATTTTTCTACTACATATTTTCAAAGCACACATACTTTATTTAGATGACATCTCCTGCAAAGCCTCAGCATCTTACCTTGACTGTGCATACATCAAACGGAACTTGCTATGGGTTAGTGGTAAATAGTACACTGTCCTATATAGATGGAAGAGATTCAGCTTTGGAGTGGAGAGGTGCCCCATCCATATGACAGTCAATTATTGCAGTACTCTCCTAGAACTTTGTATTCACCAATTGTACATCTATGTATAATGATTTTGGAGATCAACATAGGCAATGTTAGGCTAACACCTGACCTAAGTGGAAAGGTTAATCTTAATAAAAACAATGTGTAGATAATCCTTAGACATATCTATCAGTAATACAAGGAAAGCTATAGCAATATTTTACATACTCATGTGATTGAAAGAATGTTATGACTAGAGCTGTAGACCTGTGAAACACGTTCGATAGGAATTAGACTATCCCTACATCTGACCATAGAGTAAATTGAAGTGTCTTAACTGTATAATATCTTTACATATTTCTGGCTTTCCCATTCCCATACTACCTTCCGAGGATACTTTATTTTATATTTGATGATTACTCTGCCATATAATTTTAACAGTTGCAACATTATAATGACAACTTTGTGGTTTTGATCATCACTTCCTAACAAAATATATAGATATAAAATAATTCTGGGAGAGGAAAAAATAATTATAAAGATAAATAAACATCAACTCAGAATATGGAATAAATGTCTATTGTGACGCAGAGAATGAAGAAAACTTAAGCATTTTTTAAAAATGAAAAACATCAAAATATTTTAACATAATAAACATTTTGATCCATCCTTATTCATACATATGTGTATATATAATACATATAGAATACATATCCCTTACAAGATAAATATCTATTAAAAAATCAGTGCTTCTTTATACTTGATTTTACTCAAAAATAAAAGGTTTGTTATTTTAGAATGCTTCCTAGAAAATAACAAATCAATATAAATCACTAGCCTGTTAGAAAGCAGTAAGAAAATCAAAATATGATCACACTTGACCATCTAAATCTAAATGAAATACTACATAAAAGATAATTGTCTCTTTCTCCAAGGCATTGGAATACAGAAATGGAGGAAATCTGTTTTGTACTCTAGCATGAAGGATATAGATTTGGTTCAAAAAATAGCTTTCTTTCTGACAGAGAATTGAAATAGCTCCCTAACTGATTTGGAGATATTTAGGAAGAGAATGGAATCTTATTTCTTTCAGCTCCTTGAGGCATGATTCTAACTAGGAGTGTGTTTGATGACTTTCCTAAGTCCACCCAACTGCCCCTACAATTTCCTAGTACCAAGATAAATCTTGTTTTTTTTCATCCTTTATAGAGACAACCTGGTAAAGAAAGGTAGCCAGAGAGTGAGCTTAAAAAGGAGGTCTCTGCTTCAGGATCCTTCATTCTCTACAACTACTTGCAATTATATTTCAATTACATTTGAGATTATACATTTATGCAGTTCTGAGAAGATTAATACTCTAACTACTTCTTTTTGCTTTGAAAGAAACAAGTTTAATATTTGCATATCAGTCTAAAATTAAGCTATTTAGAAACCACATTGTGCCTAATTTCACAGAAGTGATTACGGGTACCATTTTCCATTTTTAATTTGTCTTTATTCACATTTTGTAGCAGCTGAAAACAGAGGTAAAGATTCCAGACAATTATCTGGATGCAAACAGTTCCCTGGGAGAGAATTTATATTTTACCTGATTTGTTAGACACCCAAATAATTGCTTCTGAAGACACATGGCTTCTATTTCCTACCACGATGGTTAATGGAATCTGCCACAGGTAACTGGAAAATAAAAGAAAGCTTTAAGAATAAAAACAGGCACATCAGCTACACTAAAACAAAAGCAAGCAAGCATTGCCTATACACCTTCTGTGCAGGTTTTATTGCTCTTTTTGGGAAAAATACAATCAATCCATCAATAAATCATTAAAATCAATTGGCAAATAAATCCCAGGCCTAGACAATATATACTGAAGGTAAGCTTACCTTTCCAATGCCACTGAGGAGACTTGGTGTCTACCAAGTTTTAACTTCAATGCAAAAGAATTACAAAACAACTTACCTTGCAAAAAAAAAATTAGATTTGCATTTTAGAAATAAATGCAACTAAAATCTATAGATTCAGGCCAAGCTGTTTATTGATTAAAGTCTAAAACTAGGTCCTATCTACTTTTTTTCTGGATTAGACTAATAGACAATTCAGTAATTTTCTACATTTACATATTGACATTGTCTTTATTTTTTTACCTAACACATCAGACAGACGGGATCCACATATTTTACAGAGAGATTAGCATGGCAAATCAAAGTGCCCAGTAAAGAATATAGAATAAAAATGATCAGTTTTCATGAAAATTGAGAGCTGTATAAAGATTAATGTAACTGCCCCTCCTGGGGATCCATCCCATATAGTCACCAAACCCAGACACCCTTGTGGATGCCAACAAGTGCTTGCTTATGGAAGCCTGATACAGCTGTCTCCTCAGAGGCTCTGCCAGACCGTGACAAATACAGAGTTGGATGCTCTCAGCCAAACATTGGACTATGCACAAGGTCCCCAATGGAGGAGCTAGAGAAAGGACTCAAGGAACTGATGGTGTTTGCAACCTAATAGGAGGAACAACAATATACTCCCAGGGACTAAACCACCAACCAAAGAGTACACATGGAGGGACCCATGTCTCCAGCCACAGATGTAGCAGAGGATGGCCTTTTCAGACATCAATGAAATGAGAGGCCCTTGGTCCTCTGAAGACTTGATGCCCCAGTGTAGGGGAATGCCAGAACAGGGAAGGAGGAGTGGGTGGGTTGGTGAGCAGGAGGAGGGAGGGTGGAATAGGGTGTTTTCAGAAGGGAAACCAGGAAAGGGGATAACATTTGAAATGTAAATAAAGAAAACATCTAATAAAAAAAGAAAGAAGAAGAATGTAGGACACACTTCATGTTCTGGTTTCCAAAATGAAATTTCTAAGTTGATGTGTCAAAGAGCTACCAACAGGAGGGTCAACCATGAATCTCACCTATTAAAAAGAAACATTTTATTTCATTTATTTCTTCACAGGGTAAAAATAGAGGTCTAGACTCATAGATGAGGTGACATCAACTTAATCTTAAATAAGTAGCCAGACATACATGAAATAATTTTATCATCAATCTACCAACTGCACTTCATTTCCTTCTTGAACTATAAAGAAGCTATCTTAACCTCACCTTTAGCAATAGTAGTAGCCAACAATTACACCGTAAGAAAGAAATACCTGAAATAAAACAAGACATTTTGTGCATGTGCATACTCAGTAACGTGTGAGTGAAAGGAATATTGAAAAGTTTAGGAGAGAGCACCTGGGGTAATAGACTGTGTAATGAGCATGCCCGGCCCCCTGGGCCTGCCTGTCTTCCTCATTGGTTTTCATTTTACAGTGAATAAACATTTAATGCTAATTATTAGAGAAAGGCAGAATATATGTGAATATACGTGTGCATATATTGTTGGGAGGAAAGAATTCTTTATAAAAGTAGTATCGATATTAAGAAAAGATCCGTATAATGTTCTGCTGTCAATTCAGAAGTGAGGAGAAGCTTGGTTTGGTTGGTGTACACGATTCTGTGTAGATCAGAGCTTTAAGAAGCAACTTGGCATATAAGGGGACGTTATGCAACGTTGCAAAGCAGGGATCTCGTGTATTTAAAAATGCCACAAAAATGTCCAACTGTCTAAGTAGCAAGATTATGGAACAAATGTCATGCTAAGTCACACATCAGCCAACTTTATGGAATCTTAGTTATGTAAGGATCTTTCTATGCTATAAAAATAAGGACTAAGTAGAAAAAATATAATTACTAGCTTCATTAAAATCTTTTGAGTATGTTGTAATCATATTCTAATATTTCCAGGCAGAAAAAGAAAACAAAGAATTAACTCAGCTTGGAAAATATTCACAACTTACAAGAAATTTTGGCACAAACGAGTAAGGTCTGTTACATCAATGAAATACATTGTCCAGTAAAGAGTTAAGAAGGCTCTATTCAAATACAAAATCAAAATGGTATGGAATCTATGACCAGAACATCACAAAGAATTAAATGATCAATATCATAAAATTAAGACAGTTTACTTGAAGTATAGATTTTATTATTTTTTTTAAGTAGAAAATCATTCCTGGGACTTAGAACTGCTTTGAATCAGTATCTGATCCCTTTGTGTGTTACGTGATTAGTACTCAGGGTTTATGAGCTCCATGTGCTTCTGGCAGATATAAAGCTCCCTGGTCTTCTGTATGTTTACACAGTCCAGGAGTTACCTCTCCTTTTAAAAGATGAGGCTAAAGCTAGTACACCAATGCATGTCATAGGTCAAAAATTATTTTTTGTCCAAAATTAATCCTGTCATACTTTATGTTTCCTGTATGTTTCTCTATATCAGTTACACTTTGTCAGGATAGCAGTTATCAGAGATCTAGACCAAGACTCTGCCTTTGCAACTGCAAAGTACTCTCTAACAAAGCCAAGGCTGATGCCTGATAATGTTGATTCTGGACCTAGAGAGGGAGGGAGTAAATGGGAGTATTTGGTGTTGCATGTACCAGAAAGAGTACAGCAGACACACTGCCACTCTCACTGACTACAGCAAGGATGCAGCAGGGTAGTGTGTATTGCAAGAATCCGGAGAGTCGGAAGCAACATCAGTGTATATCTAGAGTAAGTAACTTAAGCTCCTGTTTCATTGCTGGAGACAAATCTCAGCGAGTAACAAGTTTACTAAACAAAAAACCCCCCTAGGTTTAAATCCCAGGTCTCATTTAAAGTTATAGTACATACCTGTAATACCCTATGTATACATAGGAGGCAAAGCTGAGACTACAGAATCCAGACCATATAGCCCAGCATACATGATGATGAACAAGAGTTCCCGCCTCACACAATATAAGAAGCAATGACTGACACCTGAGGTAGTAGTCCTTTAACCTCCACATGTGCAGTTTGGTACACATGAGTAAACACACACATGTGCACATGCACACACACACACACACACACACACACACACACACCACATGGAATAAAAATACTGACCCTGCTTTCCTAAGTCAAATCACTATATAGCCTTCAGAAAGCACCAAAGAATTTCTCAACTGTGGCCCTGTACTTCCGTGCCTGAACCAAGCTAACCTGAAAATGGTTTCAAGACCTCTTAGGTGACCCATGAGTGATAAAGCCTTATTTTCCAAAGTAAGAGTAATCTAACCAAAACCTCTAATTTTGTATATTAATTTTCACCATGTCGCTCCCTAACCCTACCACTCCACAGCCCACTCTTATTAGAGATAATTATAAGAAATGAAACTGGTTAATAAAACGCTTATCTCTCTTCATCTCAATCTTTAAAATAAGGAGCAAAGGAGAAAACATGGAATAAAACTAATAAGGATTTCAAAAGAAAGTTAAAATAACAGTAAATCATAATTCTAGACAGATGATGTCTGGGACATAAAAGATCTCTGTAAGTTTCTGGGCTAGCCAGGAATGCATAGTGAACCTGGGACCAGCTGGGCTGCACAGTGAGATCCAATTTTGAAAAAAAAAATGCAGCAAAGAGGAAGCAATTCTGTATGTTTTCTATCTAGCCAGTGAGCTCAAACACTAATTGAGAGGAAAAGAGCATATGTTGATCCTGCTTGGCCCCACTAAAGCTTGGAGTATTTTAGGGTCTGCATTATGTTCTTTTAACTCATACATTATTAAGTACAGAACTTTGGTTTAATGAGTTTATCTGGATTGTTAGTTTCAGTTCTCATTTGTCTTGTAAAGCACATTTTCTTCAATTCCACTTAATTCATGGCAACACATTTTAACTATTGAATTTAATTCTAGAACTATTCATAGAGAAGGGAAGACCCAAATCTTTTCTTTTGAAAGTCACCATTTAATTCAAAATTCTGCCTTCTGAAATAAATGTTGTTATGTTGAAAGTTAACATTGTGAAGAAGGGAAAGAGAGAAGATTCAGTGCTTAATAGCATGAGCTGCTCTTCCAAATACCCAGGGTTGAATGCCAGCACCCAAGTGGCATCTAACAAACATCTGTAACTCCAGTTCTAGGGAATCCAGTGATCTTTTGGCCTCCCTGAACACTAGGTATTCACATGATGCAGAGACAAACAAACAGGCAAAACATCATACACATTAAATAAAGTATTGAAGTGTTGAATTAAATAGTTTTTAAAATCTTGAAGAAATAGCAACAAACGAAGAATCATGAAACAGCAAATAAAAGGACTAAAACAATGTGCCACTTATATTTTAGAACTTCCTTAACAAATAATTATTTCTCAGAATTTTTAAAAGCAAAACATTCCTCAACAATTTAAAATAGTAAAATGCAAAGCGACATTTAGAAATCACAGGCTATGTGTTACCTGCTATTTTGAAGTTGAAGTGCTTTGGTTTTAGCACCGACATCATAAATGAAATGCTGTTGGGTGATAAGTATTCTATTTTCTGCCGTCACATTTCCCAGGATAGTGATAACAGGATATCCCATCTGGAGTGTCCACTGATCCATTACTTCTTGTATATTCACGTATTTTCCATTCCTTTTTAAAGCCTTTGCAACCAAAAATTGTATAAATTAATCTATAAACACTTCTTAAATACATAGTTAACATTAATCTGTTCTCATTTTTACCATTACTTCAATACAAAATGATTTAAAATCAGTGAAGCTAACATTATGTACTAATAACATTAATTTTTGCCTTGAGAGTCTTATATTGTTATGTTCCATATATACAGGCAAAATGTACTAAAATTAAAATTTTATATAGAAGAACATAAAATGTAAGTTATTGTTAAAGCAAGTACTTCAGCATCATTTTGCATTCCTGATAAGTCTGGTATCATGTAGTAGAAGTTTTCTAAAAGCTTCAATTTTTTAACATGAATCTATCATACCACATTAAGATATCACTTAAAAGTATTGTCATGCTTCATGCGTAAGATCTGTGCAATATCATACTAGTTAAAATCTCAACATGGACTGCATAGAGGAATCACAAACTCACCCTAAGGAGAGGAGCTAGTGGCAATTATTGACCAGTGGGAGAAGGAGAGTGGATTTACTGTAAGCATGGGGCCCTTGAGGGGTCCCCAAGCTTCTCTACATCATATAGATGGTCCTACACCAACTCACACACTGACAGCACTGAGTGAGATTTTAAAAAGGAACACACGAAATTGATATGGGATCATGATGGAAAGAACAGGGCAGCCATTTGAGGAGAAAGGATGGAGGTATGTTTGATGACTTAAATGGATTATAGACATTTATTACATTATCAATTAATCAAAAACAATGTCACACTAGGCAGCGGTGGTGCACACCTTTAATCCCAGCACTTGGGAGGCAGAGGCAGGCGGATTTCTGAGTTCGAGGCCAGACTGGTCTACAGAGTGAGTTCCAGGACAGCCAAGGGTTACACAGAGAAACCCTGTCTCAAAAACAAAACAAAACAAAACAAAACACACAATAAAACACACAAAAAAACCAACAACAAAGCAATGTCACTTTCAAAAGAAGACAAGAAATTTTTAACCAACATTTACAATTCAAATAATTTTAAGTCTTATCTTCTTTATAGTACATAAAAAGCACCAAAGTAATATGAAGGAAGAATTATACAAAGTAAATAAAAACTGTTGATGTTGATGTTTGAAAAACAAAATTCAGTTGCTCAAGAACATACTTTGATATTTCAGCTTCCTCTACTTTACCTCTGATAACGTATTCCAGAGATCATTTCTGGCTGCGTTGCCATACTTGTGGATGGTTAAGTAATCCTATAAGAACATAGAATTGTAATTACCATTCAAAGGTTAAGCAATTACCAGTAAACACATTTATTTCTCAGTTCAATTAACCATTTCCATGTGCGGAATTGCATTTAGGCAAAGAGGAAGACATGCAAAAAAGATTTAGAATCTCATTTAAAAAATATTCCTGAGAGGTTTAACGATAACGTATTTCCTAGCTCACCCAACAATACTACTTCCTTAACAAGGATTTTCACAGCTCTAATCATGTCGTATGGATTCCCAAGGTCAGGATATACTCTACATGAGGGGGTCAACATCAATCAGCTCATTTTGAGAAACTGACCTCTGCAATGTAATATGTAGAACAAGCTTTCTCATCTCCCCCCCCTTTCAATTTTTCAAAGGGAAGCCTATGGTTTCATGGGAAAAAAAGAGGCAGCTTCTTCTTTAGTTGGTTTGGGCTGATGGTGAGTTGAACTGCCCTCTGTCCAATCTCTCTCTGGTTGTTCTCTACAAAGGAAACCCTGATGATTGCAAAACAGAAACTTATTTCTGTCCTGTGAAGCACATGTTACTATCAATAAAGAAGTACTTGTAAGTTTGTTTCGCAGCTTCAGGCTTTGGATTTCCCATTTCTCATTATGTTCCATTAGTGGCTAAACCTACACACTTTGATTCACAGCTAACTCCATTCTGAGAAGTGTGGTCTGTCTCATTATCGAGGTGACAGCTATCAAGATAATTAGTGACAGGTTTTTTTTTTTTCTGATTCCAAAGAGAAAAATGAACAGAAGAAAAGCTGACATATTAAAAAAAAATGAAGGAATCCTTCCATTCAAAATTCTATTTCTTTAATATCATGTAGGTAAGAAGACACAATTTCTTTCTCTTTCTTTTTCTATTGTTAAATCAAAGTTCTTGAACTGAAAAGAGCTGCTGACTTTTCCATTCCTTATGTGGAATGGGGCACTTTGAGGATAATTAACATGATGGAAGAAAAGTTTGAATACAGACTGTGGAACCTGCGACAGACTCAGCTCTTCATGGGAATTCACAGCAGAGCAAATGACAGTTTTCACTTAATCATCTGCCCAGGGAGGTGACGTCCAACCCCTACTTAGCAACCACACTTTCAACTTCATCATCAGGTGTTATGAATAACTTTATTAAAAATAGAACATATATACAACTCCTCATAACCAATATGAATCCCTATTCAGCTTTTACCAAGATGCGGGAAGTTTGTTCAACATAAACCCGAGAAATATGATTTAGAGGGGGATGTGGCAGGGACGTGGGTCTTAAATACATTACTTCAGCTTTCAATTTCATGTCTCCTTTATTTACTTCAGCATTTCAATGAATGGACTTGGGCAGAATGCAGTATTAGCTAAACCACTACATGGAAATATAGCCAATGACTACTAACAGAGGAATAGTCAATTTTATTCAGGGACAAGCCCAACTGGTCTGTCCTCTGATGTGAGGAATTTCATGTATATATGAGCAACACCAAATGGACTCTCAAGAATATCTATATCAAGGTATATTATTATAATTATTATTATTATTATTATTATTATTATTATTATTATATTATTCGAGTATAAGTCATGAGTCCAACAGAGAGTAGGAAGGAGCTTACAGTGGAAATTATATAAATGCAATGCTCCAGCTGCAGGTGTAGCAGAGGATACCCTTGTCAGACATCAGTGAGAGGAGAGGCCCTTGGACATGTGAAGGCTCATTGTCCTAGTGTAGGGGAATGGCAGGATAATGAAGCAGGAGTGGGTGAGTTTACTGAGCAGGGAGATGGGGGATGGGATGGGGGTTTTCAGAGGGGAAATGAGGAAAGGGGATAACATTTGAAATGTAAATAAATAAAATATCTAATAATAAAATAAAAAATAAATTCTCAAAAACGACAAAAGTAAGAAAGAAACTCATTTTGTAAGGTATAACTGAACATTCTCCTCACGCATCATGCTTCTAAAACACTAAGAAGAAGAAACAAAGAGTACTATGAGGACCAATAAATTAAGTTTTCTTCTCATACGCATCGACACCCCTAATATGCCATAAGTTGATCCTGTTCTATTGATCATCAAATGGAGTTCATGGTCACCCTCCAGTTTATAACAAAGTGTCATTTCAAGAGGGTTGAAAAGTCAATTGTAAGATTAAGTGGCAACAACATCATAAGTACATCAGTGATCAGTAACAACAACATTTTTGGGGGGCCCTCTAGACACAGTCCTCAGAGCTAATAGAGGTCTACGTATGTCAAATATTTTCCCCGAAAAAGCTTGTTGTCATGTTAACATGACACAATCATTTCTTAATCGTTTCTTAAATGAACAAAATGTTGTTGCCCTAGCAGAATTACAAAAGGTAAAAAAATAAAAATTGAATAGACAGTGACTGGTGATCTAATAGTTTATAATACATTAATTCATTTCATAAAACATATAAAGCACTTAGCATGAATCAAGCCACTTTGTAGGTGCTGAGGGGATATCAGCAGGGCAAAGCTTACTAAAAATAACTTCAAAAACCTGGGTGTTATTTATGTGACAAACTTATGTCTATGAATGGCGCTGGAGATGTCATGCTGCAACTACTATTTTGCAAAATATGTTCAAATATCTGTATGGAATGAACACAATTTTATGTTTCTTTAAAATCTGCAAGGCAATGAATATAGAGATGCTCACACATGTAGATCTAAAATAGAAATTGATGTTAACCTCCAGGTATATGAACGTCATCCAGAAGTACATCTGACATTATTATATAAAACTGAATGCTTTCGTGTAAAGAATTGTGGGCACTCCACACTAGGTACTTCAGAACTGGAGTTACTGGAAATAGCAAGCAAAGAGAACCACTTGACTTTGTAAAGGGACATGGAACATAATGTGCATGCTAAGCATATATCCAATAAACATATAACTTTATATATCTACGGGTGAAGAGAGGTATCATGGCATGGGGACTTAACCAAGATTAGGAATCTGACAGTCTGGAATCAAATCCAAGGCTGAACACTGACTCTCTATATGACAAGTGAGTTATGGACAGGCCACCATATTTAAGCTCTTTTTGCTTGTTTTATCAATTATAAGATAAATACAATAAGAGCACACTACATGTAGTCATTTTTACAAAAATACACACAATGTTGGAACAGTAAAGAATTCCTAGTACATCCTGAGAATTCTGTAGGCATTATCTCTTTCAATGCTTTCGAAAATTTCAGGCCATAAGTACGGAAATTGGCTAAAAGAAAGAAAAGTGTCGTTGGTAATGATGGTGAGTGAAACACGCGTGAAACACTTTTGCCAAGTTTGTAGAACAGCGTGAGTTCTTATATATTTTTATCTCATTCAATTAGCACTACATCATCAAATAACAAATCAAAGACTGGCCCTCAGAGAACGTGACCCATATCCAAATCACAAACAGGCTATGCATGTGTATGCCTGCCTACCCAATCCAACATCCAAGATGTGCTACAGACACAGTGAGAGTCACATTGAATGCTGGGCCTTTGGCCCTTCTGCAGCAGCCCCTTTGACAGCATTGCACAGTGATAACTTATGTGATTTTAATCATTTTATTTATTTGCTTTCCAGTCATTGCTCCTCCCCCCCAGTTCCTCATCCCATTCCTCTTCCCTCTTGCCTCTAAGCGGGTACCCACTCCACTCTTAGGCCTCCCCCTTCCCTGGGGCCTCAAGACTCTGGAAGATTAAGTGTATCTTCTCCCACTGAGACCAGGAGAGGCAGACCTTTCTTTCTGGGGATAGAACCTTTCCAGGAGATAACTTTCTTTGTTTATTAATTATTTTATTTATTTTCATTTCAAATGTTGTCCCCATTCCTGGTATCCCCTCCATGAACCCTCCACCCAATCTTCCACCCAATCTCCCTCCCCCTCACCAAGAAAGGCAGCATGATGCCTCTCTTTCCCCACATTCAAATGATGCCCTGTGGTAGAAACATCTCCCCAAGAGCCTCCCATTCCACTTCACTTCTTTGGTGCGCACTCTCCTAAATGTTGCTTGGAAGAATCCCGGAGCCTCTGTCCCCGCTCCATCTCTTTCAACTATAATCTCTATCAGGAAGCCAGCATATTTTCAGTCACATTCTCATATGAACAACTGTTAGGCTCCAAGTATTATCCACACTCCATCATGTAGCACAAGCATATACCTCTTCAACAAAATCTGTTTCTCTCTTGTCCCATAACCTCACATGAGACGCTTTGATGTTTTTGAATATGACTAACAAATCTTTCCTAACTCTCTTGCTTATGAGGTGTTCTATATATTATTGTCTCTGCTGCCCACTTAAATTCGGTTTATCCTCCCCGTTTAATTTTTTGAATTTCCCCCCAGGAATTCTTTGCTTCCCACTCAATACCTTGCTTAACTCTAAACTGTGTTTGTTAGATCCATATTTATCGTATTACATAATAACAATTTTCACATCATGTTACAATTGCTTGTTTTCTGTCTGACTGCCCACATTATCCATGTAAACTGCAAAGAATCAAGGGATGTGGTATTCCAGTTGACTTCTTTTTAACCCACAATGCTGCACATAGGCTGGTTGACAGAAGTTACTGGATATAGTCCTATGATCCATTACTTGATGTGCATCTTGGCCGTCTGTTAAAAACTGATAATGCAGGGATTAACTTGTGTCTATGGGTTTTGTGTCTACTAAGCTCACTCAAGAGCTCTTTAGAGAGTAATATAGAACCTAACTCATTATTTCAGTGAATACTTGTCAAATATATGACTTACATTTCATGCCATCAAAAGATTGAACTACTGCATCTGAGACAACGTTCTACTTTCTTCTGTTAACACATGACATGATTCATGACATTTCATGTATGAGAGGCAATTAGACGAAACTGACAAGAGGAAAAATGAAGCGTGTGAGCTGGGGAAGTAAAACACTTTTATCTTCTAAGACTTGAAAATAATTATGGAATACTTGTTCTCCTCTTAATAAGTCCTTTAGCATGATGGGACAGAGAATTAACCATGTGAGTGACTTATTCCTGGTGACATAGATAATGGTCCAATAAAATCTCTGTGGGTATTTTCTCTGAGACACAAGTAGCAAAAGTATGCAAAGCACAATGACTTTCAAAACAGCAAAGCTTCTTCCTTCCTGTGAGAGCTCTCACAGAGCTGAGGCTTTCTTTTACCCTTATCAGCTTCACCCTGTTTGGAGGCTGGATGGCAGCAAAATTCCCAAGTACCACCTTCAGACCAACCTACTACAGAGAAGGTAGGCGGCATCCCTTCATGGGATTCTTTCTAAAAGTCATGAAGTTTTCCCCTCAAATTCTACACTAACATTGAGGACTCGACATAATTACATTGTGGGCTTCAGCAATATCCTGTTAGTACAGCTTAAGGTAGGATAATTTGGCTCCATATACAGGAAAATCGTGGTCTTCTAAAGCAAAAGGCTCCCAATGAGGATGAGGACTTAAAGCAGAATGTGCCTCACAAGAAAGTGCAGGGACCTAGGTCTTGAAAGAACATTCACATAAAATGCTTCTATAATAAGGGAAACACTCACGTTTGACTTCAGTGATGGCCTCTATAGTAAAATCAGTATCCAGAGTGTCAGGTAAATGGAAGCACTCTTTTGTTTCACTTGACAAGGAGTCTGAAGCAACGATTTAAAATGTTGTTGCTTTCTAGCATGAATAAGGATCCCTCAAAAAATGTTCTTAGTGAGCATTTGTTACTCTTTGGCTTCCCAGTATTTGAGCTCCATTTTTATATAGTGGCAACAGTTCCATGTGGAATGTGGGAAGGAGGCAAGAACTCCTTCTCAGTGTTGAAATGGAAAGGACAGAATGCTAAATATTCCCTCCCTTCGCTTCCCCTGGCAGCTGAAGTAAACCATGTGTCCTGGCCTCCAAGTGGTTGCTTATAAGAAGTAAGCCATGTGGAAAGTGGAGGGATCATCCCCTGAGAAGAGATGTTGTCACTAAGCAAGGAGTGGCAACAATGATGACAGCAACTGAGTCAGCTGTTCTTGAGGGGGACCTTGGCAAAGTCTCTAGATTTCTGAGTCTCCTGAAGACCTTTCAGTCATATTTGCTTTTCTGTCCTTCTCAATGATGTCATGGACCCCCTCTTGATTGATAAATGTCTAATTAAGTCTTCCAGGGTTTATTGTATTGCTTAAAACCCCAAACTATGTCTAGTACATCAGTGGATGACTTCGACAAACACTGACTTTCAAACATCATTATGGTGATTCCTAGATAGTAAATAAAAATTTTACCTTACACTTTATGCAAAACACCATAAGCTCACTTTCTAACTGTTCTAGGTTTTGACTGTGTTGCAGATAGATGGGGTATGAGGGATGCTTAGAAAAACAAGAGACAGACAAACAGACTGGACCAGGGGCAGGCAAATAGTCTGGATATAAACAAATGAATATGATGGAAGACAGGAAGTTCCACAAAGGCGGTGTACATAAGTAACAACAAAAATATTTTTTAGAAAAATCATTCATCTTAACTTAAGCTCTCAAGCAGAACCTCTTAAACTGGGAACCACCATCCTATGATCTCAACTATTGTAAGCACATAGAGTAAGGTGGTTTTTAAGTGATACAGGAACGACATCAGAGATTAAATATTCATACCACAGCAAAGATACACAAGACACCTGGGCAGCCTTATGTGAGTGTTATTTGAGCCTGGTCCATGTACTTCAGACCATATATGCAATTCTTTGACCTTGAGAAAAGCAACACAGATATTGGAACCATCACAGATAACCAAATAAAGTAAAGAGAGCTACATTGTAGAATGAGGTATTTATTTTGGTTAATATTCTGAGACTTTTTTTTTTTTAAATTATGAGGCTAATTTGTATGAGTAGCAAAGAACTGAGGGTGAAAGTCTCATGAAAAAAAAGGGGAGTGTCTGAAACTTAATTCTAACTGAGAAGAGTTAAAGATGGAAAAGAGTAAGTCATGATTTAAAGAAGCCCTGAGGGTCAGCTGAAATAATGGAAACAGGCAACCTCAGAAGATAGGAGGTTGGGGGGATCCTCCAGAATGCACCAGAGACAGGAGGTAAGAGACTCTAGGACTCAGAGAGAGGGGCCTTAGATGAAATGCCTGACAGAAGGGAGAGGGAACTTACAGAGCTCACCTCCAACAGGAACACAGGGCAACACGTGAGGGAAGGGTTGCCATCCCACGGTCAAAACTCTGACCCATAATTGTTCCTGTCTGAAAGAACTACAGGGATGGAAATGGAGAGGAGCCTGAGGAAAAGAAGGTTCAGAGACAGGCCCAAAGTGGGATCCAGCTCAAGGGGAGGTCGCAAGTCCTGACACTATTACTGAGGACTTGGAGTGATCACAAAAAGGGACTTAGCATGATCACACTCTGGAAGACCCAACAAGCAGCTGAAAGAGTCAGATGCATATATTTGCATCCAAAGAGTGGACAGCTGCTGACCCCTGTGGTTAAATTAGGGAAAAGCTAGAAGAAGCTGAGGAGGAGGGAGACCTTGTAGGAGGACCAGCAGTCTCAATTAATTTGGGCCCCCGAGATCTCTCAAACACTAAAACACCAACCAGGCAGCATACACCAGCTGATATGAGGCCCCTAACACATATACAGCAAAGGACTGCCCGGTCTATGTTCAGTCAGAGATGATGCACCTAACCCTCAAGAGACTGGAGGCCCCAGGGAGTTTAGAGGTCAGGTGGGGTTGGGGGAGTTAAGGGCTAGGGGCATCCTTGTGGATAAAGAGGGGTGGGGAGGATGGATGGGTTGTGTAACAGTCAGGGGGTGGACAGGGTGGAAGGGTGAAATAAAATCTGATGGGAGGTATAAAAAATAAAAAAATATTTTAAAAATGAATTTCTCTGCTGCTACATTTTGTATGATAGGAACCGAAGCCATTACCAAACATGTTCCATGTAAGAAGTTTCAGGTATCCACATGAAGTTTAAACAATAAAAAAAAAATTGAAAAGATAAAGCTACTGGAAGAGATAGAGGAACAATGGTGAAGTGACAAAGTATAACTGCTTGCAGGACACTGGGAGTCACAAATTTTAAATGTGTGTTTACCCTAAATTTACCTTCAGACGTGGCTTGCCTAGATACGTATTCAGCTATTTATTCAGGAACAAAAAGGTGTTTTACATATTTTAAAAATCTATCACCCTGTTTAATGATTGTAAATCTTGTACAAATTAGTATATTTTTTTCATAAGAGGTTGTCAAAAATAGTGTGAAACAGAGTATTTTTAAATCAAAACAACCTGCCAGGCTTTGAAAGGGGTTTTTGTTTGTTTGCCTGCTTAAATTACAGACAATAGCATATCCTCACAGCACTTTGGTTTCCAAATATCTCCTATGTAGCAATTATAGACCACAGCATCAATGCCTACAAGCTGGTGCATTATGAGTTACAATATTGCCGCTGCTACAAATGTACTCCGTAGCAGAACCACCTGAAGGGGCTGTATGCCTGTCAGCAAAATAGTGCAAATATAATAGGCTACAGGGGTGTTTTCAGGTACTAGACCATCCGCACCTCTTGCTTTTGCTGCTAGTTTGAAATATTACCAAGACATAAAATGAATCTGTTGGTAAAACTGAAGTCTGTGAGATACAGTTTTTTCCCTGAATGCCCTGAAAAAGGGCTTTGACCACTGCCAACAAAAATAGATAAAGCATATCCTAGTAGGTAAAAAGGTGCACATCCTTTTTTAAACCAAGGTGTCCAGTGCTTATAGGAACAGGTGCAGTGTCTTCTCTAGATATACGGTTGTTTCAGGCGTTTACATAGTATACCTTCACTAGTCAACATTTTTTCCCACCAACCCTTGGCACTGGCAGCCAGTTGAGAAGAATATGTAATTCAGCCAATCGAGAAAAATTACTGTCTGTACACTGGAAAATCTAGATGGGAATCTGTACTAACCCTGACTAGTCATGCAGATTTTGGGAGAAGTTATCCATTTTCTCTAAACAATTTTTCCAAATTGAAAGCATACGTAATAAACTACCTAATAAACATGTATAAAGATTGTGATGTACAAATATTTGGGGAAATATCTATCACATTAAGAACATTTGTTTATTTCAATAGTAGCATTGATAGCAAATAAATACATTGTTTTTCAAAAAGAGCGCTAAGTAAATATATTTTTCAATTCTTCCTCCAAGAGAGAAATCCTGTGATCTGACTGTGGTGAGGAAATATCTGCAGGAAGCAAGGAGAGGAAGCTGATGGAAAGGGAAGAGAAGAGTGGGAAAGGTGAAGAAACAGTGAGGAAGAGGCCTTGAACGGAGTGGGTCTCAGGCGGCTCCTCCCGTAGTGTGGTAGACCAGGCTCCCTCTCTCATAGCTCCACTGAAACCATGTGAATATGAATTACTAATTATTATTTTAAATGTGAAACGAGAGGAAAATATTGCTGGCATATTTTATTGCCTACTGATTTGTCTTCTTTTAAGTGAAATTCATAGATACAACTTATTTCACGTCTATTCAGAAATATGAGTTGCAATTGACTGTTTTTTTAAAGGACTTATTTTTGTATAAGAGACAGAAATTTGTGTTTTTGGGCATCACACATATTCATTACCTGTATATATTCTGTAATGTGCTTATTCATCTTAGCTTTATAGTTAACTGTTTGACAAATTGGGTGGTGCTTGTGGCAGACCAAATCTCTGAAAAACTTGCGATGGTATCAATATTATATGATATTGAGTGATCAGAATGAATCATTACCAAATGTTAACCTTTATTTCTGCAAAAACGTATCTAAACCTTCACAGCATTTTAAGTGGAACATAGACACATATGAGTGAACTGTCTACAGTAATTTTACATTAACTGTGATTTAGCTATTATCTTAATAAAAGTGCCCTACTAACTGTTTAGAAGGGAGTACTTGGAAATATCTCTGCTTTATTGTTTATTAATATTTAGTGTGTCTGAACACTCACAGGCAAGACAGCAAACACTCAAAAACATAAACTTGCAGTTCTCAAATAAAAATGTCAAATACACATACTTACGCATAGCACTTCACTGGAACACGTTATTGAAGGTGTTGTTGCTACTGATAATCACCGTGCCTTTGTGCCTGTCATTACCCACAGGCTATCAGAATTTTATGAGCACAGACCAATAATAATGATATTTCCTTTTTGCTTTTATCCACACCTCATTGCTTACATTGATTTGCATAAGCAATTTCCACCCTGATAATTGGAGCCAAACATGTTGTTATAGGTTACCTTATGGAAAAGAGCAGTTAAATACTAATTAAGAGAAATCTTTCTCCATTCAAACATATTTTAGAAGTTATTGGCTTATTCTCACTGGCTGAGCAGGAAGATGACTCACTATCTGATGGGAATTTTAGGGTTTGAGTTTGTATCAAGCTTAACAATATATATTTTTTAAATATTTTTAATTCCTTGATGTTGACTCACAATAACAGGAAGAATGGTACTGCCAGTCTCAGATCGTTAGGATAATATTGTCTTGTTTTAAAAGAAAAAGCAATGGTACTGTGGATTAATTATTTTAATAGCTCCTGGACCAATCAATGTTCCTTAAAGATTGCATATTTGTAAGTTTATTTTCAGACACATTGAAAAAAATGAAAAATGAATTTAGGTTTATTAAAACAAGTAACAAAGAAACATGGAAGACCCAAATGATTTCACAGAGATGCTGTCTCCGCACAGTTTTACCAACATATGTTGGTTTTAAGGTAATCCTGTAATACATAATTGGGTTAGAGTTTCAGGGTATCGGAACTGAACCTAAATTACAAAACCAAGGCTTTAAAATGTAGATACTAATGAAGTGCATCTTGTGTATATCATCACCATAAGCATTTCTACTTGTTAAAAATTAATGTTTATGTATTGAGTGATAAGCTCTCTGGCAAATAAAAGTGCACACACTGTCAATAAGACAGTAGTATGTGAGCATTGTTTTCCAGTAAGTTATCTGTACATATATTATCGTTATGAACAAAAGAGACTCCAATTGCTCCTGCCTAAAGGAAATACAGGGAGAAAGTATGGAGCAGAGACTGAAGGAAAGGCCATCCAGAAACTGCCCCACATGGGGATCCATCCCATATACAGTCACCAAACCCAGACATTATTGTGGATGCCAAGAAGTGCATGCTGACAGGAGCCTAATATAGTTGTCTTCTGAGGCTCTGCCAGAACCTGACAAATACGGATGTGGGTGTATGCAGCCATCCATTGGACTGACCACAGGGACCCCAATGGAAGAGTTAGGGAAAGGACTGAAGGAGCTGAAGGGGTTTGTAAACCCACCAGAAGAACAACAATATCAACCAACCAGATCCCCACCCCACCCCCAGAGCTCCCAGAGACTAAACCACCAACCAATGAGTACACATGGCTCAGGCTGCATATGTAAAAGAGGATGGTCTTATCTGGTATCAGTGGAGGAGAGGCCCTTGGTCCTAAAAAGGCTCAATGCCCCAGTGTTGGGTAATGCCAGGGCGGTGATATGGGAGTGACTGGGTCAGTAGGGTAGCACCCTCATGCAAGCAGGAGGAAGGGGGACTGGATAGTGGGTTTGTGGAGGGGAAATTGGGAAAGGGGATAACATTTGAAATGTAAATAAATAATATAATCCAACAAAAAAATAAAAAAAACGCCAAAAAAGCGTAACATGTTACGAAAACAAACAAAAATCTCAAAAAGTCCTTAGCAAATATCATAGAAGCAGAAGATAATCATAGATCAATCAGAAAAATTATTAAATATCTAGAGCCATGCATTAAATAAACATGTAGCTTCAAGCCCAAGGCAACATAACTTGGTTTTTATACCAGAAAACAAAAGCACATCCCTTAACAAGAGCTGCAGCAGATGCTCATCTGGTTTAATAAAGATTCATTGCTACGTGCATTAATGTGCACATAGTCTAATATTGATAACATTGCATTGCCACACGCACTAGTGTCTACCCAGTCTACTACTCAAAAGGCTACCAGGAAGTTCAAGAACAGAAAATGGCTTGTGTAAGCACTTTAAGCTGTATCTCCATCACATTAAAACAGCTGTCCTCAATTAAAAAATATCAAATACCGGTTGCCTAAGTGATCAACTGCCCTAAATAAATCCTATTTTTAGAAACTATGAAAAATGGAAAAGGTAGTTTTGCATTTTATGAGTATAGGTTACAGGCCAGAAGAGACTCCATGGCTTGTAGGAGGCTCAACATTAATTAGAAAGAGAAATGAGAATTATTTCTCTCTACTTAAACTATTGCCTCAAGCTTTCCACAAGATTTGCCTATCATTTTGTGTAATGGATTATATATAACACTAGATATGTAGAGCTTGCAGAAATATAGTCACTGCCGTGTCTTGAAATATATTATTTATGAATGGTATGTATAATCAACAACAAAAAAGTTTAAACTCGGTTCATTGTGCAAGCTCCACTTTCAATTTAAACATAAAATTTAAAGCTGACGTGTTAGAAAAATCATGAACTAATTTTAACTTGTGAATAGAACTTATTTCACAATAAGATGATTTTCTTTAAAGAAAATGAAGAAGTAAAGCAATTAAACATAAAACTGTAATCAGAAATAATAAGATATACAAAAATCAGGAATTACTTTGAAATTAGACATTATTAACCAATCGTGGATTTTTCTCTTTGGTTTCTTATAGCTTATCTCTGTGTTATATAACAAATAGGAAGCAAAAACTTTCTCGAGTCGCTACCTTCTGAGAGATATATTCATTCTGAATTTAAAATGCATATTGGCACATAAATTCCTGCTTAATATATCACTTAATCTCTAGTAATATATTTTCTTAAAAAACATTGAATATATAAGTGGACTAGAAACCTACAAGATAAACTAATGCATAATGTATTTGAAAATAATGTTTGACTTGTTTCTAAAATGAGCTTAGGATAGTCCATGCAGGTCCAAACAGTATCAATCAACTGAACACACATTTTGTTAATTATAAATAAAGAAGAAGCAGCTGTCACAACACTGTTTTAAGTATAACAGAGGAATGTCATCTGAGCTCTCAAGGAAAATAAAGATAAAGCAAGAGAAGTGAAAGAGGAAAGGGGGGAAGAAGGAAAACTGGAATTTGCATTTTGTCTTTTTTTTTTTTTGAGCCAGGTGTGTTTGAAAATAATAAACTTTCATTTGACAACCCAGAAATGCCCATGGTTAATGTAAAAACAATTAATAGATTTTCCTCAGAGGTAAATGCTGACATCCCAGAGTAGCCCTTTCAACAACATTATAATGTAAGGCTCCCCAGAGCCTTGTGAATGCCGAGCTTATTAATATGAACTCTCCAGCCACTCAGCACCATGACATGAAGTGTCTGTTCGGGAGGTCATTTCCAAAATGTACTCCATACATCTTCATGTACAAGAGATGATAATTTATCACCCAGACAGAAGGATCTCCTGTAAACTAATCCAAACTGCTGATGATACACTAAATCAGTTTGAGTGATAACTAGAAAGAGGAATCTGCAAGCCAAGTACCGAAGGATACAGATGATCAATAATCAATGAGACGTCACGAGGCAAACGAAATGCAGGGTAGACAAACAAGAGTCCCTTGGTTGAAAATTAACCAAATCACGTATTGGGACATAGCATCGCACATTAGCACTGGCTTCAAGTGAAATTTTATTTTAATGGATTTTTAAAAGCAAATTTACGTAAAACTAGGAGGCCGAGTTGGTGGAACAGGATACGACATATACTCACAATAGTATATTTTACATACCACAGAAAATACTTCAGGATAAGGAAAATTTTTGCGATATTGTGTCAAAATAACTGTAGTCACTCAATCTAATGAGCAAATGAACATACATAGTTAAAAGGCAAATAATAAAATTTTTACCCAGGAAATGATTTCATATCAGCTCACCACCAGGAAATCAAATTCCATTCACATCACCCTTGTGAAGACTTAAATATTTTCTGAAATGATCATGTTACAACTTTGGTATAGGAAAACAAAGCAGTAGGGTTAGGAAAGGACATTCCTCCAGATAGTTGGTATTCATGGAGGGTACTTCTTGAAGAAAAGTGGGAAAAAAAATACTCAGCTATGTGATCAGAATGGAGCCTTCAAGCCCTTAGCAAATATGTTCAGTGGACTCAGATAATCTAAGGGCATCTGGAATGAAAAGTCTTGATTAAAGGAAATTTCAATGCCTACTAAAACTAATCTGCAAAAATAGTCTATAAGGAAAATTATTCAGCAAATTTATATGCTCTCTTTAATTTGTTGCATTCAATATATAGTTTGTCATATCAAATTTAACTCTTGTCTTTGTATTTTCTCTTTCAGTTTATAGTGCGTAGAGACGGAAGTATACTACAAAAATATGACCTGATCCCAGTTGTAGTTTATTTAAATTTCGAAATGAAAAGCTTACTAAGAACAGATAAGATTGATTGCTCTCTCTGCCTTAGCATAATTGTATTTCAGGTGAACATCAATTTACTTTAAAGGACACTTCTAAGTAGCAGAATGCATCATAAATAATTCATCAATCACAGTGACTAGGAGTGTGATTTACTCCAGCAGATTCAACAAAATTAAAGTTCCCGTTCTCTATAATTGTATCTACTCTCAATTTTTAATAATTTGGATATTTTAATAAATTCATTCTTAAATTTCACATTACCCTAAATGCAGTAACTATAGCTGTCATTTTTTTTTATTTTTCCCATTTTATTGGAAATAGATTCTTTTCTCATAGGATATATCCTGATTTTAGTTTTCCCGCAAAACTCCTCCCATTTCCTCCCCACCTTCCCTCCCACCTGGGTCCAAAATCCACTACCAGCTTATCTATCTTTAGAAAAGAGCAGGTTTGTAAGAAATAACAACAAAACAAAAGCCGCTGTTCTCTCCTTTCTTTTAAAATTATTCACTTTACTTTCAAATAAAAGTATTTTGTTTTCATGGGGAAAATAGAAACCGTGTATAACAGGAGGAAATCAACACGATAACTAGTAAATAACTGAAAAGCAGGCCCCAAATTTTCTCAATTACATAATTTCAGTAACGCTAACAACAATTTATTTTCATATTAATTAAACCTGTCAATGGCAGAAAATAATAACCAGCTTTCTGAAGCTCTTGGGTAAAATTTTCAGGATCTGACATTGTGTAAAAATTAATTAAGCTTGTAAATAACAATTAAACACTTGTACACTGTATAGTAGTTTGAGTTTGGGCAGATAGTACACTGAGTATTTTTTTTCTTTTTCTTTCTTTCTTTCTTTCTTTCTTTCTTTCTTTCTTTCTTTCTTTCTTTCTTTCTTTCTTTCTTTCTTTCGTTACACCGAAGGATAGACCCTGCCTTACACATCTCAAACTTCTCCATCAGAGTACCAATTTCCCAAAGAGTGAAATATCCTTAACATATGTGTAATGGCTAGCAAAAGGTAGAGGACATAGAAATCATGATACTTACTTGCAATCCCCTCTGAAAAACTGAATGGCCCATAAAATTAGCCAGCATTCTAATTAAAGCAGCGCCCTGCAAAGAAAGTATTGAAAAGAAAAAGAAGTCAGCAGGTGTGAGTCTAACGGTGTCGCATGCCAATCAAGAACAGCTCACGCCATTCACTCTATTCTAGCTTGAAAATATTCAAGGAGAAAAACTGTGAAAAGTTATCTGATTTAGGGATTGAAATGCCATGTTTAGGCCAGGTCAATATTTTCCCAATCAAAACCTTCTACCTCCAGATGAAAATACCTCAGATTATCTCAGGGAGCTGTATGTAATTACAAGTAACTGTTGCTTCTATGAACATTGTATATAACAAAGTTAAGCACAGCACTTTCCGGAAAAAAACAAAAAAACAAAAAAAAAACCTGGTATGACCTGGTAATGTAAGCACCCTCGGATTAAGTAACATTTGATTGAAACCATGATCTGAGGTGGTGCCTTAGCTGCTTACTGAACTCCTAACTCAGGTGGGAGGCTTTATGGTGGAACTGAGGAAGGGAGTGTGAACAGGCAGGATTTCTGAGTTCAGACTCTGTCTCCCTCATGTTTTTAACATTTTTACTTGGAAAAACGATAAGCATTCTCTCCTCTTAATTTCTTCTCCTGCAACATAGAGTTACTAACAATCCTATTGGGTGAGATTATTTTTAAGCTCAAATAATTAGTATATGGGTATGTGTGTGAATGTATATGTGAATATTATACTATTTATATGTTATATATATGAGAATATATTCTTATATATAGCATATATGTGGAACATATATATTTTTCTATATTCTATGTTTACATTCCAAATGATTTTCCCTTTCCCGGTTTCCCCCTCCCCATAAGTTCCCTAAGCCCTCTTCCCTCTGCCCATTCTCCTATCAACCCCCTCTGACTTCTCTGTCCTGGTATTCCCCTACAATGCTGGAATAAGCATTTTTAGGACCAGGGACCTCTCTTTCCTCCTTGGGAGTCATTTGATATGTGAATTGTTTCTTGGGTATTCAGAGTTTCTGAGCTAATATCCACTTATCAGTGACTGTATTCCACACATGCTCCACTATGTTCATAGCAGCTCTATTTATAATAGCCAGAAGCTGGAAAGAACCAAGATGTCTCTCAATGGAGGAATGGATACAGAAAATGTGGTATATTTACACAATGGAATCCTACTCAGCAATTAAAAACAATTCATGAAATTCTTAGGCAAATGGTTGGATCTGGAAAATATCCTAAGTGAGGAACATATATATTCTTATACAATAACATATATACAAACCTACACACATGAATTTATATACCTATATATTTAAGATTGTATATATGTATAAAGGATATATGTTTAAACTAATGTGTGTACATACAGATGTGTGTCTGTGTATGTATGTATGTAAAGAAGGTAAAAATAAAACTTTCTGAGAGTGTAAGCCATGAATGTTACTCTATGTTGGCTCATTTTCTTGTCATACCTATTTTTGAAACTGAAAATAGTTATATGTACAGATTCAGAAGCAAGTACACATGGTTAATATAGATGTTATGATTAATAAAGTAATATACTGTTAGAGTTGAGAACTATCAATAGAATATAATATAGCATACTATCAGTACAAAAGGTACAGAAGTGATCAATTTGAAGCAATCAAAGTAATGATGGGAAAGCTGGGATGATAACAAATCTGTAAGCAAACTATCAGTTAGTCTTCTGGGACTCACAGCTCCTACTGAGCTGCTCAAGGGTTATGAAGCAGTTAATGCATAAATATAAACGACAGGCTAGTTTTAGTGGAAATTCCCTTGCAGCTACATATCCCCCTCCATCATCCTAACAAATACACATACTGCAATAAATCCTTCCTCCAAGGTGTGTCTTTTAGCTTTTATTACTTCATACTAATTGCATATGCTGATAAGATTCACTATGATGTCTGAAAACACTTACCCAGGCTATCCTTTTCCTAGAGAGAACCCTGCAATGATCACCCAACCTGTGCCTAGTGTCACAACCGCTATTTTTCACTGTTTGACACTAAAATTTTTCCCTGTAATTTTGAAACTTTGATGAAATATAATATTCCCACCCCATTAGCCAATCACCCTTAAAGCACTGTCTTTAAAAAAAAAATCTCTATCCCCACAAGAAGTTGTTCCTCAAATGAGAATATTATTGTATTATTGTCATCTCAACAGATAATGAGCTGACAAACCATAAAACTTTATGTCTCTCCAGATATTTTCTCTGTTACATCTCCTAATCATATATATATATATATATATATATATATATATGAATATATCACTTCTTGTTTTTTGTCTTCTGCACACTTGTTTAAGTCCATAAAACATAAGCATTTATGATTCAATCTAGGGAGCTGGTTAAGAATCCCCTTTAGTATACGCCAGCTCTGCTCCTAAATTTCCTTGACAAGTTCTCCTTCTATGTATTTCCCAATCTAGTCTACCCACCCTGAGGGTAAAATCTGTCAGTTCTTCAACAACACTAACCCTTGCCACCTGGAGAGTGAGAGACTCTCAGGCAGTCAGCTCCAACTTCCCTTCGGAGCAGAAGAGCCATCTTCAGATGATTTAACCGATTCCCTCCAGGTAATGATGACTTGGTCCCTTGTCAGGCTATAAAAACTATCAGTTCAGCATGGACTAATGACAAAAGAGTACTTTGTAATCATAAAGAATAGACCTGTTTTTCCTGTCTGGGCTTGAGCAGGGTGCTTGGAAATAAAATGTAGAAATATAGTCAATATTCAAAAGTCAATAACACTGAACTCTTCATTATTGTTATATTCTATAACTCTATTACATTTCAGAAAATATGTTGCTTGGATATTTTGATGTTGCCTGGAGCAATCTACACTCCTCAATACTTAACTGACCTTTTCTTGTGAATGTTAATTTTTAATCCCTGTTTTATCGAAGACTATAAGTAGGTTACAGGGTAGGCTGACCAACTGATGTTTAGTCAGTGGGTTTGAAACCTACTATGCACAGCAAAAGCAAAGGCCACACCTTACAGCTCAGCTAAAACATCATACATATTTCTGCTTTAAAGAAAGAACTGAGAAACATTTCTCTGAATCTTTAAAATATTTATCCATCAAGTCATTCTCCTTTATAAAGTGGCAACTTTTATTCGCTTGCAATTGAAATTTTCAGCCTCAAGAAAACAAGTTGGACATTTAAGCACCATCAGAAGCTTTATGGAAAGGAAAAGTCATCGTGAGTGTCTAAAACAAGGGCCAAGAGAGATACTGTGGTAATTGACAGAATTGTTTAGGATATGATAAACAATGTTACAAAACATAGCTTGGAAACTACCTTTAGTTATTTTTCTTGTTCTATCCCCTACTTATTTGATTTATTTTGCAATAATCTGAGTACCTAATGATTTCAAAGACCATAAATATGACCAGAGAAAGGACTTCCTCTCCTTAGGTTTGGCACAACTGTCTGCTGTTGGCTATGATAGCCTACCTTAATTCACCGATGGTTAACAGAGACAGAAACTGTCTGCACACATGGCAGACAGTTTGTATTCTTAAATACTAGCTATTAAACAAGGATTTAGCCTTTATTGTTTCACTGGTACGTTTTCATGTTTTAAAAGAAGATAGACTGCCAAACTCAATTATTTCCTTAACAGATGCTTAGTAAGTTGGTAGTACATCCAATATCCCACAGAATACAAATGGGGGTGATGTAAGTGTTTCTCATCCCTGAAGGGGTGAAAAGTCGAAAGAATGACATTTGTCTTATACCTGGAAAGGTGGACATACTCAGGAAGCATCTACATGAAGTAACATGAATGGGATTAGCATAGTCAGGCAGATGAGGGGTGGGAAACCTGAAGTATGGAAGACCATACAGATTGGAGGTCATGAAGCCACAAATTGGGGGACTGCATGGAAAGTAACTTTGAAGCAGGTTTTAGAGCTTTGAGTTGCAGAGCTAACGTGTTTGGAAGGTCGGGGGTGAAGTGTGATAGCCCAGGCAGGGCAAGATAGCCTGAAACAAGCAAAAGAAGGCAGTGGCAAGAAGACGGTTTAACTGGGTGAGTTTGAATTTTAGTCCTTTAAGAAATGTAGTCCTTCAGGCAGGAGGATCAATGGAACAGGATTGAAGATCCAGAAATGAACCCACACACCTATGGCCACTTGATCCTCGACAAAGAGGCTGAAAACATCCAATGGAAAAAAGATAGCCTTTTCAACAAATGGTGCTGGTTCAACTGGAGGTCAGCATGCAGAAGAATGCGAATTGATCCATCCTTGTCTCCTTGTACTAAGCTCAAATCCAAATGGATCAAGGACCTCCACATAAAGCCAGACACTCTGAAGCTAATAGAAAAGAAACTGGGGAAGACCCTTGAGGACATCGGTATAGGGAGAAAGTTTCTGAACAGAACACCAATAGCGTATGCTCTAAGAGCAAGAATTGACAAATGGGACCTCATAAAATTACAAAGTTTCTGTAAGGCAAAGGACACCATCAAGAGGACAGATCGGCAACCAACAAATTGGGAAAAGATCTTCACCAATCCTACATCAGATAGAGGGCTAATATCCAATATATATAAAGAACTCAAGAAGTTAGACTCCAGAAAACCAAACAACCCTATTAAAAAATGGGGTACAGAGTTAAACAAAGAATTCTCACCTGAAGAACTTCGGATGGCGGAGAAACATCTTAAAAAATGCTCAACTTCATTAGTCATTAGGGAAATGCAAATCAAAACAACCCTAAGATTTCATCTTACACCAGTCAGAATGGCTAAGATTAAAAATTCAGGAGACAGCAGGTGTTGGAGAGGGTGTGGAGAAAGAGGAACACTCCTCCACTGCTGGTGGGGTTGCAAATTGGTACAACCACTCTGGAAATCAGTCTGGCGGTTCCTCCGAAAACTGGGCACCTTACTTCCAGAAGATCCTGCTATACCACTCCTGGGCACATACCCAGAAGACTCCCCACCATGTAATAAGGATACATGTTCTACTATGTTCATAGCAGCCCTATTTGTAATTGCCAGATGCTGGAAAGAACCCAGGTATCCCTCAACAGAAGAGTGGATGCAAAAAATGTGGTATATCTACACAATGGAGTACTATTCAGCCATTAGAAACAATGAATTCATGAAATTCTTAGGCAAATGGATGGAGCTAGAGAATATCATATTAAGTGAGGTAACCCAGACTCAAAAGGTGAATCATGGTATGCACTCACTAATAAGTGGATATTAACCTAGAAAACTGGAATACCCAAAACATAATCCACACATCAAATGAGGTACAAGAAGAAAGGAGGAGTGGCCCCTGGTTCTGGAAAGACTCAGTGAAACAGTATTCAGCAAAACCAGAACGGGGAAGTGGGAAGGGGTGTGTGGGAGGACAGGGGAAGAGAAGGGGGTTTGCGGGACTTTCGGGGAGTGGGGGGGCTAGAAAAGGGGAAATCATTTGAAATGTAAATAAATTATATCGAATAAAAAAAAAAAAAAAGAAAGAAATGTAGTCCTTTAAGAAAAGAGACGACATTAGAATATGTGCGCAAACACACATTAGAAGAAATTGATTATCATAGCAAAATGGCTTCGAAAATGTGAAGTTTTAAAAATAGGTCAGGAAGTGAAGACTAGAAAGGAAATGTAGCAAAGACATAAGTTACTGGAGAGGGTGTGGCCGAAGTAATGCCAGAGAGAAGTGCTCCTCTCGCAGTGAGAACAACAGAAAGCAGAAAATGGGATCTCCAGGGCTTTCTGCAGATGGTGTGGCCTTCTCTACACTGCTCAGGATAAGCACTCCAAAAACATGTATGTCTCAAAAAATAAAAATGTTCAATGATTCTCACCAGGAAAGAGAATATTCAAAAGTTATGATTTAAACAATTTTATTCTTTGAAAAATAAAAAAGAAATTTGAATAAGTAGAAAACAACGTAATGGTAATGCTAACATTCTCTCTTCTTTACCAGCTCACCCAGATGTGAGCGAGTTCTATAGTCACATCTTCCCTACCACAAGAGACTGTATCCCCCAAAATTGTGACCTGATCCAATCTCTTTCTCTTTTAAGTTGCTTTTTTGACATAGATTTGTTAACAACGATGAGAAAAGTAGTTAATATAAAGTCCTCCAGAGTACATTTGGAGTGTGGGTTGGAGCCTAAAATCCAACTCAAGAGCAAAATACATGTCACCGAATCTATTAGAAAGAAAAAAGTTCCTAAAAGTATATCACAAACATAAAATGTTATCAAATGGAATGGGAAGCAGCAGTAAACGAAAGTGAGCACACAAAAGGAAGTATGTATGCAAAAGTTACGTGAAAAGCATAGGTCAGTGCCTATGCGTGAGAAAAAACAGCTGGAAGCAGCCTGGGTGTAAGCAGAGTCACAGAAGGCATGGTTGAGATTTGTGCTTCCAAGTCCAAGAAAAGCAACATCTAACAGGAATGTGGTCAGCTATAATTAAGAAAGAACTGTGCAAATAGCCTATGGGTCTCTCTCTCTCTCTCGGGTCTCTCTCTCTCTCTCTCTCTCTCTCTCTCTCTCTCTCTCTCTCTCGGGAGAAAATGGAAAATGTTGTTCCAAGAAGAATGATTCAGCAACAACACCGACTGGAGACATGAGATCAAGGGATGAACATTAGAACAAACTTCCAGGAAAAAAGAAGAGGAAAATCAGTTAGTCTTGGAAAGATGTGCATAGCTTTGCTAAGGCAAAACTGAACAGGTAAAAAGGGAGGGAGGGAGAGGTCACTAAGACATTTTAAAAACAAGAGCACAGATGGGAATGGACTGAAGGGAACCGACTGCAGCTGTGCGAGGAGGCATTGTCTGTCTCACGTTGGGGACTCATCATTAAAAAACACTTCTTGGAAGGCAAGTAGTTCTCAGATAAGCAAAGGTCTGTCTGTCTTCAACAATGCAAAGGCAGTCTTTAGATTATGTGCTCCTGAGAGTACAGCTAGATTCAAAATAATGATTGCAAGTAGAAAGGGGTGAAACTAGTGGACCTGTAGAAAAGTCCTATATTAGTAGAAATTACTCAAAATGTATGATCCACTAAAGAACTATGGTGTGATACAGGTAAGCAATAACAAGATATCATTATTTTCTCTAATCAGAAGTTTGAGGCTTAAAAGGTTGAATAACTCGTTGAAATGAACCTAAGATGAGTAAAAGAACCATGATTAGAAGCCCACTTAGAGCTAACTCCAAATTATTTAACTGATACAGGTTACAGTCTCATGATTTGCAATCAAGAGAGAACCTAGACTCTTTCAAAAAAAATCATTGTACAAAATAAGAACCTGGAAGGAAAAAAAAAAAACAAAACAATACACTGTTAGAATTGTTCAGTTGAGAATCAGTACCACAGTTAGAGCAGAGGATGCAGGGAAATTAATGCTATAAAATGGCTTCCCAATGTTCTCAGGGCGGAAGTGAAGTGGGACAGAGGGAGGACATGGAAGAAGGAGGCATGTTTATGAACAAAGACGTACAAAGCTGCCTTAACACTTGCTCAGTTGAAACCAAAGGCTACCAAAGTGGAAACTGAATGAAAACACACTGCTCAGATGGCCATAGGTTTCTCTATTCTGCTTCATGAAAACCACAGTCCAAGTCGACGACTGAGAAAGACTGTAACCATGTGGAGCCTAGTCCAGTGAGATAAGGAGTTCCTGCACTGGGAATCTGCTTAGACGACACCTCTCGTCTGGGCGATATTTCCTACAACAGGCTATAAGCTTGGATGCTGCCATCCCAGGGCTTCTTTCAACACCCTCCCCTTGCTTGGGTTGTCCCCTGAAATGAATCTCTCAAATTCCTCAATTTCTCTCTTCTAGGTACTGCGGTATCTCTCCAAGAGAAGATCAGAATTGACTCAGGAGGGCAGCTGGCAGTATGGAGATCCTCACAAGTATGGTCTACACCTGGTGTGTCACAGACACTAGCTAGGAATCTGTCTGCTTTTGTAAGAAGAGTATAAAGAAAGCAGAAAGTTTCTTTTCAAGTTTTGTACAAGTCTCTGGCTAGCAAACCTTCTATGCTGCATGCATATGATTTATGGTTTGTTACACTGGTGAGAGGATAGGAGGTGAGTCACCCTTCATCTCTGTGCAGATGGGAGCTACTGAGCCAAAGGTACTAGATCAGTTGTTCACTATCTGTGAGCCCAATGTGTTCCAGACAACTGGAACGTGTCTCTGGTCTAGCTTCTATCCATGCAGTTGATTTTAACTTTAGTGCTATCAAAAGCAAAGAAACCTATGCAGTGAGAATCCCTGTTGTAGTCTGTGTTATTGAAAGGGTTACTATATTGATTTCAAAGTCAAAGTGAAGATGTAACTTTCAGAAAGATGCCTCTTCATTAATTACGGGCCCGTGTAAAGATGGTACAACATTTTGACATAATTTGTTAGTAAATAATGTCTTAGGTCTGAAGGAAAAGAATATCCCATGGTTTGTATAAAAGCATGTGTTTTCCTTTTAAAAATAATACGAGCCATTTTAATGTAGGGGAAGTGGGATGGAGAAAGAAAATGCTTAATCTTAAGTATTCTTGACATACCAAGTGATCAAACACCCCACAAGTTCCCCTTCCTTGTTCTCTTGCAAGTTCATGGTCTCTCTTCTCCATTAATTTTGTTACATACATATCATTGTGCATACATCAATACACAAATACAAGCTGCTCAGTCTGTAAATGTCACACACACACACACACCACCATAGATAGATAGAAAGACAGACAGACAGGCAGGCAGACAGACAGACAGACAGAAAGACAGACAGATATGTTTTCATGGTTGATAATTTGGTATTGAGTATTGGATAACCTAGGTGTGAATTTCCCTAGAGAAAACTACTTCTGCTCTTGGGCATTCCTGAGTTGCCTGTAATTATATTATCATCTCAAAAAATAATTAAAAAGAAAGAGAACAAGAGTAGACAGATAATGAAATAAAATTAATTCTAATCGCGAGAGCAAAATTAATGCCCAATTGCTCTATCACCCACGCTTAGAACCTCGGAGTCCTTATTGATTTATTACTTCCTGAGGCCAAGCCCTTACTTCTGTTTGGCTGAATTATTTCATGGCCCCTTAATGACAGCCCCAGAAGCATTCTCACCATCACAAATCCATCCTGTGGGCCACATCAGACTAATTTTAATAATTACTTCAGAAGCCTAATGTCTGTTAAGTGCTCTAGTTCTGCTGTCAACTCAAGCTTGTTAGATGATTTAAATATCTACCATTAGGCTTAAGAGGTGGTCATAATGCTGACGACAACTGGATTATTTCAGTTGAGAACAAGAAGAAAGTCTACCTACATTTTGACAACTTATTAAAATTATTCATAAAATAGGTGGAATAGCGTTGGCATATAGTAAGCTTCCAAAGCAGTTATACTGCATTGTGATCATATATGTTCCCTGGATTCCAAATCTTTACTTCTGACCACCAATCCTAGGGTCATAATCAAGGCCACAATAATGATATTCAATAATGATATTTCTTATCTCCCCGTTAAACAGATACTCAGTTTCCCATCTATTTAAACTCATTTTCTCATGTAGCCTCACAGTATTCGCTCACATTTTTTCATGATATTTACTCTAAGTGCAAAGATACTTGCACATTCTTTGTAAAAATTTAAATTGTATTATAATTATGGGTGGGATTGAGCCACTGTGTGCGTGTGAAGGTCACAAGGGTATTTTGTGGAGCTGGTTCTATCCGTCCATTTTGACGTGGGTTCCAGGATCTAACACAGCACACTGTGTTTCAGAGGAAAACTCTATGGCCTGCGATCTGATCTCACAAGCTCATGGCTCCTATATACTTTTAAAAACATGCAAAAATTAATATTATGATAAGAAGCTTTTCATGGCTATGTTAATTCTTAATGTTTTTCTCTCTTCTGATGTCACAACTCTCACATGAAATAAAGTTTCTGTCCTTATTTTATACATGTAAATCTATACAGCTCCTATTATTACTCTATACTAGATATAGTTCTATAATCTATTGAGATATAATTGCTCCATTACCAATGAAATGAAATCCTTACTAGAAGAGATATCTACCAACTCTCTGTTAATCTCAACTCTGCAACCCAGATTATGACAATGCAGCCAATACACTCACACAGTCTCTCATACCATGAAATGCACCATCATATTCTTCACTGGGACCACATAAATTGACAATACTCAAGAAAAGCTAGTCAAGCAAGACAACGAAGCCACTAGGAGCCCTATTTCCAGGGAAAAGACCACATGTCCAGACACAAGAAAATAAGGAGCTTTGGTGGGGGGGCATGACGACACACACCTTTAATCCCAGCATTTAATTGGCAGAGAAAAGCAGATTTCTGAGTTCAAGGCCAGCCTGATCTAGATAGTAAGTTCCAGGGAAGCCAGGACTAGAGGGGGAGGTGGGGAGAGGAAGAGGAAGAGGAAACTTTCAAGAACACAAACCTTAGCACTTATATATCATGAGTCACCTCAAGAGTACAGAAGCACATAATATTTTCTATGGACATGGAGGGATAAATTGAAGAGCAAACATCAACAAAATGGACACAAAAAATGGTTGCAAGGTCAAAACGAAACACAAGAATACATAAATAAAGAAAAAAAGAAAGTAAAATTCTAGATTAAAAAAATGACAAAAGTCAAAGACCAGAAAAAATTAAAACTAATATGATGTCTATAAACTTTCTTATTATGTATAGAAACTCTGATAAAAGCATTTGTTATATTTTTAACATTTAAATATTTAAAAATGGTCAAGAGTAAAAAAGGCTACAAGAGGTTTAAAAACATCATAAATCCTAAATGCACACATTCTAAAACTAGCTTTACATGCAAGCAAACTTTTAAGAATTTTATAACATGTTACTTTGTTCTAGAAAAAGTACAGCTAATTGGCTATAAAAGGACTGAAAACTTCCTAAATTTAGACTCTTATGTGAATCTATGAAAATAAATGCAAATATATGCATGTATTTGGGTAGAAAAGTTTCTGGAAATACCACTTATATAATATGCATATATATATATAATATATATATGACATATGTTATATATTAATATAAATATAATTTAATCAGTATATTATAACTTGATATATATAGAAACATGGAATGAAAAATAAATAATAGAATATTTTTAAAATATAAAAATTCTGTTTTAAACTGAAAAAAATCTGGAAATACAAAGAAATGAGAGTTTACAACATATGCTGTAAATGCATGACATTATGTTTTACAGAAGACAAATAATTTAACCTTCAATGTCTAGGAAAGACATTTTACAAGACTATTCAAATATTTCAAAAAATTACTGCATATCTTAATCAACTAGGAAGTAAGACAAATCCATTAATATGGCTTAGGGCATCCTCCAAAAATACAATCAGTGGTGGGACATTACATCAATTCTCTATGAACACAGACCTAAAGTATGGATGTGTCCTACTGGTACTTATACTTAAAAGTACAATGAAGCAAATGAACTAACAAAAGAAATGGAAATAAGAAACAAAGCAGCAAGTTAACATTATTCAGAGAAGCTGTGAGAGTTCTTGTAGAAATTCAAAAAAATCCATAGAATTAATCTTTAAAATCTATACCATAATTCAGCAATGCTGCCCAACACAAGATCAATAAATAAAAAATCTAAAATGTACATGTATCATTAAAAACCAGCCAGAGGAATTAACTCATACAATCCTGTTCTCAAAAGAAGAAAATAAAACAAATAAAATAAAAGCTAAAGCAATAAGAAGAATTTTAAAGATTTCCAGCATTCACAGGGAAAAAACATGTAACTTCACCAAACACACAGCACTAAGGATGAATAACTACATTTATCATAAGGATGGAATCATTGAACACATCAAATATTTCAAAATCATACTTTCTTCAAAATATTTTTTCAGTTATTGTCTTTATTTGAAAAATGATAATGATAAACTGACAAAATTTAAAACAGAGAGATGTGACTTCACTTCATATAACACACTTCGGAATCTTTAGTGTTTATGGCCCAGCAAGCAGTGTTGGAAAAGGGTAAACACTCAGACAAGGAAGTTGGGATAAGGACTATGAAAGGACCTGAAAATGACGGCAGCAGCAGCTACATGATGATATTTATTCTTAAAGGACCAGTGGAGAAGCAGTAGGGAATTCAATAAAAAAAGGATTGATTATCCAATCAAAAATTAAATTGCATTTGATATCATAGGAAAAAGAAAGAGTAACAAATATACCAATAATTTGATCATTAAATACATCAAAATAAAGAAAAGTTTAAAAATATTAGGAGAAGACATAAGAGAATAGCTTTATAATTTGCTCATAACAAATGACCTTAAAAACAAAAGTATAAAGTCTAAAAAGAAAATGGACAGGCCAACCCTAAATTTAAAAATCTGTATGATAAAAGACACAAAAGGTTATTTATCTTACTAGCAACTAACAACTAGTTTAAAAAATACAAAACAAAATCTCCCTTCACTGATTAAAAACGATAAGCAAATCAATTTAAAAAAAAATACTGGAAAATGGGAAACAGATATACACTGGAAACTCAAGAGGTACTCAACACATAAGGAGAATCTGATGAATAAAGAAATATAAATTAAAACAGCAAAATAGTGTTGTACAGATATCAAGCAGCTGAAATAAAGTGCTCAATGGTGACAACTTAGAATAGAGTTCCCTACGTGTCTGTAAAGTATCATATATACAAGTACCGGTCTCTGCCAGGAAGGGGCACACCGTGGTAAACTTACAGATCACTTTTTGTTTGAAACATTGCCAACTATCATATGCCTGCAGGGCATAAAGTTAATGAAGAGTGCCACCCATATTCTGTATCAAACAGTAGTCGACAAACAGCTTAGTAAAATGGATGCAGACAGCCAGTAATTGATGTAACGACCAAGACAGCTGGGTGAGGTGACAGATTACAGGCAGTGTGGACTCCAGGTTGTATGCTGCCAAGACTCAATGGGGATGACATTAGCTGAAATATCTAACACAGGGGAGACAGAAACTGTAGAGACCATATCCACCGGTTAGGAACTGTCCCCGGTTGAGGGATGGGGCCAATCCCCCCTCTCATCTCAAAAAATTTAACCCACAATTGTTCATGTCTGAAGAAACTACAGGGACTAAGAGTGGAGCAGAGACTGAAGGAAAGGCCATCCAGAGACTGCACCACCTGGAGATCCATCCCATCTGCAGACACCAAACCCAGACACTATTGCTCATACCAAGAAGCTCTTGCTGACAGGCTCTGCCATAGCCTAACCTATACAGATGTGGATGTTTGCAGCCAACCATACGACTGAGCATGGGGACCTTAGTGGAGGAGTGAGGGGGAAGGACTGAAGGAGTAGGGGCTTGCAACCACATAGGCAGAACAAAAACCTCAGTTAGCTGGACCCCCCCCCACCCAACCAAAGCTCCCAGGGACTAAACCTCCAACCAAAGAGTGCACATGGAGGGACCCATGGCTCCACTGCATATGTAGCAGCGGAGGGCCTTGGTCCCGTGGAGGCTCGATGCCCTAGTGTAGGGGAATGCTAAGGTGATGAGGTAGGAGTGAGTGTGTAAGCAGGGAATCACCCTCACAGAGGGAGGGGGAGGGGATGAGATGGGGACTAGCAGAAGGGAAACCAAGAAGGGAATATTTGAAATGTAAAGAAATAAAATAACCAATTAAAAAAATGAGGGGAAAAAAAGATAACCGGGAAGGATACAGTGGCATTTTCAGCATAGCTCTCCCATAAAGAAGAGTCCTGAATACAAAATACTGAGATTTGAAATGTAGAATTGAGGAGAAAGATTGGAGTGAGATAGACCAGACCTCCATGTAGAGTGGGTGCAGATACAGGAGACGAATGAAACCTGAAGAAGAAGAAGAAAAAACCCTGTGTTTCTCAACAATGGGAGGTTATAAAAAGCAGTCTAATTCATCATAAGAAAAAGAGTGAAGAAATGGTGAGTGTGTGGGTAACAATCCAAAATAGTGTCTGTGGTGAGAATATTCATTGCTATGAAATATGCTTCAGACAGTGATTCAACTGGGATGAAGACTAATAATAGCTTTCAATGTGAAATTGATTTTTGACTTAGAAGAAACTTGGTCAACGGGTAACAATAAATGATCACGGTGATCTTAAAAGAAAGGGGACTGTGGCATAATTCTGTTTTTTTCCCCTAGAAGAGCATAACACTGGGAAAACACAAGTCAAGGAACTTTCTTAGCGTGATGAAAATATTGTAGTATTTTATACAGAGCACAGTGATTGAGCAGAGGAGGTAAACTGGAAAAGTTGTAAGAGGGGAGAAACAACTCAAGCAGACAGCACAGAGTGTCCAGCAAAGTGCAGAGATCCTCATATCACAGCAAGGATACTTCTGCTTCAAACATCCACTTCAAGGAAGAGCCACGGGAATGAAACCCGGATCTGACAGGCTAGATGCTTGGGCAGGGGGAGGGGAGATCACTGGCTCCTTTATTGCTTTTTTTATTCCAGAAAAGAAAGAAGCCAGAGCCATCATATGAAAATAAAGAGGCGTAAAAGAGTGTAAACACCGAGGAAAGAAAAGCATAGGTATCCACTGTTCATCATCCTGAAACATTATCTTAGGGAAATGTAAGTGCTGTGCCTTACACACCAGCGTCTCCTGACCAGGCCTCATAAACACAAGGATGTGTTGAGAAATATGTCATTTACGGAGAGAATAAAATATTTCCGAAATCTCAGGCCGAGATGTGGTATGCATATGACACACCTCTCCTCAGGACTCAAGGATCTCTGGATAAGAGTAAGTGAAAAGATTAAAAGAGACAGAGGAAATGAATGACTCTAAAAAGATAGTATTTCCTGCACACAATAGGGTAGATGCATACATGACTCACAGGGGTTGAGACTGCATGCACCTGTGCAACTCAAGCCAGACAAAATTCTAGGACAGAGCAGGGAAGGCTGGCGTCCCCTTGCATCCTTAGCTGAGAAGGTTTAGCATTTGATTGCTGCTGGGAAAGAGAAAGCCAGTGCAACCATGCCCAGTGATAACTACTCTCCAGGGAAAGATCAAAGCCAGGAGTAGCTGGCTAATGCAAAGTTGGCTTGATGAGCAGAGAAAAGGAAGGAATTAAATTGGGTGGGTAGGAAGGTAGGAGAGAGGTTGGGCAAGAGGGAGGAATATGATCAAAATGTACAATATGAAATTCTCTAAGAATTAATAAAAACATTACAAAAATCAACTTAGTAGTTAATATAGCATTGCTTTGACTGAAATATAAAGGTATTAACTGTTACAGAATAGCAACAAAATATACTTTTTCTTTTCTTTTTTATTTATTTTTGGTAGGAGCTAGAGAGATGGGTTTGCCAGTAAAGAGCTTGTGTGGAACCCATCTAAAAATAAAAATAAAAAAAAGTCCAGATGAGATGTAGTCCTTGCTATGGGGAAGACAAGTGAGGCTCATTCCAAAATATTTATTTTCATTTTTCTAAGCCCTGAAATTCCACAAACCAGCATAGAATAGATGAAGGGGATTTAATTTTGCTTTTAGAAGTTCAGGCTGCACATTTCATTTAAAAAGAAACAAACTAACTAAATTGTTTTGAATCATAACTTTATTACTTCAATACACCAGACTGAGTAAAATCTTCAAAGATGTCAATATAATTTCTGCTTTTGAATATTAGACAATAAGTACTATCCTCATTTATTGTGAAATAATTGTTCCCTGTCATGGGTCTATCATAGCTGGAAATTTATATAAATTTTAGAGTATTAAGAAAACTACAGAAAGAATTAATGTTCATGAACTAAACAAATGTTATGTTAAACTTGCTATGAAAACAACATTTTAATACTATGCTTGTGACATATGCTAGCAAATGTCACAAATTAAATGTTTATAATCGTTACATATTACAAATGATATAATCATTACAACTGAGTTTTGGATGCATTCAAATTTGAAATATAAACCGAAATTCTGTCTACTATGCAATAGGCATCATTATCTTTAAGTAATGGGATTGGACTTAGCTGAATAAAACATGAGAACAAATTATGCAAGAAACAATTTATAGCAAATTAAGCAAATATGCTAGTAGAAGAAGTTATAGTTGGACAATTATATATAAGTTAGAGTATAGAACTAACTTGGAATAATTTTTCATTAAAGTGTGTATTTTGTAATTAAACCAACATTCATCTTTGCTACTAGTAGTCATATGTAGTCAAGTATTTGAAAGTTACTCACAGACAACATTATAAAAACATTTCATTGCCTGGTTAAACCAAAGTTTCATTTATATTTTTTTTTAAGTTTTATGATATATAAATGGGCATATAAAGATAATTATGCATAAATGTTATGTTAATGTTTAGAGTATGCCAATTCCATTATTAAATTATTTATTATTATTAATAATAAAACTATTCTTAACAATAAAAGAACTACAGGGGGAATCACCATGCCTGACCTCAAGCTGTACTACAGAGCATTAGTGATAAAAACTGCATGGTATTGGTACAGAGACAGGCTGGAAGAGCAATGGAATAGAATTAAAGACCCAGAAATGAACCCACAGACCTATGGTCACTTGATCTTTGACAATGGAGCTAAAACCATCAGTGGAAAAAAGACGCCATTTTCAACAAATGGTTCTGGTTCAACTGAAGGTCAGCATGTAGAAGAATGCAAATTGATCCATTCTTATCTCCCTGTACAAAGCTCAAGTCCAAGTGGATCAAGGACCTCCACATAAATCCAGATTCACTGAATTTAATAGAAGAGAATGTGGGGAAAAACCTCAAATACACGGGCACAGAGGAAAAGTTCCTGAACATATCAACAATGACTTATGCTCTAACATCAAGAGTTGACAAATGGGACCTCATAAAATTGCAAAATTTATATAAGGCAAAGGACACTGTCAATAGGGCAAAATGGCACCCAACAGATTGGGAAAATATCTTTACCAATCCTACATCTGATAGAGAACTAATATCCAATATATGCCAAGAACTCAAGAAGTTAGAATCCAGGAAACCAAATAATCCTATTAAAAAATGGCAAACAGCTAAACAGAGAATTAGCAACTGAGGAAACTCAAATGATTGAGAAGCACCTAAAGAAATGTTCAACATCCTTAGTGATCAGGGAAATGCAAATCAAAACAGTCCTGAGATTCCAACTCATACCAGTTAGAATGGCTAAGATGAAAAACTCAGGTGACAGCAGATACTGGCAAGGATGTGGAGAAAGAAGAACACTTCTCCATTGCTGGTGGGATTGCAAGCTGGTACAACCACTCTGAAAATCAGTCTGGTGGTTCCTCAAAAAATTGGACATAGTACTACCTGAAGACCCAGCAATATCATTCCTGGGCATATACCAAGAAAATGCTCCAACATGTAAAAAGGACACATGCTCCACTATGTTCATAGCAGCCATATTTATAATAGCCAGAAGCTGGAAACAATCCAGATGTCCATCATCAGAGGAATGGATACAGAATATGTGGTACACTTACACAAAGGAATACTACTCAGCTATTAAAAGCAATGACTTCATGAAATTCACAGGCAAATGGGTGGAACTTGAAAGTATCATCCTGAGTGAAATAACTCAGTCACAAAAGAATACACAAGGTATGTACTCACTTATAAATCAATATTATCCCAAAGTTTGGAATACCCAAGATTTAATTCACAGACCATGTGAAGTCCACATAGAAGACCAAAGTGTGGTCTTCCAGATGCTTCAGTGTTTCTTAGAAGGGAGAACAAAATACTCACAGGGGGAAATATGGAGACAACTTGTGGAGCAGAGACTGAAGGAAAGGCCATCCAGAGAATGCCCCACCTGGTGATCCATCCCATATACAGGCACCAGACCTGGATGTGATTGTAGATGCTGGGAAGTGCTTGCTGACTGGAGCCTGATACAGCTGTCTCCTGAGAGGCTCTATCAGAGCCTGACAAATACAGAGGCAGATGCTCGCAGCCAACCATTGAACGGAGCGTAGGACCCCTGATGGAGGAGTTGGAGAAGGGAGTGAAGGAGCTGAGGGTGTTTGCAGCCCTGTGGAGAGAGCAACACTGACAAACTGCTGACCAGATACCCCGGATGATGATGATGATGTTCAAGCCCCAAGGACTGGACCACCAACCATAGAGTACACATGGAGGGACCATTGGTTCTGGCTGAATACGTGTTGTTCTTGTTGGAAGTCAGTGGGAAGAGAGGCCCTTGGGCCTGAGGGTACCCCAGTGTAGGCAGGGCAGAAAGATGGGAGTGGGTAGGTGGGTGAGGGAGCACCCTCACAGAGGCAGGAGGAGGGGGGCTGGAATAGGGGGTTTCTGAAGGGGAGACCTGGTAAAAGGAAAACATTTGAAATGTAAATAAAGAAAATATCCAATAAAAATGAAAGAAAGAAAAAATAGAAAAAAACAATATAAATAATATTATTAATTTTATTGAATGATAATGTTGTTTTTTAATATAATCTTCATTTACATTCCAAACAGTAAAACCTTTTCCAGTTTCCCCCCTCCCCCAAAACCCCCAACCCTTCTCCCAGCCCATGCCTCCAAGTATGCCCCTCCACCTGACCCACTCCCACCTTCCCCCCTCGACTTTCCTTTGTTGGGGCCTCTATTGAGCCTTCACCTGACCAAGGACCACTCCTCCCACTGATGCCCAACAAGGCATTTCTCTGCCACATTTTTGTCTGGAACCATGTGTACACTTTGGTTGATGGCTTAGTCTCTGGGAGTCCTGGGGCATCTGGGTGGCCAACATTGTTGTTCTTCTCATGGGGCTGTAACCCCTTCAGCTCCTCTGGACCACCCTCCATTGGGGTGGACCTCCTGCATTGGGGACACCACCACGCCCAGACCAGTGGTTGGCTGCTAGCATCTGCCTCTCTATATGTAAGACTCTGGCAGGGCCCCTCTGGAGACAATCATGGCATGCTCCTTTTGGTATGTTCTTCTTGGCATCCATAATAGTGTCGGGGTTTGGTGACTGTTTATAGGATGAATCCCCAGGTAGGGCAGTCTCTGGGTGGCCTTTACTTCACTTTCTGCTCCACACTTTGGCTCCTTTATTGCTTCTGTGAGTATGTTGTTCACTTTCTCAGAGGAACCAAAGCACCCTCATTTAAGTCCTCCTTTTTGAACTTCCTGTGCTCTGTGAATTGTAATTTGTTTATTTTGACTAACATCCACTTATCAGTGAGTGCATACCATGTGTCTTCTTTTGTGATTGGGTTACCTTGCTCAGAATGACACTTGCTAGTTCTATCCATTTGCCTAAGAGTTTCATGAATTCATTCTTTTTAAAAGCTGAAGCCGGGCGGTGGTGGTGCATGCCTATAATCCCAGCACTTGGGAGGCAGAGGCAGGCGGATTTCTGAGTTCAAGGCCAGCCTGGTCTGAAGAGTGAGTTCCAGGAGAGCCAAGGGCTACACCAAGAAATCCTGTCTGGGGGGGGGGGGGAAGCTCAATAGTACTCCATTGTGTATATATACCATAGTTTCTGTATCATTCCTCTGTTGAAGGACACCTGGGTTCTTTCCAGCTTCTGACTATTATAAATAAGGCAGTTATAAACATAGTGGAGCATGTGTCCTTATATGTAGAAGCATCTTCTGAGTATATGCCCAGGAGTGGTATAGCTGGGTCTTCAGGTAGTACTATGTCTAATTTTCTGAAGAATCACCAAACTATTTCCAGAGTGGTTTTACCAGCTTGCAATCCCACCAACAATGGAGAAGTGTTCCTCTTTCCCCATATCCTCTCCAGCATCTGCTGTCACCCTGGGTTTTTCATCTTAGCCATTCTGACAGGTATAAGGTGGAATCTCAGTGTTGTTTTGATTTATATTTCCCTAATAATTAAGTATGCTGAACATTTCTTTAGGTGCTTTAGAGCCATTTGAGTTTCCTCAGTTGATATTTCCCTGTTTAGATCTGTACCCCATTTTTAATAGGGTTATTTTACTCTCTGGAGACTAATTTCTAGAGTTCTTTATACATATTGGATATTAGCCCTGTATCAGATATAGGATTAGTAAAGATCTTACCCCAATTTGTAAGTTGCCATTTTGTTGTATTGACTGTGTTCTTTGCCTTACAGAAGCTTTGCAGTTTTATGAGGTCCCACTTGTCAATTCTTGTTCTTAGAACATTAGCCATCGGTGTTCTATTTAGGAACTTTCCCCCTGCGCCCATGTGTTCAAGATTCTTCCCCGCTTTCTCTTCTATAAGCTTCAGTGTGTCTGGTTTGATATAATTCCAGGTTCTTTTCTCTGATGTTGTTCTGCATTTTTCCTATTTCATTTCTTCAAAGCAATGCATAGTGTCCCAGGTCCTGAAGATTCAGGAACAAGTAGAGTTTGCCACTGTACCTTTCATGCGATTCATCTTTAATATACTCCCTTCTTCAAGTATGTTATTGCTAAAACTTCTCTTTCCTAGTGACTTATATAATGGGTGACCATTAATTTTTATTACTTATTGGTAGAGAAAATGTAGAAATTTTACTTCATGTTTCCAGTCTCCTTTATGTTGGCTACTAAGTCTAGAATTTATGTCATGTTGTTGGGACAATTGTATTTAAAGGCTCTGTTGGAGATAGGTAATAATTGAAATTACTCTTTTAGAAATGAAATTGCACAATCATTCCTCAAAATCTGTAAAATTAGCTCTTCTTTTTTTCTTATATTGTCATATTAATTTTATTTCTATTCAAAATGTCTTGGTTCTAAAAAAAAAAGAAGAAAGAAGAAAGTAAAAGAAAAAAGACAAAGACAAAAAGGAAAAGAATATCCTTGCAGAAGTGCCTGCAGCTTGGGATTTACTTGATTCCAAATGTAATTGAGTTCTCAAGGGAGATTAGACATAATAGTTATTATTAGGGAAATTCTAGGACCTCCATTAAAGGTACAGTCCTGCTTAGCACACTTGTTTTCAGAATTTTTTTTATTCGATATATTTTTTATTTACATTTCAAATGATTTCCCCTTGGGATACAAATTGGAAAGGAAGAAGTCAAACTATCGCTATTTGCAGACGATATGATAGTATACTTAAGTGACCCAAAAAACTCCACCAGAGAACTCCTACAGCTGATAAACAACTTCAGCAAAGTGGCAAGTTATAAAATCAACTCAAGCAAATCAGTAGCCTTCCTATACTTAAAGGATAAGCAGGCTGAGAAAGAAATTAGGAAAATGACACCCTTCATAATAGCCACAAACAATATAAAATTAGCTCTTCTAATCTTCCATCATCTTTTTTGACTATGCCAAGGTATTAGTTCTCTGCCACAGTTGATCTCCAACACTACTTTGAGCGCCATCACACTTGAAAGTGTTCTCGCTTGAGAAAGCAGTGAAGGAACTGCTTGGGGCATCTGAGTTCTGGAAGCCTTCGTTATTTTTTGTTTTAATTTAAATACCAAGGAGGCTTTCACAGCAGAGGACAAAAGATCCTAAGTGGGGGATGATAAAACATAGGTGATATGAAGGCATAAAGGCATTGTGGGAGATTTAAGTGGAGTGGAGGGTGGGAGAACAGGACAAAAGATCAAGTGGAAAGAAGGATAATAACATGAAGTATATTTTTTAAAAACCATATGAAATTTTACTATTTCACAAGCTTCTTCTCCAAGAGCTTAAAAGGAATTAGTCTGTATGGGAAATATTGTTCTTACCAGAGGCTATGGGTGGCAAATAGAAGTATGCTATGGTCATAGGACATGAAGAAATGATGCTAGTACTTACCAGAGAGTTTCCTATGTGCTGCTAGCTTTCATACTACTAAAAGGTGCAATGTAGGCTGCTGACCAAGTAAAGTCACCAACATTCTTTTTTGTCTGTAAAGTCCAAGAGCCCCAATAACTGCCTGTAAGAGTGCCCATGGCTGCAATGGTGGCACAAATGTTACAGAAGCAAACAGTTTCTTTATGATGGGATTTGAACCCTGCACCTTAGAAGAGGACTCACACTTGGTAGTATAACTCAACTAAGATCTGGCTAGGGATACAGGCTCCCAGTCGAACTACTAGTATTATTTTGATATATGCACATATCATCAAACTGCCTTCTAAATGCATATTTGATATCAATAGATTGGTAGAGTTTTCAATATTCATTAAAGAAATGTCTGTGTATGGTGAAAATCAGTCAACACAAAAACGTACAAGTAGTCAAGAAAGACCCAGGTTAAAACAGTGTCTTTCATATATAACAAGACCAATATCCTTAAGAACTCAGGGGCCTCTATGCCTATCCGAGGAGATACTGACACCTAACAGTTGCTAAGAGAGGAAGTATCAGTTTCCTTTAGCCGACTATTATCTCGTGTGTATATGGCCAGTACTAATTGGACTCACTAGGCAATCTAAAAGGAGGATATAAAAAGAGGGAGGGTGAATCTAATAAGTGTTAAGGGAAAGAATAGGATGTGAATGTTACCTAAACACTTTATACACATACATGAAACTATCAAAGAACTAGTATAAATATTGTGTTAAAGAAATAATAATACATACCCCTAAAGACCAAAATTATTTCACTCCTAGAGTAAATAGAAATTATAGATTTCTGAGACTTGATTTTTATTGTTATAAAACATGCATGTGACTTCATTTTTCTAAATAACATTAAGAGAAAACATCAGAGTATACTGTATTCATAGGCTTTGAGAGAACATCCATGGCTTATTGATCTAATTAAGAAGCTCCAGGATAAAATGTGATTCAGCATAGGTTTTGGCTTTGGTGGACAAATGCATACTGTTCAACAAATTAAAAACAAGGCCCCATGGAAAAAATGAAGGGAATTCAAGTCAAGAAGACTTGCGACTTGGAGGTCAGATCTCTAGAATTTTGGGTATATGTTCCACATGGATGGGATTTACTAGAGAGAGCATAAATAAGCCTGTCCTTCATAGAGGCGCAAGACTGTCATTTGTGGCTCTTTTATTTTCTATAAAATCGGAGATGTGTAAGCCGCTTAGTCATTTAGACAATGTGTTGCTCTGAAGCCTTATCTAGCTGCTCCTCTGAGCCTCTCACACGTCCTGACACCACTGACAAGGACAAAATTGTAGTATATTTTTTCATTAAGCATCCACATGAGGAATTCTTCAAGGATGGGCTCACACAAGAGGCTGATGAGATTATTTACACAGCAGGACCATCATTGAGTTCAAGAACAATAGTGAATAAAGGCCTGCTTCTCAACTCCACTATGCTATAAAACTGAATTTACCATCCTACTTAATCCATAATAAATAAAACATGTATTACAAGAGAATACCAGCAAACTGGTGTTTCAATCATTGCAATTAATCCAGAAAGGAAATAAACCCATTGAGTTCTGCATTTCATGTTACCAGTCATATACCAGTCATAAAGGGGCAAGGAAGAAACATAACTCCTTTAGGGCAAGGACATGAAAACTGGGTGAAATTTTTGAATCTTCATTGCTGGATTTAATACATGATAAAAGTGATTTTCTAAATCATATCTTACTGTACTAACATCTGCAGGATAGGAGAAATATCGCTTGAGTGTGAGCTTTCTCAGGCTTCCCCTCTGCTATTCCATCCAGTGGCCAGGTTTACAAAAGGAATGAAACAGTCAGATTCAAGTTTGATCAAGCCACCTTTTCCTGTTTTCAAGAAAATAAATTATCCCCTTTGTGTATTTCATTGATAAATGGATTATCTCTTCTTTTGCTTTTTCTCCAGAAAGAGACAAGTCATAAGTTCAGTTCGGATGCCTTTGTGCTGAGAGGGCAATGCAAGTGGGGAAGATAACATCTAGAAGTCAGTCAATGAGGAAAAGCCCACAGCTACCTCTGCTTGTAAAACAGAAGGAGAGCTTTTGCCGCCAGCTTTTAGGTTTTGTTTTCAGTGTGGCAAAGCACAGATGTATCCTGTCCCTAGAGACAATCGAAACTCAAAAACATATCATCTGGAGAACAAAAGCAGCCAGCCATTTATCATGGAGTAAATGCCCCTGTCAGTAGTTGCTCAGGAACAGAAAGAAAGAATGAGCCTGAATTTTTATTTCATGGTAATCTTACTGTAATGAATTCATCAGATGTCTATGAGAAACTCATGGTTTAACCTTTGCATTTAAAGTTTCCTGTCATCAAGCTAAGCCAATGAAATCTGAGGCATCAGATTTGGAGTTAAAGGGGAAAGAATAACTCTTAGAGAACATTCTAGTTTAACTCCTTGCACTCAAAGCACTGGGGAGGTCGAGGTAGAAGGATTACCTTGGCTACAACTGTGAGGCTCTGTCTCCAAAATCCAAGCACACATCCTATAAATAGCATCCACAAATCAGTTTAAGAGGAACAGCTGTATAAAACAAACTTCCCCACGTTCATAAAAATATGCTGTGGTCTTTCCCCAGTGAGACCTACAAGGAATTATTAACACTCGCCTAGCAAACGTTTATCCTAGCACTTGAGAGGCAAAGATAGTTGGATGATTGTGATTCAAGGCCAGCCTGGTCTACATAGCAAGACCCAGTCTTTAAAAAAATGCAAGCATTTAATATGATATGACCGCGTAACAGTGGGACCCCAGGCTACTTCGCTTACATTTACTTTTTTTTCTTTTTTTTTCTTTTTCTTATTAGATATATTCTTAATTTACATTTCAAATGATTTCCCCTTACATTTAAGAATACAGAGTAGTCTTCCAAAGGATCAGGTTTCAATTGCTAATGAACACAACCAGACCACAATTACCTGTAACTCCAGTTCCTGGAGGTAAGCAAAGCACCAATGCAAATAAATAATTTTTTTTTAAGTTTCAGAACTCTCTTTTTTTTATCTTCCATCTGGCTTTCAGAGACTGGGCTGAGTCCCAGCCTGTATTTTATTCCAGACTCTTCTGAATGGCTCCCCCACTGTTCCAGGGGGCAGGCTATTATGCCTGTATTTTTCTTTGTGGGAACAGAGTTCCCTGTGGTGTGCTGAGAATTGCTGTTTAGTTGATGGTATTTTATTTTTTTTATTTTTTATTTTTTTAAATTTTTAAAATTGTGTACATTCTTTGTTTCCATTCCAAATGATTTCCCCTTTCCTGGTCCCCCTCTCCCCATAAGTCCCATAAGCCCTCTTCTCTCCACCCATTCCCCAATCAACCCCCTCCCACTTCTCTGTCCTGAAAATCCCCTACATTGCTGTATAAAGCCTTTCCAGGACCAGGGCCCTCTCCTTCCTTCTTCTTGGGAATCATTTGATATGCTAATTGTGTCTTGGGTATTCAGAGCTTCTGGGCTAATATCCACTTATCAGTGACTGCATTCCATGTGTGTTCTTTTGTGATTGGGTTACCTCACTTAGGATGATATTTTCCAGTTCCAACCATTTGCCTAAGAATTTCATGAATTCATTATTTTTAATTGCTGAGTAGTATTCCATTGTGTAATTATACAACATTTTCTGTATCCATTCCTCCAATGAGGGACATCTGGGTTCTTTCCAGCTTCTGGCTATTATAAATAAGGCTACTATAAATATAGAGCATGTGTTCTTATTACATGCTGGGGAATCCTCTGGGTACATGCCCAGGAGTGGTATAACAGGGTCCTCTGGAAGTGAGGTGCCCAGTTTTCTGAGGAACTACCAGACTGATTTCCAGAGTGGTTATACCAGCTTACAATCCCACCAGGAGTGAAGGAATGTTCCTCTTTCTCCACATCCTCACCAACACCTGCTATCTCCTAAGTTTTTAATCTTAGCCATTCTGACTGGTGTGAGGTGACATCTCAGGGTTGTTTTGATTTGCATTTCCCTGATAACTAAGGATGTTGAAAGTTTCTTAAGGTGCTTCTCAGCATTTTGAAATTCTTCAGCTGAAAATTCTTTGTTTAGCTCTGTACCCCATTTTTAATAGGGTTATTTGGCTCTCTGGAGTCTAACTTCTTGAGTTCTTTGTATAAATTGGATATTAGCCCTCTGTCAGGTGTAAGGTTGGTGATGATCTTTTCCCAATTTGTTGGTTGCCATTTTATCCTATTGACAGTGTCCTTTGCCTTACAGAAACTTTGTAATTTTATGAGGTCCCATTTGTCAATTCTTGATCTTAGAGCATAAGCTATTGGTGTTCTGTTCAGAAACTTTTCCCCTGTGTCCATGTGCTCAAGGCTCTTCCCTAGTTTCTTTTCTATTAGTTTTCAGTATGTCTGGTTTTATGTGGAGGTCCTTGATACACTTGGAGTTGAGCTTAGAACAAAGAGATAAGAATGGATCAACTTGCATTCTTCTGCATGCTGACCTCCAGTTGAACCAGGACCATTTGTTGAAAAGGCTATCTTTTTTCCACTGGATGGTTGTAGCTCCTTTGTCAAAGATCAAGTGACCATAGGTATGGGGGTTCATTTCTGGGTCTTCAATTCTATTCCATTGATCTACCCGCCTCTCACTGTACCAATACCATGCAGTTTTCAACACTATTGCTCTGTAGTACTGCATGAGGTCAGGGATACTGATTCCCCCAGAAGTTCTTTTACTGTAGAGAATAGTTTTAGCCATCCTGGGTTTTTTGTTATTCCAGATGAATTTGAGAATTGCTCTTTTTAACTCTATAAAGAACTGAGTTGGGATTTTGATGGGGATTGCATTGAGTCTGTATTTTGCTTTTGGCAAGATGACCATTTTTACTATATTAATCCTGCCAATCCACAAGCATGGAAGATTTTTCCATTTTCTGAGGTCTTCTTCAATTTCCTTCTTCAGAGACCAGACGTTCTTATCATACAGATCTTTCACTTGTTTGGTTAGAGTCACACCAAGATACTTTATATTGTTTGTGGCTATTGTGAAGAGTGTCATTTCCCTAATTTCTTTCTCAGCCTGCTTATCCTTTGAGTATAGGAAGGCTACTTATTTGCTTGAGTTGATTTTATAACCAGCCACTTTGCTGAAGTTGTTTATCAGCTGTAGGATTTCTCTGGTGGAGTTTTTGGGTCACATAAATATACTATCATATCATCTGCAAATAGTGATAGTTTGACTTCTTCCTTTCCATCTTGTATTCCTTTGACCTCTTTATATTGTCTAATTGCTCTAGCTAGAACTTCAAGTACTATATTAAGATATGGAGAGAGAAACCACCAGTGCAAATAAATTTTAAAAATAAAAATAATTATTTAAAGAGAGATGTTGTAAATGGTTTCATGAAGAAAAACTCTTTGAAATAAAGGCTTAATCTTCTCCAGCGCCAAATCAGTAATATTTGACTCTGCTTAAGCAATCATTCGTATGGTATAACATAGTTTGGACAGGATAGGGTTAAATCGTGCTCCTGCTGCTTCTAAAGCTGTATGAATTTGGAAAAAATATTTGAGACTTTAGCTTGTTCTAATTCTTCAAAAGGATGGTGCAAGCTACCAGGAGCCATGAACCCTTAGTAAATAGTACCTACTGAAATTAAGAAATAAATGTAGCCTTTGAAGTTACTATTACAGTTTTATCTTACTCAACCTTTGAAAATGATATGAAAGAAAATAAAAGTGCTAAAACAGGGTCTGTGTTGATGTCACAGTAGGCAAAAGCTCTTGCATCTAAGCCTAACACTGGATTCCATCTCCAGAATCCATTTGGTAGAAGAAGAAAAACAACCTAAAGTTGCCTTCTAACCTCCATGTGTGTGTGTGTGCGTGTGTGTGTGTGTGTGTGTGTGTGTGTGTGTGCTTGTGTGTGTGGGCACACAGTAACATGTTTGTTTTAAACTTATAAAGCATAAGCTTGTTAACAGGTAACATCTTTTGCTCTACGGTGAATATCTTAGGGTTCAAACTCTGTTTCAGTTTCTACTGTTGCAGGTATTTTGCACAGAAAGTTATTCTCTGGTGCTCAGAAAGATTAACTTATCAAAGAAGGAATAGTTAGAAAAGTTAAGTAAACTTCAGCCTTGAATCCCCATATTGCCCACCCAGACTTCTGTGTCATAACAGGATCACATCACTATCTCCGAGTGCGGCACTCTGCATAGCATCTTCAAGGTTCTATCTCCTACTTCGTAATTATATCTTTAGCGTTTCTGTGTTAATTAAATTTGTTTTGGATTTTTTTTGACAAATTTGGCAATTTGTACATGTACTTACTTCATGTCTAGAAATTAGCTTTTGAATCCTTGGCACACCTACTTATTATACAGATATTTTACAGCATGCACAAATTGAATTTCTAGGAATCCTAGTCAGCTTTTTAAATTATCTCACACATTTCTCATTTTCTTAGCTTATTAATGAACTATCACTACTTTCTATGTAGCATTTCGATTGCCTTACATATGTATTAATATTTCTGTTGTCAGTCATTTCTGGAACATGTTTTGAGAATGCGAGATCTTTTATGGGAAACTTGTTTTTCATTAAGATTTTATTTTTGGAAATTTGAGATGTCATAAGAAGGTGGATTTTTCTAGGAAAGGTTTATATTAGATCTGGATGGTATGTGGGATAGGGATATTTTGGGACAAGACAAGCATTTTAAATTAAATCTTGGCCTGGGGTTTGTAGTGCACTAAGGCAGGCTTCATTTGAACTCCAGCACAAGTTGAAGCTTGTATAGAGTTGAAATTTTCCAGAAGCTTTTTTTCCTTCCCTACCTTACCAGCTACCAGAGTTCACCACAGAGTTTCTTTGTGGTCTCTTAAAGATGAAGGTTTATTTCTAGGTCATTATGTGCTAAGGTTCAGGCCTTTAAGGCACTGACTTGTCAGGAGACCTCCCGTTAAACCTTCGGCCTCTTCGTTCTTTTTCTACCTATGTGAAACATTGAAAACTCTTCTCAAATTCCCCTGCTTGGGAAAAATAACCTCAAGACAAAAGCCATATTCAGTAACTATGGAGTGGGAAAGAAAGTCTGTCTTCCTAAAATCCAAAAATAGGATGGAAAGGAAGGAAGGAAGGAAGGAAGGAAGGAAGGAAGGAAGGAAGGAAGGAAGGAAGGAAGGAAGGAAGGAAGGAAGGATCCTATGTTTTAGAAGCAGAGAATTCAGCAAGTTTGTCTCTGTGCTACCAGGACCTAAGCCATACCACAATGGCAGAGGATACAGAGTGCATGCAGCCCCTGAGTAACTTCCTCAGTAAGTCATCAAATGGCCCTTGGCCTCTCCTAAAAGTATCTATGAAAAAGCTCTGCAAAAGTGTGTCCAAGATAAGCTTTGAACATTTTAAAGGGAAATAATGTAATTACCTTAAAAAGTAAACCGACTTGGTAAAAGGTTGCAAGATAGAATTGTATCTATACTAGAAAAGTGGTGCTGGTTTGAAGCAGAAATTCTGAGCCTATGTCTTTGTTAATAAAGAATTTGATGCTTTGTAAGTACAATTACTAGGATGGAGCTAATAAGCTTTGGATTCACATTTTGACTGATGCTAAGTAAAAGTACCCCAGGTACCCACAAGAATGGCTAGCTCTTTTGAAATTTAAATGTAACAAGTAACATTGCTGTGGTGGCTTGAATGAAAATTACCCTTGATACCCACGATGAATGGCATCATTAGCCCTGTTAGAACAGGGGTAGACTTGCTGGAGGAAGTGTGTCACTTGGACTGGTCTTTGAGGTTTCATGAGTTCAAGGCTGGCCTATGGTTACTCTTTCTTCCTGCTGCCTGCTGTTCCAGATTTAGCGTTCTCAGCTACCTCTCCTGACCTGTGCATGTCAGCCTGCCACCTGCCATGCTTTCTACCATGATGATAATGGGCTGAACTTCTAACACTGTAAGCCACTGGATTGAAATGTTTTCCTTATTAAGATTTCCCATGATCATGGTATCTCTTCACAGCAATATAAACCCTAACTGAGACAGTTGGTAATATGGGGTTTTAAAGATGGCCTATAGTAGACTATCCATAAGTCATGTGGTTGATTAAAATCAGATGTGTGGCTGTGCTGAGGAAAAACTTCATCTGGCATGCACACGGTGCACTTATATACATACAAAGAAAGTACTCCTTTACATAAAATTAATAAATCTAAATTAAAAAACTGTTCAATCTGAATGTGGTGTTGTAAACCTATAATCCTACACTGCAGATGCAGGCGGCTGATAAGCTCAACAGTAGGGAGTTGAGGCCAGTCTGAGATTCAAATTGAGACTCACATCTCAAAGAAATCTACCAAGGCAAAAGCATCACAAACACTGCAGGAAACTGTGGTCCAACATTATACACTTCACATGTATTATGTTATTGTAAGTATATGAACTGCTAGCAGTATGAATGCCTTTATCATAACATTTTTTAATTTATTTATTTACCTTAGATCCCTATGGATGCTTCCCCTCCCTCTGCTGCTCCCAGCCCCTTCTTCTTACTTCCGCTTCCCCTATCGTCCTCTCCCTTAAGTTGTAGTAGGACTAAGCATATCTTCTCCTAATGAGACTAGACAAGGCAGCCCCTTTAGCAAGAAGGGGTCCAAAGGCAGGCAACAAAGTTAGAGACAGTTCCTGTTGTTAAGTAGACCTACCTGAAGGGCAAACTGCACATCTGTTATTTATGTGCAGAGAACCTAGTTCCATCTCATGCACACTCTTTGGTGGATGGTTCAGTCTCTGTAATCCCCTATCAGCCCAGGTTAATTGATTCTGTAGGTTTTTCTTGTGGTTTCCTTAGTCTCTCTGGGTCCTTTAATCCTTCCTCCTGCCTCTTCCACAAGATTCCAGGGCTCCACATAATGTCTAGCTGTGGGTCTCTGCATGTGTTTCCATCAGCTGCTAGGTGAAGAAGCCTCTCAGATGAGAATTATACTAGGCTCCTGTCTGCAAGTATAGCAAGATATTGTCCACAGTGTCAGAGTGGACTCTCTCTTTCCCTCTCCCTCTCCCCCTCCCTCCCTCCCTCTCTCTCTCTCTTTCTCTCTCTCTCTCTCTCTTTCTCTCTCTCTCTCTCTCTCTCTCTCTCTCTCTCTCTCTCTCTCTCTCTCTCTCTCTCCTCCTCCTCCTCCTCCTCTTCTTCTTCTTCTTCTCTCTCTCTCTCTCCTCCTTCTCCTCCTCCTCTTCTTCTTCTTCTTCTTCTTCTTCTTCTTCTTCTTCTTCTTCTTCTTCTTCTTCTTCTTCTTCTTCTTCTCTCTCTCTCTCTCTCTCTCTCTCTCTCTCTCTCTCTCTCTCTCTCTCTCTGAGTTTCAAGTTGGTCCAGTCACTGGTTAGCCATTCCCTCAATTTCTGCTCCATTTTATCTCTGCACATCTTAAAGGCAGGACAGTTTGTGAGTCTAAGATTTGGTGGTTGGGTTGCTCTGCCCATCCCTCCATTGGAAGTTTTGCCTAGTTACAGGAGGTGGCCAGTAACTTTTTTTTTTTTAAGTTCCATATCCTCTATTGATAGGAGAAGTACCTAGGGTCACCCTCACAGATTCCTGGGAGTTTCCATTGTCCTAGGTTTCTAGCCCATTTCAGAGATGCCCACTCCCCACTGATTACAGTTCTTTCTCTCAGTTCTCTCATTCTCTCTCCCTCTGTCTTCTCCACACGTGATCCCTCCTATTCCCCTCCCTACCCACTCTGCCCCAAGTTTCCTCCTTCCACCTATCCCCTGTGTCTATTTTGTTTCCTATTTTCAGGGAGATTCAAGCATCCTCCCTTAGGTCCTCTCTGTTACTTAGTTTCTTTGGGTTTGTAGATTGTAGCATGCTTATCCTGTTCTTTTACTCTTATAAGTGAGTACACACCATGACTGTCTTTCTGAGTCTGGGTTGCCTCACTCAGGATGATATTTTCTAATTCTATCCATTTGCTGTCAAATTTTCTGATGTCACTTTGTAAAATATCTAAGTAAACTTCCATTGTGTAAGTTTATCACATTTTCTTTGTCCATTCCTTGGTTGAGGGACATCTAGGTTGTTTCCAGTTTCTGGTTGTTACAAAAAGAAAAAAAAAAGAGCTGCTATGTACATAGTTGAGCAAGTGTCCTTGTTGAATGGTGGAGAATCTTTTGGGTATATGCTCAAGAGTTATATAGCTGCATCTTCAGGTAAACTATTCCCAATTTTCTGAGAAACTGACAAATTGATTTCCAAAGTGGCTGTATGATTTACACTCCTACCAGCAATATAAGAGTATTATTCCTCTTGCTCCAAATCCTCACCAGCATGAGTTGTCACTTGAGTTTTTATTTTAGCCATTTTTAAAGGTATAAGATGGGATCTCAAAGTAGTTTTATTTGCATTTCCCTCATGACCAAGGATTTTAGACATTTCTTTAAATGCTTCTTAGCCATTATAGATTCCACTGATGAGAATTCTTCATTTGTCTCTGTGGCACATTTCAATTGGGTTATTTGGTTTCTTGTCTTCTAATCAAGTCCAAGTGGATTAAAGAGCTCAGCATAAAATTTGATACACTAAATCTGATAGAAGAGAAAGTAGGGAATACCCTTGAGTGCAGGAGGCAAGTTCCTGAACAGACAACTAACAGCTCGGGTACTAATCAACAATTAATAAGTGGGACCTCATAGAACTGAAAAAAAAAATAAATGATGTAAAGCAAAGGACACTGTCAGTAGGACAAAATGGCAGCCTACAGAATGAGGTAAATTCTTCACAAACCCTATATCTGACATTTATCAACCTTATATTCAAAATAAAATCTGAAGTCTTTAGAAATGATCTTTTTTTTGTAATATGAAGACTCTATCTTTGTTTTTTCCTTTCTTTCTTCATGTGTTTTTTGATCAGTGGAACAACCCATAAGTCTAGGACCTTGTTTCTTTAGCCTTTGAAATTTGCTTTTCCTCTTCCAGCTATAGCAGAAGCCTATCATCCTGAAAAAACAATCTAGACACAAGACCTTACCTTTTCTAACTCTAGTCTGGAGAAATACACAGTGGGTTTTCTCTGACTCTTTTCGGTTTTCATCTTTTGCCACGTCTCTCTCAATATTCTTTATAAAATGACTTGAAATTTACAAAGCACTTGCATGAATGGCTGTGGGTAACCTGGAGCCCCAGTCCTTCCTGAGACTCTCTGATGCAGCCTCCAGGCTTCACGGGATTAGAGCCACATACAGTTGTAGGTTGAGCACATTACACAAAAATGAAATACTCTTTTATAGCTCCATTTATACTAATTGAAATGTTTTCTATTCTTAATTATAACTGTTGGTAGAAACTAGCATGTCTGAGCCATTGTAAAAGTCATTCAAATTGTGCTTTTTCCAATATACTGAAGAACTGTACTTGACAACAAAAGCAGCAGCAGTCACTTATAAGGTGACTCATGCAAGCACTCACCTTGCTCTGGGCCTATGCTCTGTAAACTGGTGACCACCAGTCTTTCACAGAAACAGCACAGAAAAGAGCAGAAGAATAAAGCCCAAGCCAACAGTTGCCCTTTCTAAGACACTGCAGCACAGAGATAAAGATGAAAGCTGTGTGCAGCAAACAAGTTTGAAAACAGCAATCTAAATGATCAGGACCAAGAACCCAATGTGATGTCCCAAATGCAGGGAGCTAAGCAAGCCTCCCTTGACTAGCACTAATTGGGCAGTCATACCAGTGAATAACTGGATGCCTATTTTCATCAAGTTCATACTTTTTCTTTCAGTTTCAACACTTAGATGGCAAAGCAGAAAGGAACATTTAATAGGCAGAAGTGTGTATGAAATACAGAAAATAGGATGTCTTAAGTATTGGGTTTTTAATGAGAAATAAAAGAAAAAGGACAAAACACATTCAAGCAGTGATGAATCTGTCAAACACATATGTGAAAGACACTTTCCTTCCATCAGCCAAATGCACAAATTAATAATTTACCAGGAAGTAGTAAAGGCATTTATCAAAAAAAAAAAAAAGTCAATATAACTATCTCATCCTACTTTGCACATTTTCTTTCCAAGGTCAAAAAAGAAAGACATTTTAACATCATCCTTGGCCAAGAACAAAGCAGAGAAAAGGCTCAGAGAGAGTCAAGTGTGTTCAGTGCAGAAATTCTTTTGATGATTTGTAGCAGATGAGCAGTAGACCCTTCAGAGACAGATGGGAATTAGTGTTAGATTTTATAATATTAACTATGAAGTGAGTAGTTGCTTCCTTGGCCATTCATATATCTGTGTTGAAGGCCAAATGAGAATCTGGGTTTTTCACATGTAAATGTGTGAATGCAAAATTAATTTCAGAAACTATGAATTTTTATCCCATTTTCTATTATGCACTATGAAGTAAGATCAGAAGGAATTTTTTTGAGTAGCCCTCCAATTTAGTTAGCTAATTTGAGGGCAGATTTTTCTATTTTATTCTTAAATACTATCAAAGAATAAAAATTTTTCTATGGCTCCTATTGAAATACTTAATTCCCTTTTATGTCAAGAAGCTCTTTCTGATATTAACTGAGATGTCTTCCTGTAATTTGGGGCCATTTATCTACTTTGACCTTGATGTTGACAGAAAAGTGGTGAGCAGCCTAGCTATAATGACCATTTATATGTTAGCGCCAATTATGGAGTCACCTCTTAGGCCTGGAGCCTCCCAGGGATTCATATGTAGCGTGTCCTGACAAACTCTGTCTTTAAATGCTTCTAAATCAATCTCCCTCTTCTCTCTCTCTCTTCCTCCCTCTTTTCTTCACCCTCTCTTGCCCTCTCTGCTCTCTCTTGTCTTTCTCTTTTGGTTAAATCTCTTTTAGTCAGTGAGATTGTACATGTTTTATTGAGACGATCATAACCACTGATTATTATTTCCCAGATTTTATAAGCCTTGCTTTATTTGTCTGTCAACATGCTGCTTACCTTAAAATAAGGTTTCAGTCACAAAAAATTCCTTACCTGGTGTGTCTGAAGAAATCATAAGGTCGATTGTGTTTCCTTTTTTTTTTTTTTTTTTTTTTGTTGTTGTTGTTGTTGTTTTGAGACAGGATTTTTCTATATGGCTCTAGCTGTCCTGGAACTCACTCTGAAGACCAGGCTGGCCTCGAACTCAGAAATCCACCTGCCTCTGCCTCTGCCTCTGCCTCTGCCTCTGCCTCTGCCTCTGCCTCTGCCTCTGCCTCTCTGCCTCTGCCTCTGCCTCTGCCTCTGCCTCTGCCTCTGCCTCTGCCTCTGCCTCTGCCTCTGCCTCTGCCTCTGCCTCTGCCTCTGCCTCTGCCTCTGCCTCCCAAGTGCTGGGATTAAAGGCATGTGCCACCACTACCTGGCTCGATTGCTTTTCCTAACACAACAATATCGCGGTAGAGAAGTATTCTAGTAGAACAAGATCCTGAGTTATAATTGAGATGTGAATTTTCACTTTGACACCCAGGAGTCTGAATACATCACTAAACACTCCTGGCGTCTGCTTACCCCTATATGACTTAGAGGTAATACCATTTCCCTTAATGGATGAGAGATTAAAGAAGCCACTGTGTGCTTCAAAGAACACAAAGAACATTAGCTATTATTGAACTCTGTGTAACTAAAAATCCACCTGTTTTACAGAAAGGATCACGGGTGCTACAGTCAATCAATGTACATTTCAGCCACTCTGCACCATTTATGAATGTGCTAAAGAGGTCAAAATAGTGACTCATGTGATAAGGTCATGTATAATAACATTAGTTTATTACAAATAAAGAAATTAAAGCCCAGAGTTTGGAAAACTCAAAATTCAGTTGGGAAACGTCAGAGCTAGAAAGGCTTGCTCAGTGGGAGGATGACTGTGCATGAGAAAGAAAATGAAGAGGAAAAAAAAGAGATAATCTGACAGACAGGTCTTACAAGTCCCAGCACAGTCAAACCACACAAGGTAGAACACATCAGAGAAGAGAACAGCTGGCAAAATCAACATTCCCTACCCCTCCGAAACGTGTGTGGTTGTGCCTGAACTCCTTAACGGGCTTCAATTTTCCTAATTCCAATAAATTGAAGTCACCTTTACCTTTGAAACACCATAATAATATTTGTCATATCTTATTTTATTCTAGAGATAGGGCTGATCCACCTAACTCTAGCTGGCCTGAAACTTCCTGCCTATACCAGATTGGACTTGAAATTTCAATAATTTTTCTATCTCAGCTTCCACACAGTACTGATATTTATTACTATAATATATATTATTATACAGTAGAGCAATATGGGCACTGTTGGGAAAAACAATATAGAATTTTCAGCAAAGAAGTGGTACAATCTGACTTGGTTCTTGAAAGCTCTCTCTCTCTGTGCTCCATCAAAGGATACTTCTGCTTAAATCTGGCAGTGATCCAGACAATTATGTCACAGGGATGACACTGAAAAGTCAGAATTCTTAGAAAGAGTTGATATCAGAAGTGTGATTTCAGATAATCGGGATGTGAGGGTTGAAAGTGACCTAAGAAACAGGAGTTGCTACATTTAGAAATTGTTCACACCACAACTCATTTTAAGATGCGGTTGTCTGTAGACTATCTTGGAGATACAAGCCTGGAACTGAAGCTTACATTTCTCTCAAATATTGTCTTAGCCACTTGCCAGAAGCATGACCCTTGGTGGCCACGGAACTAAATCTCAATGTTCATCCTATGTAAAAATGCACGCATCCCAAGGTTTCCATTAGGAATAAATGGTGCGATGCATGTGAAGCAAGTCACAAAAGTTTTGTGTATGTAGTATTTCATTAAAGGACAGGCATGGCTCTCTGTTACACTAATGCTAATTAGAGCCATTAGCTTAATATCTTGGGCTTTGTATCGACTATTTGGTTACATTTTTTTTCTTTTTTTTTTTATTCGATATAATTTATTTACATTTCAAATGATTTCCCCTTTTCTAGCCCCCCCCCACTTCCCGATAGTCCCGTAAGCCCCCTTCTCTTCCCCTGTCCTCCCTCCCACCCCTTCCCACTTCCCCATTCTGGTTTTGCCGAATACTGTTTCACTGAGTCTTTCCAGAACCAGGGGCCACTCCTCCTTTCTTCTTGTATCTCATTTGATGTGTGGATTATGTTTTGGGTATTCCAGTTTTCTAGGTTAATATCCACTTATTAGTGAGTGCATACCATGATTCACCTTTTGAGTCTGGGTTACCTCACTTAGTATGATGCTCTCTAGCTCCATCCATTTGCCTAAGAATTTCATGAATTCATTGTTTCTAATGGCTGAATAGTACTCCATTGTGTAGATATACCACATTTTTTGCATCCACTCTTCTGTTGAGGGATACCTGGGTTCTTTCCAGCATCTGGCAATTATAAATAGGGCTGCTATGAACATAGTAGAGCATGTATCCTTATTACATGGTGGGGAATACATTTTTAAAGGAAGACATTGTTTCACTCCAACAGTAGGCATCCTATCTCCATGTTCTCTCTGGGTGTTCACCATAGCTTGACTGAGACGGCATAAAAAGATTTTGTCAAATTCTAGTTGTAGAATACTATCAGCAAAATCTCACAAACTGAATTCCTATTACCACTACCTTTCTAAATAGTGGGGTCACCGGGTTCTTGTGGATTTTCTCTACTTGACAAATCCCTCACTTTTTTAAATCCTATGTAATATTTGTTTAATCTTCAAAATGAAACCGACTCGTGTAAAAGTTTCTAGAAAACTGTTCCTGCTTTTAAAAGATCCTATTTAAAATGCTGAAGTCATTGCCTAATTTGTTCTCCTCTTGGAGCTTACAGAAGTTCCTTCCACCTTGGCATCGTATGTAAATTTAATGAGCACTCACTCACTTTCATCATCCAGGTCATTGGGTCATTGATTCTTATTTCCCTGTGTGCTTTTAGAGCAGAGATGCTGTCCTAATCCATCTTTCGCAGCCTTTCTTGTCTGTGGAGAGCATCGTGCTACTTTTTTGTTACATTTTTCAATTAAATGCCTCTTCATTTTCCAATTATAAACTAACATGTTACTTCATTAGATCTACATATTTTTTACTAACACCGTAGCTATCAGGCTTTTTCTGTTCTAAAAGAGAATTTTAGGAAGTTATCCTTAATGCTAGCCTTGGGACTACTCAGGATGAACACCTCTCTGTATTTCTTCAAAGATCTTCAATTTTCCAACTCAACTTCACAAGAATCAGTATCTGATCGACTAGTTCTAACCTCCTTTCTCTGTAACCCTCTTTTCTCCCGTTATCCATTTCTCTGCGAATTATTTAGAGTGAAATGAAATTATAATTCAAGAGGAATAAAAACACAGGTAAGAATAATTAGGGCATTTTCAGGGAAATAGTTATATATAATGATAAGGCAGAGAATCAGAAATGAAGTGAAGGGTTGGCTATGGGCCAAGGTTAGTGTTGAACAGTAACAGAACTTCAGGGACAGAACCACAGAATGGGCAACTGATTTTTTTTTAACTAAATGCTACATATAATAACTACAAAATGTCTACTGTTTACATTTCCTGTCTCTACTCTAAATTGTCCAGATCAAGCATATCAATTCTATGTCTACTTTATCTATAGGGTTGTTTTTTCCTAGAAACGAATTTAAACTGTGATGTATATTTTTTATATTTTTTCATTTTTATTTTTATTTTATTAGATATTTACTTTATTTACATTTCAAATGATATCCCCTTTCCTTGTTACTCTTCTGAAAACCTCTATCCCATCCCCCTCCCCCTGCTTACCAACCCTCCCTCCTACTTTCCTGACCTGGCATTCCCCTACATCCAGCCTTCACAGGGCCAATGGCCTCTTTTCTCATTAATGTCTGAAAAGGCCACTCAGCTTGCAGCACTCATGATAAGCTCCCTGTGAAAGGAGAGCTTTCCTAGTTCACACCCAGCTTGTGCAACTTGAAGTCTACTACCCCATACCCTTGATCTTTGTGTGACCACACATTCCTGCATGCTCCCAACAATTTCCATGCTCCCAACATGTCCCATTTCTGAAACTTCTTTACAGGAGTTTCCTGCCAACTCTACTATAGCAGTGGACAAGTCTACAGTGGCCAGTCAGAATATTATATCCTCATAGATGCAAGTCAAACACAGTCATATAATTGAAATAAAACAGAGCTTGTTGGAGAGATGAACAAAACTTCTACTTGGAAATATGGAATTTTTCTTTAAGTATATTGAGATCACAATATTAATGACCTGATTAGACTAGTCTAGTCTGATGCCACCAATCTAAAACATTAAATAGGAATAGAGCTAAGAAACTGAAGAAAGGTTGGTTTCTGGTGGTATGGTTCAAATTCCTCACTTCACCATTCATACAGTTATTATTACACCTCAGATTTATCAATTAATTTAGTGTACAATTTTTCCTATTGCTTGTGCTGTTACATTTAGGTTTCTTTATTTAAAATGTAAATATCTACATGCTGTTGGACTCATTTATTTCTATGGCTTTTCTCCTTTATGTCATATTATTATATCCAGAGGCCTCTGCAGAAAGTGTGTAGCACACAGGCAGGGGCTTGTCTGCTCATGTTGGAAAGACCACAAGAGCCAAGCTTTCTAATCAAAAATAATGATGATGAACACTGGTTATTAAACCTGATTTCCTTAGAAACTCCCCTCAACTGACTATCATTTTGTGCTTCTCCTTAAAATTAAAATGATAGTAAAAAACTACATATGGATTATAAGAATTAAAATATTAGGTTATAAACATTGGCACATTTTCTAGCATAGACTGAACAGTCAATGAACATTAGCCTTTATTATTTATTTATATCTAATCATTATTGTAACCACTCAGATATCCTAAAATAGAAAGGTTTACCCATTCTACCTATAGGTTAAGTGGAACATTGTATATTGTACGTATATATGTATTGATATATGTATATACATACACATATATACAAATTTACTTATATACATATATACATACCCTATATATACACACATATATTATATATACATATAAATTATGAGGGACACGTATACATACATATATATGTATGTATGTATATATATATATATATATATATATATATATATATATATATATATATGTGTGTGTGTGTGTGTGTGTGTGTGTGTGTATGTATGCATAGTCATGCTCCCCATAATGTCCATGGTTTCCATTTCTGAGCCTTCTTTACAGAATGAGTTTTCTGACAACTCCACCAGAGCAGATAAGCTCCTACCCTACATGTAGCACGTGTGTGTATGTGTGTGTGTATGTGTGTGTATCTGTTTGCAGTAAAGGCTTGAGTAAATACAACTAGGAGAGGTAAACTCAAATACCAATCATATAGCAAGGTTTGATGCTGGTATCAACAATGTTAAGTCCCTGATAATTCAGCCTAAGATTCCAATCTTCATTTTCTACATTCATATTTAAAGATTACTTTTTAGATATGGCAGCAAGTAATTGAACTACTCTTTTTCCCAAGTCTTTGGAAACATGAGTTGGTAAGAGCAAAGAAGAAGAGGAGGAGGGGGAGGAAGAGTAGGAGGAGCAGTATGAGGACAAGGAAAAGGAGGAGGAAGAGGAGGAGGAGAAAGAGGAGGAGGACATGTAAACATGATGAACAAATGGGAAGAAAAGGACACTGAATGGGGCTGAGCCAGGTCCTCTACGTATATGTTATGGCTGTGTAGCTTGGTGTTCTTATGAGACAGTAGAAGTGAGGGATATCTCTGACTCCTTTGCCTACTCTTGGGACCCTTTTCCTCCTACTGTGTTGCCTTATCCAGCCTCCATATACATGGTTGTGCCTAGTTTTACAGTAATTTTGTCCAGTTGATATTCCTGGAAGGTCTGCTCTTTTCTGAAGAGAAACAAAGGAAGAGTGGATCTCAGGAAGACATAAGGTCTATATGGTGGTGTACTGGAAAGAGTGGAGAGAGGGCAAATTTTGGTTGGGAGGTAACAAATGAGAGGAGAATAGTTTTTTTTTTTTAATAAAAGAATTTAAAGACCTGAATCATTCTGTCAATGAACTAAACCTAAATGGCATTTGTAGAATACTCTTGCCAAAACCAATGTACAAACAGAAGACCAAATAATACAAATTTCTAGGTCATAAAAGAAGACTTAACAAATATAAGAAGAGTTAAATCATACAGTGTATATTCAATTTCTACAGCAGAAGTCAGAAATAAACAGCATACACCTTTCTGACAAACTCTAAGTACTCGAAAATCAAAAACCTACTCTAAATAACTGATGTTAGTTAATATTAAACAGAAAATTATAAATTACAAGTGAATGGAATGGAAATCTCAGTATAAGTACTAAACATATAAAGACTTTTCTAGAAATAAATCTACAAGGAAAAAAATCATAGAAAAAATATTTAAAATTAAAATTGGTAAATGGAGTTTTGTTTTAAAACCACTAGCTTGTATCTTAAGAAATTTTAAAAAAATTAAGGAAGGATTAGAAAATAAAGTTTAAGTATGCATAAGAAGGAGGTAATCATTACAGAGATAATCTATAAAAGAGGAAACGAGAAAAAGTTAATAGTTATCAAAAATTGTTTTGAGAAGATAAAAATGCTTATAAATTTTAAGTTACACAACCAGGCAAAAAGGAGTAACATACAATTGAAAAACTTCTGGAGCTGGGCAGTGGTGGCACATGCCTTTATTCCCAGTACTTGGGAGGCAGATTTCTGAGTTCAAGGCCAGCCTGTTCTACAGAGTGAGTTCTGGGACAGCCAGGGCTACACAGAGAAATCCTCTCTCTCAAAAAAAAAAAAGAAAAGAAAAGAAAACAAAGAAAGAAAAAAGAAAGAAAGGAAGGAAGGAAGGAAGGAAGGAAGGAAGGAAGAAAGAAAGAAAGAAAGAAAGAAAGAAAGAAAGAAAGAAAGAAAGAAAGAAAGAAAGAAAGAAAGATGAAAGAAAAATGAAAGAAAGAACGAAAGAAAGAAAGAAAGAAAGAAAGAAAGAAAGAAAGAAAGAAAGAAAGAAAGAAAGAAAGAAAGAAAGAAAGAAAGAAAGAAAGAAAAGAGAAAAAATAAAAGCTTCTGGGATGGACTGACATCATTTGAGATTCTGTAGCAATTAAATAAGTAAGAAATGGCTAAGTAGAATTTATGTCAATAAGTTAAACAACTTAGATAAAACAGAACCAATCCTTGAAACAGAAACAGAGTATCAAATCTCACTCAAGCTTAAATTAAAAACTCAGAACACACACTTTTAAAAGGAAAGTAAGTTCTCAGTATTATGATTTTCATGAAGGAAATTCCAAGTTTATATTGCTAGCCTGAGAAAACACTAAACATTTTTAAAAGTTTTAAAAATGCACGAATTGTTAGAAAATTGAAAAAAAAAGAGTAAGGTATCATTTTATGATGTGCTGGAAAACATTATTAAAAGAAATAAAAGATAGCAACAAGAGAGATAACTACCAACTGAGATTACCAAGGCCAAAGAAAACCAATATGCCCATTGAACACTGGTATAGAATATCTAGATTTGGGTTTAGAAAGTTATTTGAACAATAGGTTGCAAGAAAAATATGGCCTTAATACTGTTTGTCAGCACCTCACAGAAGACTGAAAAATTGGAAGTCAATCAACTAAACCTGAGACATAAATTAACTAAACTAGTAAAGAATATAGAGAAATATCATGGTACATGAATTGGATTTGATTGAATCTTCATCTCATTCTGATTATAGCTGAGCACTCTAGGAAGACAATACAACACAATAAAGGGTACCTATAAAAAATTAGAGATAACCAGCATCAGGCACAAGTGATATTACTATGAGTTATTAATGAGGGAGGTCTGATGAAAATAAGTTACAGCTACTGGTCGGCCATGGATGGAACAGCTATATTTACTTCTTTAACACCATCATCTGGTTTGTAAAATGTTGTGAAAGAGGGAAAGAAAGACTATAGGAGCCAGAAGATGAGAAGGGGAGCTTTGAAATGTCCTTTAGACATCACATGCTGTCACACAGATGAACTCACAGCAAACTATACATATCTGCAACACAATCTACACAGCATCAAGCCAATACAGACTTCCAACATGAATTGCAATATGGCTACCAAGGCTTTCCTTCTGACTGAGGAGATCTTGGCAACTGATGGCCAACAGGGGAGGGAAAGTTACTTTTCTTTATGAGTGTGGTAATCACTGGTGGGTTTTTCATGGTACCATGGGTGATACTATCCCTTAGTACAGATAAATTTAAAAATATATACATAAATAAATAAACAAATAGGGGGCATGGTTTTAGAAGGAAGATACCATCCAGGGTTCTTTAGAACAGAACAGAGACAGAGCAAGTGATAGATGGAAATGATCAAGATACATTGCATCCATGTATGAAATTTTCTTATTTTTTGTTTCATAATTAAATTTATGTACAAAAACTTAGTGTACATTTAACCCAATTTAGTGATGAGTTCTTTAGCCTTTGCCTTTTCTAGCTTGGCAATGCGAGCCTCAGATTTAGGACCTAGGACATGGCCTCCCCAATGGCGCAGATCTCATCATATCTGTCATTATAATTGGTTCCTAATAGCTTCCACCAGCTTAGCCAGAGCACCCTTGTCTTCTGAGTTAACCTGTGTGAAGGCAACAGTGGTGCGTGTCTTCCTGTGGAGCAGGAGCCCAACCTGGCCTTCCTCTTGATGCTGCAGTAGGACACCTTCATCTTTTTACAAGAGCAGGCAGGAAAACCACCAGCTCAGTGGGGACGACATCATAGGCAATCACCACCAGCTGAGCCTTCTTGTTCTCCACCAAGGTGGTGAACTCCTATTCAGAGGACAGGTGGTCTCTGAGTGGGGACGTCCCCTTTGCCAGCGGTTATCTTCTCAGCACAGGTCAGAAGCCTTTGCTTCTTCTCTTGCTTTGTCTCTGGCCTGTACTTGTGGGCAAGCTTACGCAGCTGAGTCGCTGTTTGCCTGTCCAGGGCAGGAGGTACTTTGAACTGCTGATGTAGCAGGCCCATTTGACTAAGCATGCTAGCTCTCTCTTTTGGGCTGGATTAAAAATGATTTTATAAAGGCTATAACAGGCAGATGTTTTTCACTAGCCAATAGAGCATTCATAATAAAAAAGTTAAAATTATTTTATTGTTCAAGTCTAAAAACAAATGTAATTCTAACTTTAAAACATTTGTGTGGGGGAGGGGGTCCTGCAAGTATATCCATATAACACATGCATCCAGTGACCTCAATGGCCAGAATAGAATATGAGATAGCCTGGAAATAGAGTTACAGATAGTTGTGAGCCACCATATGAGTGCTAGGAATCCTGATCCTCTGGAAGAGCAGCAGCCAGTGTCCTTAACCTCTGAGCTGTCTCTTCAGCTCCACAGAGTTCATTCTAAATAGACAACAAAAACTCAGAAACAAAAATTTTAAATACCATGTCTAATAGCTCACAATGTAAAATAGTCAGGATAAACAGGTAAAAATGGCTTGAAAGATTGCTATCAAGTACACAGCTGAGAAAACCGGATGAGGACCTGACAGAATAGAGTGAAGAACACTCTGTTAAAGCATTATTGTTAAGATGTCCGTTTCCACAAATGTTTTATCAATAGAGCACAATACTAACAATTCCGGTGTAAGTTTTGAAGGAACTAACAGACCGCTTCTGTGCAAATGCAAAAGTCTGTGAATGAATGGAGGAATTTGAAAGAGACCCAGCTGACAGCCTAACATGGTCTTGCTTCATGGTTTAACTATGGGACAACAGCGGCCAAGACTGCAGGATGCCAAAGCCAAATAGGTGCATAGGTCAGTGTAACAGAATAAGTCCAGAAATTAATCCACACGTATACGGCTCTGTGTTTCTCAGCACTGTGCAACGGCAACTCAAGGAAGAAAGGACAGACTTTGTTGACTAGGTGTTTCACCTCAATCCATGTTCTCTCTGGTAATGTGGAGAAAAATTAATGCAGTTTAAAAAGCTGGGGAAACTCATGCAACTTACCAAACTCTGGAAACTGGGAAAGGTACAAGACATTATCACACCACATTTTGAGTTACATAAGTAGAATGGAGATGGGGAATGTAGACTCTGCTGCTAACAGACAAGCCTGAGGTCATGCAGAGCCTAGGGCAGTAATAGTTTCAATAAGCAGACTCAGAAATGGCTCATTTCTTTTGTGAAGTAAATAAACAAATTATTTGCCTATAAATTGTCAATGTGTATGTATCTTGGAATAAATATGATGATGGAAAGAAGGAAATTTAAGCAGTATATACTGTTTCAATAAGACTACCAGAAATGCAAACAAATTCACTGTAGAATATGATAATCAGTGTGAACAAGGTAGGACTTAGAATGGGTTTGAGACGATTTTATTGTGATGTGTATATTTTTCACTTGTTTGCCATGCTATTCTCATGGTCTATATTGGTTAGCACCCATCAAACTGTACCTTTTTCAACCCATTCAGTTATAAAATTGTACCTCAAGTATTAGAAGAAAGGCTGCCATTTTACTGATAGTTGAAACATAATGATAGAGAACTAGTAAAGTGTTCATCAGAAACTCTCTCCATGGTAGTTGTGACACCACAACAGAGGTTGCTGGGTTTTCATAATTGTAAACTACTATGCCTTTCTGCCAAAATGTATAGTGTGGCATGAAAATCACCTTTTATTCAGAATTATTACTGTTCTTATTCTTAGCCTCTTAATCTTGAAACATTCTAATTCTATGGATAATGATTAGATGCTCAATATAAAGGTACATTGATAATAAATTTGATCAAAATAATATTTTCATGTTTTTATTCACATTAAAGTAAAATTCATATTTAGAAATAGACTTTTAGAATGAGGAGTGAAAAAATAACTAAGTATATTACTATCACATTGGAAGGTCTTAATAAAATATTTCCTAGGTTATATTTCAAACATTAATACCATTAAATAAGTTAAATATATAATAAACTAAACCTAGCCAAAACCAATCGCATTTAAAATCAATGTAAGTATATTAAATTCGTCATGAGCCTATACTTGATATTATTCCTCAAAATATCCAAAGTACTCTACTTGATCAAAAGCAATGGCATTTTTAATTAACAAGACATCTTTATACACTATTGCCTACATCATTGACCAGTAAATATTTAGAGAATCATTACTGAGCATAAAACTAAGTATTTACATTAGCTTAATCAATATACCAAGGACTTCTGGTAAATTATTTTTATCTTGAATACTCACAAATAAATATATCTCATAGACAAAATAATTTTAGTAATTTTTCAAATCTTATGACATTACTGAATCAATAATATCTACATAAAAGTTCCAATAAATATAATTAAATTTACAGTAAAAATAACATGAGTCTTACCTTCATTTGTACCAGTAAGTGACTAATATATACCAAGGCTAACATATACATCCTCATGTAAAAATTTAACCAAGAGAGAGATTTAAGGATAAATCCTAATCCTTGTAGCAGTGAAAAAACTCAATTGATTCTAGTCACTAGTTCAATTGTTTCTTAGTCATTCAAAAACCTTTTAATTTTTATTTACTTTGCCATATCGTCCAGAAAATGTGCTTAGTTCCCTAAACCTAAAAGATACTTATAAGAGGCAGGTGTTCGGGCATTATCTAAACCCATTTCCATAAGTCAATCAACTATTTGGGGAACACTAGCATAAAGAATTTCTCACTAGTTAAACCAATGTTCTTAATACTAAAGCCTGACATTTACATAAAGCCCATTTGTACAGCAATTTCAAATGAAGTTTCCAAACATTTATTCATTAATACTTTTAATATTTCCATGCAATATTTGGCAAACACTCATTTCCATTTTACTCATTTATAAAGCAGGCCTATTCATAAGATGACATGAACCTAATAACTCCTTTCCTACTTACAACCCATTTTCATTCACTAGAAAGAATAGAAAAACATAAGACTTCCGGCATGAAATACATCATCTATCCCAATGGTGAAAAATCTCGTTAGCATGTGGCTCTTATCTACCCCACCTTTTTGTATGCGATCCAGTCAAACACTTTGTCAATATCTGTCGCCCGTAGCACTTCCTGTGATACTGGATGGGAACTGGCCAACCCGTCGAGCAGCATCACTTCATGCAGAACATCTGTCAGAAATCTCTGCTTTTCCTGTAATACAGTAGAGTAGGTAATATTATAGGTGATTCATGGTTAGGGCAAGATGTGGCAGACAACATCAGCGGCATGTGTGTCACTTAACTGATGGTGCTCATCAGTCTTACATAGCGAGGCTCAGATCTAAAGGAAACTCAGTAAATAAAACAACCCCTTAGGATAGCATAAAATAAAGACAGTTGATTTAAACATAACATGAAGCAAAATCGATAGCCTACTGTAAGCCGTAAGTAATAAGAACAGGAGGCTGTTTTATCAGTGCAGAAAGCAAGAATGAAGAGTGGACACACAGAGCAAGGATAAGATGAAAATTTGTTCATGTCTTTTGCAGGTTGTAGACAGAAATTCCAGTCTCAAATAACATTTTTTTGGTCAAGTCAATGCAGGAGACTTATCTTTTTAAACCACTATACCTAGTCTCATTAGAACAGGCTAATCTCTCTCTCCCTTCTCCTACCTCCCACCACACACATTGTTTTCCACAAAAGGGGGTGGGGTGGGGAACCACAATGTATGTAGCAAAAGTTATTGGTTTCCTCAGATCATAGTGTGTACAGAGATACATATAAACTTATATTAAAGGCCATAATGCTGACATCACAGTCTTAATAATCTATCACTCCGAAGTACTGAAAACAACCATAATCATGAACCCTCTATTCTCTAATAAAAGCACATTTGTTATATTAAAAATGAACTGTAGAGAAAGGTGTATTTTTGGTTTCAGAAATTCTGCTTTAAAGAAACAGCTTGGATTCTGTTGACAAAAATGCTGCCAGCTCTTAGACCTTCTGGCCACCTGGCTTCATCGATGAGAAAAGAGACAGAAAAATAAGTTGCAAAAGATAACAAGGCTAAATAAGGCCCTAGATAGCTAAAGACTGAGTAGTGTCATTACTGAGATTAAAGACCCCAATGCTTAAATTGCTCTACCTAATTCTGGACTCAGTCCGAGAGTCTGTTCATTTTGAGAAGTCAGATAAACACTGTATTATTTTGGATTGAGTTGTAATTTCTAGCCGAGAGTACATCAATCCTATGCCTTTATAGAAATGGGAACTAAGAAGGAATATGCTATAGGAAGGAAAGTTACCTGAGCATATACATGCGTGCTCCTTCAACTATTGCTTATCAACCACAAATGCATATTGATCAACATGAAAATTTAATAAACAATCCTTGATTTGCAAGACTTAAAGTAAACAGATTTTAACAGTGAAATCTAAACTCAATTTCAATGAAGGAATATTAATGTTAAAGGAAGTATCAATTATATATGATATATTACTTCATACTTTGAGGAGGAAGCCAAATTAATCCTTGTCTACTTAATATAATTTGAATATCCATTATTTAACTTTAGTATGGGTAAACCATTGGTAAATGATTTGTCTTCTGCCTTATTCAAAAACAGTATTAAATAATTGGAGAAAAGACTTGTGTGCAAAAATAGGTTGGGGACTGAGTTTCTGGTAGGGAAGTTCATATAAAACACAGAACACAGAATGCATTATACTGATGGGGGGCGGGCGAATGAAAAAGAAAGAAAGAAAACTCTAGCCAGAGGCAAATTCAGTGTGACAGAAGTATAAACAGCTCACAGGAGTCAGGGCACTGTTTTTTTGTTTTTTTGTTTTGTTTTGTTTTGTTTTGTTTTAAATAAACACCTACATCTCTACAAAGTAGGAAACTCTCCAGCTAAAGCATCTATTATTCTCAATAGCAACAGCCCTACAGTATCAACAGCCAGCCTTACCTACCATTAGTTAATTTCCTACCATTTATCTGGAGCTATGAATGCTAAAAGAAGTCATTTAAAGATAAAAGAAGTCATTTGTGCAATATAAGAAAAGATGTGAAATAAAATAGTTGGCTATAGTGAATTAAATAATTTTATTTTATGGATTAAAGTTTCCAGAGTGATTTTTAGCAAAGTTATACAATAATAAAATTATCCATGGGGACTTTCTCTAAAGAGGTAGATGTTGATCTGACCTTTAAAATTTTAAATTTGGTATGTGTGTGCATGTGTGTTATGAGTGCCAGTGTCTATAGAGTATACTCATAGTGAATATGCAATACCTCATTTTTATTTTACTCCATAATTAAGGATGGTAGGATTTATGACCTACCACTTTTTAAAGGTAACACATAAAGGAAGTAGGCATGTTAAAATCTTCTAAAAATTCATTGTTAACAGTAACCACAAATTACACAGAGGTAATATAGATATTACAATTTTTATATATGTCTTCATTTTAATAGTTACAGTGATGTAAATATCATTTTTCTTTCCACTATTTAAAGATAGCAAGATAGATGGTAGATAGATAATGATAGATACATAGTACAAATATAGATATATTGATATGGACTTGAGAACTTTAAAAAATATCTCAGAAAAATAAAGAATGAGTGGCTGGAGAATTTTTCATGAAAATCACGCAACCACCATTTTATTTGCCTTTTTATTTCTTTAATAAATCTTTATTTAATTTTCACTCTATACTTTTGGAATAAATGGTTGACTAAGGCCTTCTTCATAATCTTGAACACGAAAATAGAAATGAAGCACAATAGAAAGACAGGTAGACCGCCAACACTATTATAATATAGTGGGTGTGCTATAAAACACAGAGGATGAGATGATTAATTAGTTAAGGAAGGTTTAGCAGAGGAGGCAGCATCCAAGAAAGTAGGTGGGAGATGCTCTCAGTAGGTGGGGAAGCAGCTAGAAAGGGGCAAATCCAGGGCAGAGTAAACATGCAATTCAAAAAGCCATGCCTCCCAAATCCTCAATTATCATGCTGAAGAGCTTGGTTTTAATAAATGGGCAGAAACAGGCATAATGACATAATAAGTGTAGTGTTATAGCTGTGGTAGATGAGATGGCTAATAGAGCCAATAGGCAGGAAGTAGCTGTTATCCTAAGAGAGGGAGTGGAAATGATGTCTTAAGACAGCCTGCTGCTGAAAGAGACTTGGTTTTAAGGGATATTTTAAGCATTTTTCATGCTTTGAAATAACTATACAGCTTTTAGTGATAATAGGATTTAAACAAAAAAGTTGCAGATTATTGACAGGAAAGTTGGGAAAATACAGTTTGGAGAACATGAAGAGGTGAGTTTTATAAACGGAGGACAAAAGTGACTTGGGTGTTCACAAAGAGTCTTTCTGCAAACAACTGCAAGTGAAGACCTGGGTCTTACAGAAATTACTAAATTTTTAAATAACATGAATAGAGCACCAGGATTCACTTCTAAAGTCATTTTTTTTAAAATAGACTGGATTTTAACTGTATATGTGAAAGAAGTTAAGAAGTCTTAACACATCATTAACTATCTGGGTAATTATACTCCTTGGTGCTTCAAAGTGGCTTCCAACCTCACATGTCAAGTCTGCAGGGTCACATGAGACAATGGCTGCTCTAGATACAGTCGCTGAACTTGGACTGTCAAGAAAGAAGCGAAGGTAAAGCTGTTGGCTACTTTCTACGTAAAGGATAAAGACTGGTATTGGAGTACAATACCAATCAGGTGTTTTGACTCTGTCACAAAAATAAATAAATAAATAAATAAATAAATAAATAAATAAATAGACAGAAAATAAAGAGGGAAAGCGAAGAGAAGTCTTTTGAGTAGAGATCAGAGAATGCAGCATCAAACCAAAGACAAGGAAGATGAGGGACAAGGCTGAGACAAGATATGTTGTAGTAAGATATTCATAGACATATATAAAGTAAAAGAATTCTCAAGGAAGACAGGAGTTACAGTTAATTAGTCACAAGGACTAAATTATCTCCTACAAGTATGAATCTGAACATAATAATAACTCTTTTGATATTCCCTTAACAAATGAGTCCCAGCACTGGGAGGGAATACCTGCCTTTATCTGGGCGTACAACTTCTGAGACCACACAAACTTTTGAAATCTCAGTATCTTCATTTACTCACATTTACAGCTGTTGAGATTAAATGAGTGAATTAACTTTGCCTACATTTGTTAAGCACGTGCTGGATCCCAGATGTCATGCTTGCTTCTAAGGATAGACAGAGCAATGGATCCTAGAGTCAAAGACTACATAATAGTAGAAAGAGAGACACTGGTCAAAACAGACATTAAGACGCAACCCGTTTATATGTGAGACTCAAGTGGGCTCAAGGAACCAAAGGGCTACATTGAGAATGCTATGATTTGTTATGCCTGAGGTGAGTAGGCAAAGCTTCTAAACAAGAGTTTAAACTGATTTTTTAAAGAATTATTTAAGTATTCTAGGAATAAATGACAGTAAAGGACATTTGGGGCAAAGGGGAATTTGTTAAAAATTCAAGGAAAGCGTCTAGCACAGTTTCTTGGAGAGTCCAAGTCAGAGATATTTGTGTGGCACAGGGTCGGGAGCGAATCACAAGTGATGACAGAGAGGCCCACAGGAGCAAAATCATCAAGGTCCCTTGGAAGCTGTAGTTATATGACTACAGTTTGAGAAGTCTAGAGAGCAGGGAGTTGTTGGACTAGAGCAAAGTGCATCTAGAAAGAGAAATTGAAAATATTGCACAACTGAGAAGAAAGAGCACATGTGATGGACTTTATCTTTGTGATAACAAAATACTATGCCAGTTTTCCCATAAAGTTTATCCTCATTCTCTGAGAAACCATGAGAAGCAAATATATATAAATTACACACACACACACACACACATATATATATATATATATATATATATATATATATATATATATATATATGTGAATTCTGTGTGTGAGAAGCAAATATAAGTACATATATACTTTATATATATATATATATATATATATATATATATATATATATATATGAATTCTGTGTGTGAATTTTCTGTAGACATAAATATGGGCATAGATGTACACCTAAAATAAAAATATCTGAATGAGTTCAGATATTACACATTTATGCTAATTTTCAATGTATGTAAAGCAGTTTCTTTTTCCAGTTTTCTTAATGTCACAATACTCTCTTTCATAGAGATAAAGGCAGTTGTCTAAGCTTTGGATTTAATCTAATGAGAATTTCTTTGTAAAATGAAGAAAGCAGTAGACTGCTTCTTCTATATATTCACTGCCTGCCTCATGGAAGATTCTGTGTTATGCTCTGGGGAAATACAATAAAGGCACAATTCCTACCTTCCAGCAATGCATTTTACAGTAGAGAGAACAGATATGAGTATAAGTGTTTGACATCCTACAACGTACAACGATACAGTATTAATGGGATAGAGTATGATAGAAAGAAAACATAGAATACAAGTTTTAAGTAAAGTTGCCTTTAATATCTGTAACCATGCAGTTTTAACTTTATCATGAAAATAAGAATGAAGATCTAGCATATTTTTACAAGTTTGAAATCTGAGCTCTCACACGATAAAGACTTTTATTATTCCATAGATTAAACCAAATCCCACACAAGTCAGCGTTAACCTGAAGTTCTTACTTTATAAATAGCTTTAATGAGGATTACTAACATACCTATCATTTCAGAGTTAGACATTTTACTCTTGGTTTTCACCACCTCTTCACATCATGACAGAGCTTAAAAGCAGAGAAGTAGGATCAAGAACACAAACAATAAAAAATACTCTGGAGGAAAATAACATTTTATCCACATGAAATGGCTAACATCACAGTTGTCACATTTTGTAAATTTGTAACACAATGTCCTATTTGTGAAAGTCAGAAATTATTTGGACCGGGGTTTTATAACATTGAAATAACTTTCTATGTTTTAGGCCTTGATTCTGTTTTCTATAGTATTTTAAGATTTCTATTTAAAACCAGTTAGATATATTCATAAAAATTATATCACCGTTTAACTGGGTAGTCAATATTTTACCCACAGCCAAATTTTATACTGACAGACAGAATAAAAATAAAGAGCTAGTGGAAACAAATGGTGTTTTCATATAATAATGTACTTCAAAATTAACATTTCAAAGGCTGGTGTTTAAAATACACACACCCAAGATGTTAATAATCATGTTACGTGCAGCTTGTTAAAGCAGCTCATTTGTATTAAAGTCAAACTTGTATAAACATACACATATATAGCAGACGTTGAAGAATAATTTAAAAAGTAATCACCATCAATGCCTACAATGAAACAAGCACTCAACTAAAACGTTTAGCTCTGCATTTGTTTACATAACCTTCTGCAGAAATCACTGCATGCACACAAGGCCCAAGGCAACTCTGTAGTGACATAATATTATTTTGTAACTTCACATATACTTTTTGACATAGATGAATTTATATATTCAATGTATTTCCTACTATCAGCTACATCTCCTCAATTGAAAGACCACGAATTCCCTCTGAAATCTTGCTCAATGAAGATACTAAAAGTGAAGTCATATTTCCATGAAAATGTCTTTGAAGATTATATAAACCTCTCAAAATCCTAGATAAATGTTAGCACATGCCTGTATGAGCTATGGCACTCTCAAATGTGACTAACTCAGAGTAAGTGGGTTAAGTTGTAACTCTTCAGAGATTGCATCCTCAATTGCCTGATATCTTCTTTTAACATCCAAGCTGAATGTGTCATGTTTTGTATTATCCGAGGCTTCATGTTGCAAAGAGGTGGAGGCAAAATGAAACACAAAATTCTCTGTATTGTACAGAAGCACCGAACCATTTGCAGAGATGCCCATGATCTATTAAGATACAGCAATATTGCTGAGTTTGTCCTGCAGTCCCACCACTAGGGAAGTGCACTTCAGAACAATTAAGAGTTTAAGGCCAGCATCAGTAGTGAGTTGAAAACTACTAACAGTTACTGCAAAGTAGGCCTTTCCCAATCTTAAGTCCATAACAGATTTCTTATTAGTTCTAGTATTTTAAATGACATATGTTTATCATTTAGTTTCAGTATTTAGGGATATATATGGCCAGTTTGTTGAGTAATAACCTCAGAGAAACACTAGTCTAAACAGAGGAGAATTTACATTTCCAGTGAAGATACAAAGATTAGTAAACCTAAAAGATTAATAAGTGGCATCTAACAGCACAGTGTCACAAGAGCCTACATACTTAATCAAATCAGATGAATAGTAATCTCATCTGTACTAGCAAAAGAATAATTGCATCTCAGACTACTGTGAATTGCATTACATAACATACCCATTGTGTAGTTAGCAAAGGTTCCTTCTTCACAATGTAAAAGCTAGATTAGAAACCCATTAGAAATGACCAAAATTAGTGAAGTATAGCTCTCAAATTCATTTAAAAAATGGGATGGATTTGTACAAATGTTATATAATTTCCTGTCCTTGCCAATATTTTGATATGCATTTCACAACTTATCTCACCAGAAAGCCAAATTTGGGGTCCAAAACTAAGAATCATATGTAAGTACCTAGTAGGGAGAGAGCTGTTGGTAAGAGAAATGGCCATAAAAATTAGAATTTTTTGATCCTTCACACTTTCTGATAACTTAAGCAGAATGTATTTCATAGGTGTTTTGAACATGGAAAAATAAGATCGCATGGCAACAAAGTACCAAATTACTGAAAGTTTGGCCTATGTAATGGGCAGAAAGCATCCAATCTCATCCTTAGAAACTATAACTGAGTATAAACTAACATTGTTATGTTAAAAAAAATAATCTGGTTAGCTGGTATTCTGTGAGACCAGAAATACATCATTACTTAATCCTCTCTTGAACACTCTCTGCTTCTAATAGAACAACTAGCAAAAATACAGTTGTAGTTGTAAAAAAAACTAGTAAATAGTTGTTAAACTGTGAAAGGTGAACTGTGAAAGGGCAATCTGTGAAAGGGCAATCTATATTAATTAAAGGGTAAACTGTGAAAGGGCAATCTATATTAATCCTTGGAAATCTTTCATATTTTTGGTAAGCAAAAGGTGCGATCATAATAGTTGGCAAAAAAATATATTCTCTTGCATGAGGTCAAACTATTTTCAATCATGATAAGTAATATGATCTATCAGCTCTCAAGAGGAATCATAAATTTATAGAAAATTCCCTTGTTTTGAAGGTAAGACAATGAACTTTGCATAGAAAGAATTTTTAATTTTAATCAGTCATTATCTGGAGTACATCATCATTCCAGATACTTCAAACTGTATTTATTGTCAGAAAGGAAAAGTATTCTAAATTGGTTTTCATCAAACAATTGAAAGAAATAGAACAAATGAAATATGTAGTATTTAAATCACAGTGCTTCACCTTTAACACTGCCAACCAACAAAAGGAAAACAGAAAAGCAATTGTTCGCTGTTTCCTTGTGGAGAGAAATTCATTTTTAAATATATGCCTCTCTTCTAGGCAAAATTAACAAGTTTAGAGATATAGAGATCTTGATACCAAGATTCAGAAACACAGTCTGTCTGAGAAGACAGAAAATCAACATCTAAATGAAGCCATCATTGTAGCAAAATAAAATTCATCCATTAAAGAAAAAAAGTGTAAGACATTTAAAATAAAACAATACTGATAAATTAACTGTCCTTCTTGTTCTGTAATTTGGCTAAAACTTTGAGACCTATGGAGCACGTTTTATTTTCTTGACAAACGTGTGGATTTTAGGAGTCTGAAAAAGGTTACAGTTCTGTGGTTTCAGCTACTGTGCAAACAAAGCCACTGCTGACAGGGATATGGTTGGTCAGATAGAGGGAGAAATAATTTATGCATACTGAAACCTCCATACAGAAGATAAACCATGATGCATATGAATGTAAAATACTATTACATAGCAGTTATAAACTAATATTTACATGAGGTTTGTTCCATAGAGCTCATCACAGTAGGTGGCTGAATTTAGGCACTTGTTTAATCATCTTCTAAAATAAATAGAACAAATGAAATGCATGAACGGATACAAAGGCAGGTGGTACCAGTGCAGCCAACCAATTCATATAAAATTATCAAGCTAGTTTACATTCCAATCCCTGAGGAAGAGCAATGCTGAACTATAAATAAAATCTGCAGAGAAGAACATAAAATGATTAAAAGAATTAATTGGACACAGGTGTTGTTGAACCACATTCTAGGAGAGAAGATACGTGCCTTAGGATCTTCACATTTCAAAGATAATTATGACACTAACTAACCAAAATAGGACTGTAATTGGTAGAATTTTATATCCTCAATCCCCAAAAGAGAGAAAAAGGTAAGGAGATGAAGGTTTTCCAAAGAGGACTAGTGAAATGTATGAATGGTAGAACCAGAAAGGCTATTCAGAATGTTGTCAAAGGATGGACTAACACATTTTATTTTGCATTCCCAGTTAAGGAGAGAGCCCTGTGCCCATCAGACAGAAGAGTGATGGAGTTAGTCTGATACACCTTAAAAATGTGTCAGAGAAGACAGATACTGTGAGCCTAGCAGAATATCTTACTGTACCTCAGAGACCATTAATTAAATAGGCAAGGTGTTTGGTACGTACAGTACTTCTTATATTTGTATACATTATTACTGACATAAAGGTTACAGGGCAAGCAGTATATTAAGCAATATCAAAATATTAAATTTTTTTCAAAAAAAACTCTTCTCTATATTTTTTTAATTATTTGGTTACTTGTACACACTACTTTATTGTTTGTGAAACCTTTGTCTAGTAATATCTAGACCTAATTTTAAGTAACCTTAATAAAAGACAGAAGCCTCGGAAGGATTATGGGTTAAGACAGATTCTTCTTGCTTGGAAATGAGCTGTGTTTTAATTTCTTCTTTAGTTGCTGCCTGAGGCCTCAGCTTTGGTTGTGCTCAGGTTAAAAGCTGGGACAAACACATGCCTTTTACCTATGAAATTATGAATATTTCCAGTTTATGTTACTTTATGCTATGTGAAGACAACATTTTTTTCCCACCAGTAGCATGGAAAGTAACAGATCAAATATGGTACAATCTGTTATGACCAATACTATGCATTACGAAATAGCAATACCTAAAGGGATATTTTGGCATACATTTTTTGCAATATGATTTTGTTGTCGTTTATTGAAGCATGCCGGGCTATTCTGCTTACAGTTGGACACAGGTGTTGTTGAACCACATTCTAGGAGAGAAGATACGTGCCTTAGGATCTTTTAATGGATGAACAGAGTGACCCTTCTGCAATACCACTAGGCGTAAGAATGGACAAAATCACATCAGAGTCAGCTTCATCTGGGGGTTTGGCCCTAGAGAGTGTCCAACCCTGTTAAATTTGTATTGGTTTTGAAATCCCTGAGGAAATGTTCAAAGGCTTTGGCACCATGCAAATTTGAACAAGTTCTCCAGAAGAAATACATTATTCCCCAGGTATTGCTCATTTATCTTTGATCTTCAGGTCTACAGTATAAAAACCTGAGACAATATCTATCTAAGAAAAAAGAAAAAGCTTGCATTTTACAAAATCATCCATTAAGAACATGTGTGAAATTCTCTATATGTAGCTTTATTTCAACTTTTTTTTCTTTTTTTTCTTTTGTCTCTTTTTTTTATTGCTATATTTATTTACATTTCAAATGATTTCCCCTTTTCTGGACCCCCACTCCCCGAAAGTCCCATCAGTCCCCTTCCCTCCCCCTGTTTTCCCACCCGACCCTTCCCACTTCCCTCTTCTGATTTTGCTCTATACTGCTTCACTGAGTCTTTTCAGAACAAGGGGCCACTCCTCCGTTCTTCTTGTACCTCATTTGATGTGAGGATTATGTTTTGGGTATTCCAGTTTTCTAGGTTAATATCCATTTATTAGTGAGTGCATACCATGATTCATCTTTTGAGTCTGGGTTACCTCACTTAGTATGATATTCTCCAGCTCCATCCATTTGCCTAAGAATTTCATGAATTCATTGTTTCTAATGGCTGAATATACTCCATTGTGTAGATATACCACATTTTTTGCATCCACTCTTCTGTTGAGGGACATCCATATGAAAAAAGAATGAGGCGATTCTCTGGAAGACCCCTTATAGGGTCACTGAGTAGACAGGCATGCGACTGTGACCATACTGCCACACTTAGCTTTCTCAAGCTCTTCTTTCTACAACTGTGTTAGTAAATGCAAGCTTCAAGCTAAACAATAAACACTCATACTGTTAACACTGAAATTTCTCTAAAGAAAGCTTTAATCACATAAGCAAAGCCAAAAGACGAAGCTTTTATTTTTTAAAACTGTAAATAAATGTAAACAAAAGTAATATTTATCAACTAGTTTTAACATAAAAAAAACATGTATCAAAGTCTGGTTGCTGGAGATGGTCAGTTTAGACTCCATGTCTCTCATTGCTAGGAGTCTTAGCTAGACTGGAGTTTCTATTGCACTGGTGCATCTCAGAGATGCCTCCTGATTACAGTTGTCTGTCCCACAACGCTCTCCCTTCATCCTCTCCAAACCTGATCCGTCCTATTCCCATCTCCATCTGCAATCCTGGCCACTCCCCATCGACCTGCAATGCTTCTTTTATTTCCCCTTCACCATGAGATTCACACACATCTCTCATTGAAGACCCCCTGCTTCGTTACTTAGCTTCTCTGGGTCTGTGGATTGTAACATAGTTATCTTTTACATTATGGCTAATACCTACTTAATAAGAGATTTCAACTAAAATTAACTCTAAAATCACGACTTAAAAAGTTAAATCAACTATAATTGACCTACAATCAAAAACCTTTGACCTACATTATTCCTGTCTACAAGATAAACTGGGGTAAAAGTAGCTCAGAAATTGTAAAAGTAGCCAACCAATTACCGGTCCAGTTTGAAACCCATTCCATGAGAGATAGCCCACCCCTGACATCACTTGGAGAGTTAGGACTCAGAGGTTGGATAGCCCAGAGACCTAGTATAGAACCAAACACAACTGGCAAAAAACAAAACAAAACAAAACAAGACAAGTCAATGAAATGATTTCTAATGATGTTCTGTCAGCCCAGTTGTCACCAGAGAGGCTTCACACAGCAAGTGATGGAAACAGATGCAGGGAGCCACTGACATTAGGTGGAGCTTAGGGAATACTGTGGAAGAGGGAGAGGAAAGAATTGTAGGACCCCAGAAGAAAACCTACAGAATCAATGTACCTAGGCTCACTGGGCCTCACAGAGAAAGAACTACCAATCACGAGCCTGTATGGGAATGGACTTAGTATTTGTCCACTCTACACTTGTATTAGTGTTGTGTAGCTTGGTCTTCTTGGGGGATTCCTAGCAATAGGAGCAGAGGCTGTCTCTGACTCTGCTGCCTACCTTTGGGACCCTTTCTTCCTACAAGGTTGCCTTGCCCAGGCTTAGTAGGAGAAGAGGTGCAACTTGATATGCCGTTGTTGATTGCTATCTATGAGACGCCTGCCCTTTTCTGAAGAAAGATGGAGATCTGGAGGTGGGGGCGGGGGTGGAAGGCAGATGAAGTGACTAAGAAGAGAGGAAGGAAGAAAAACAGTATCAGGATGTATAAACAGACAGAAAGACAAATAAATAAATGTAGTAAGGCCATAGAGTTAGACCAGTTAAAATACTTCAAACATTAACATTTGAGTGACCTTCCTGACACTTCTAACAAATGTCAAATAACTACTAACAGAAGACATTCCTGTAATAACAAAGAGGGAGACCTGAAGTGGGGGTTATGAGTACATTTCCTTATTATAGTAGACATAAAAGCACTATTTATAAGTGTTAAGGTGATGAGTGAAGATGCTATTTTAACTGGTATTCAGTAGAAATTCTTAATTTCTCTTTATCCACTACAAATTAGGAGCGAAGTGGCAGACTGTCTCTCAATACTGACATTGTTTCTAGACTGTCTTCATTTGGGCTCCTTTAAGGTGTAGTCTGCTCTTGGGTGGCTGGGACACTCAGACATCAATGCACTAATGCTGATTCAGATATGACACTTGCAAGACCATAGTACAGGAGCGGCTATTTTCCCCATCACAATGACTCCTCTTCGCAGCAAACCGATTAGCCACAAATGATGAACATTGCTTTCACTAGTGCAACGGGACAAGCAAAACTTTCTCTCCCAGAATAGAGAGGCATGGTTCTTCTCTTGGAAGGATTCTTCCAATGGATGAAAAACAGGTGTGCCCATAGAAGAGGGGAGGGAGAAGGAGACACCCAAAACAGGACTGTTTTGAAGATTAAGACTCCAAGATACTCAAATACGCATTCCTGCTCATTTCTAGCCTTTCAATGCAAATGTCATTGTTAAGTCTTTAAGAATCTAAAAGAAACAGTCCTACTTTCAAAGGGGAAAAAAAACCCTTTCCTCCAAAGGAGTCTCACTGAGCATATAAAACACACTAAAGGGCAGCACACACCCCCCCAAAAAAAAGGAACTCAAAGATATTTTGGGAATTTTTTTTGTCTTCTAATGCTTTGTCTGGGCTTTTTATTTTTAATCCTGCTGATCTTTCATTATATATTATTTTTTTCTATTTTTAGTGGGTATCCTGTGTGTAAAAATATATGTGTCAGTATCTGTGTGTGTTTCGTGGTCTTTTCACTTGGCTCCTTTTTGTTTTACTTGTTTATTTTGCCCTATTCTGGCCTGATTGTTGTTACTTTATTATGATTTTTATATGCCTGCTTGCTTTCTAATAAGATAGAACAATAAGCGGTGTTGATTTTGGTGGGTGGGGAAGAGGAGACAGTCTGTGAGGAGCTGGAAGAAGAGAAAACATAATCAAAAATATATCATATGAAAGAAAATAAGACACAGGACCTTGAGACTTGCTAGACACTAAGTTTTTTCATATTTAGAGTCATTTGAGATTAAAATACCATCCAATTAAAAATAATTGAATCACCTTCTAATTCCCAATTCTGATTAATCAGACTTAATCAGGCCATCATATATGGACTTTAACCACAACACACAAACACAAGTATAGGGAGAATTAAGTGTGCTCACATGTGTTATTTACTTGGTATTCAGTATTCACAAAGTAAGATTCTAATACTGGTATTGCTGTTAGCCTAGCTCTCATACCAAAATGCTAAGTGAATGTATCTTTATTCTGCTGAATGACAGGCAATATCATGGCAATACACTAACTCTCATTGGGATGCATATTAAATACTTTTCTAAACATGTAACAGCATTTTTCTTATAGCCACCGAGTCACATATGGGCATAAGGAATGAGCAGCTAACTGGACAGGTAAAATGCCTGCCTCGATCAAACTCTTTTTTTATCTTCATTGAATCCTCTTTGACTATCAGAGTATTCTTTACATATTAAAATAATTAGATATGTATCTATGTTTAGATAAAAAATAACTAAAGAAGGCTCAATATTTCCAATGGTGAAGGGTTTTCTCTTTCTTTTTAAATGAAAAGACAATTATTTAAAATGTGAGAATCATTTTATTACTTTGATATACTGGTCTCATGGCAAAGTTTGTTTTGCTTACTTCAGTTCTGCCTGTGAATGACTGAGACAATTGGGGACACTTGTTAATGCTTTAGGCAATACACTTCAGATACTCTAAGTATTTAGCATAATGAAGTTGAATTGATTAATTTACATCAATTTCTTTAATGTTTATTAAAGAAAATGTTTGTTTCAACAGAGATCATGGTTAATAGTCATAGGTAAGGTACATTTTTAGAGTGTCATGAGAATAAAGCAGTTGCCTACAAATCATTTAAAACAAATCATCATGAGAATCTATATTATATACTCAGGGGTATGACTTGATATCAGAATCTAATCCATAAATAAGAGATTCCTCATAAAAAACTTACTGTGCCCCTTTTCCAGAATTAAAATTATGTTACCAAGGACTTGTTGTCAAATGAAAGTGATCAAAAGGTATTGAAGAATGCTAAATATATGTTGGTGTCTCCTTTTGTCCCTTCTGAGAAAACAATTTCTCCCTTAAGTACAGGGATCAAGGTAAGGCACATACAAGGCAAGAGCTCTACCACTAAGCTAAATTTCCATCACAATAGGATTTAATTTAGATGTCCATCAATACCAAACTGGAGTTTGAACCATCTACCAATGTTCCCACTAGCCAAAAGTAATAAAATCACATCAAACAGCCAAAGGAAAGTTCACCCCAGGAAATATAACCCTAGTCATAAGCTAAAAGAAGTTGCTTCTAAAGGTTGTGTCACTTATACTTGATAAATTTCACATTACTGAAAGTCTATGTTCCTATAGAGTGGTTTATGTTGCCATTATAGGTGAAAATCCGTTTGGTATGAATTAATCCAGACATGGAATGTGGAGAACTTCTTTGGTACTCTCTACATAGTTCATATAAATCTATACCATCAATAAGCTCTGTACCTTGCTAATGACAGGATCTCTTTCAAGAACCATCAACCCTCCATAAAATTTCTCAACCTGTGGGTGGCAACCTCCTGGGACCAACATGCAGGTTGCACATCAGATATCCTGTATATTAGATATAATTTTATGTTTGGTTGTTACCATAACCTGAGGAACTGTATTAAAGGTCACATCATTAGGAATGAACTGATGACAGTTCATTCATTATGAAACCCTCACAAGAAACCTAGGGGAGTATGCTTAGTACAACTGTCTCATATTTCAAATGAGGACTTAAGTGATTTTTTTTTTCTTAGAGTCTGAGTTAAATTTTTTTCTACTCCTTTCTCCTGACCTTACATCATATTACCCATAAGGACTCATGTCTATAAAATGCTAAATTCAGGCATGTTTGCCAGGGGGGAGATAGATTGAATAGCATTTTTTAATTCAGTATAGTAGATATAATATAAATGATGATTGCTTTAGTATTGACTACAGGTTCTGAAAATACCTGGACACTCAAATAATCCAACCTACAATTCTTCTGAGCAACTGTTAGCTAAGCATGTGTATCAGCCTAAGTCAGAACAAGAGCTCCTTAACAAGACCATATGATTCTGGGATTCTTTATTGCTGCTCCATACAAGGCATATTGCTATAGCAATGTTCCTAGCAAACTGGAATTCTATCTCAGGGTTTCAGTCCTGCTGTCTAAAAATGATCAAAAGCACTGGTTTTTGAGATTAGACAAAAACAAGGTCAACCTCTTGAGTGTCTTCATTCCTGACAGGAGCCTGGCTTCTGCCTTTTCCATTTTTTTTTCCGGCTCAGGTCCAGTGCAGCCCTAGACACACGCTCAGAGAGGAGCTCCTGCAACTCCACAGTAGTGAGATGCTGCTGACACGGCCATCACTTATTCTGTGGAGTATTTCTTTCGCTCTTTCGCTGATGCCATTATGAAAAATAATGCTGCCACAGCCATACTGACACTTGACACTCTTTCTTATTCATGTGGGTAACTTATTCTGGAAATTTTATTTTCCCAGATGATATTAATGTTTTATAGAGGGGCAATCTAAACATAAACTTCCTTATGGTGGATTTTGTGAGTTTTGCATATTGAAGTATTTTATTAAATTGAAAACTCAAGTTCCTAAAAACAAAAACTACCAAAGATCAGAATGCCTTTGCACTTGGTAAAATTGAAAATGAAGAAACATTTGTTTCTACCCATTACTCATCGCCATTTTAATGGTAATGGGGCTTTCTTTCAAGTCTCAGCTTAATAGGGTGAATTTTTGATTCACTGGAATGGTGCCATTATTAATTTGCAAGTTATTATTATGTATTGACTCACAATAAATAAAATGTTAAATTTTAATACAAGGTTCCTGTGAATCTAGTACATAATCTATAAAAGGATAAAGGTCTCAAATATGTCACTCATAGTTTATGTTCATTTTCAAAACATCTTGGAAAATCTTCTGCATTAAGGCTTAGCATTTATAATTTAGCTAAGAAAACACGCAAAAACCATTTCAAGGCAAAAATCTAAGGGCATTGATGCTGAGGCTATGCGGCCATGCTTAAAACCATGAAAATCTATCTGTTTTCACCTCACGTACAATTCAGCTGATTACTTTTTAATCTAAGATGTACATTTCATAATGATGAATAGAGAGGATTTTATTACAAGCAGTTGAACGAGCTTTTAAAAAACCTTACCTATAGGGCAACGTGTCATTTGTAATAAGAACATATTTTAATATTGAGACATAATGAAATTTATAAATTGGTAATAATCCACCATGTAATGAAATTTTTTAAAGCTGGTTTAAAGTCATCTAAAATACAAAAGACACTTTTTGATATGTTTTAATAATCTTAAACATTCAAAGTTTCAAAAGTTCACATTTGTTAATGAATACGCCTAACAATACTATATAATAGTGGTACCTTTAATTCAAAGTTAAGAGCATTTTCTTTATTTATATACTTCTTTATTTTCAAATTTGAAGAGCAAAAAAGGGCCTTGCTTCCACTGAACTGCATGACAAGTGTGCATTCTACCAGGTAGCCACAACTCCAGCACTAACTACACTTCTAATTTATTTTAATGTTATGATGAAATGCTTCAAATGACATTATTTTTCATTGCATCATAAATGCATAACTAGATGCATTAACATGCTGCATATGTAAAGTGTGGGGAGAAGTGTGTGTGTATAAATAAAGTCCATTGACACAATGCTACTGTTGTAAATTTATTGCTAAGAAGTTAACCTTTTCTCTCAACAGGAGTCAGCTGAATTTGTGGTAGAAAATATACTGCTTTCAGATAATTTTGAAGCTAATCATGGTCTCCATGCTTATATATAATTATATATAAAAGGATGACAATTAGCTAAACATTCTCAGCTATTGAAGGAAAAGTCATAAGAGAACATATATGAGAACATGTAGTCAAAGTAATCACTGATGGCTATATAAGGAAATATATATGTATAAGGAAAATGTGGTTGAATATATGACAGGGGAATCAGCCTTTAAACCGGAAGAAAATCCCACCATTTATGATGACATGAGTGGACCATGACATTATTCTAAGTGAAACCAACCAAGTACAGGTTAATGATTAACAGTTTAATGGATACGCAAAATCTAAAATAGTAGAACTTATGGAATTGGAGTTTGTGGTTTGGCAGAAACAAGCAGAAGGAGGAAAGAGGAAATCACAAAGGACATGTGATTTCTTCCATTTATGAAGGAAGAGTGAGTTGGAGAGTAAGTCATGGGATGGATGGTACACCACTGTGTCTTCAGCTGGCCATAGGTTCTACACTAACAATTTGCTAAATGAGTAGGTCTTATGTTAAGTGCATTCATCTTGAAATAATAAAATGACTGTAAAAATCCTTTTGGAAGTGATAGATATATCTATATCATACATCAAAGCAATAATTTCATGAATGCAAAATAAACTCCAAAATAAGACTATTGTTTACATTGAATGTGGAGAGATTACTGTAGTGATAGATGCAAATATATATGAATGTATATGTATACATGTATGTGAATATCTAAGTATAGGTATAGGGATATTATAAGTTAAATTTGAGCCTTTAAAATCAAATATTGGTATACTAAAAACTTTGCTCAATGTACTCATTTCAACTAAAATAAGTTTCAATTTTGTCTTAATATTGAGTTCTAAAACAATATGTACTATAGGCTCTATTTAATAGCAACAAAGTCAACTATAGATAAATGGAAGCTTATCTAAAATGGAAAACTGATGTAAAAGGACATAAAACAAAAGCATCCTCTCTTTGTTCTGGGGAGATTTAAAACATCACAGCTTGAAGCCAAAGAACCTTACTCGGCACTCACAGATATGAACATTCCTAGAGCATACATATGACCTTCGCAATGTTATATGTAAAGTTATACACATCTTATGAAGTTACCTAATTCTAAAATGCAGAAATGGTACAACATATTTTATCTTATCAGTATATTTCATGTCTTAGAAGCAATATTGTCTACTTATTTTTCTTTATTTCAAAATACACTATCTAGAATATCACTTATCAATTACAGTAAACTCTTTTAAAGGATAATTCATTTATATTTTAAAATTCTGCAATCTAAAATGTTTCCATTTTAATAAGTTGTAATATTTTGAAGTCAATGAATAACAAGTAGGATTTTATTTAATTTTGTTTTTCAAAAAAAGAGGGGAGGTAACTTTTGAAACTCACATTTAAATTCTGGCTAGTTTTCCTTATATACAAAAGACTTCATCCCTGTACTGACCAGTGCTCTCAGTTACCTCTAATGGTGGCATAAACTCAGTGCACAGCACGTCACACTTTCCCTGCAAATTCCATACAATTAGGGAAAAGAGCACTTACCATGTTCCAGGCAGGGTAGAGGTAGTCTGTACCCACAAATTCAAAGTAGTGAGCAAAGCCTTCCTTCAACCACACATCTTCCCACCACACTGGAGTCACAAGATCACCAAACCACTGCAGGGGCAAAAGGAATAGACATCAGGAAAAAGAAAAAAGGAAAGAAAAGAAAAAGAAAAAAAAAAAACAGCATCTATCTCAGAATGAATTTATCTAAAAGTAAAGCACTAAACTGTGATTATCATAACTGGAAGTCATTCCCAAATTGATTCTGTCATGTGAAAATGTATTATGGCAAGACTGTAGTGATTAACAAGATTTCTTGAATAGCACTAGTCTTTTCTTATGGCTGTCCACTGATGGGACGACCTTGGGATCCATTTCGTGGAGGAAGGGAGGGTGCAAATCCTGACCCTACTTCTGTTGGCACACTGTGCTTACAGATAGGAGCCTAGCATGACTGTCCTCTGAAGGGACCCCATCAGCAACTTGCGGAGACAGATGCAGATACTTACAGCCAACCACTAGACTGAGGACAAGGACCCGTATGGAAAAGTTAGGAGAGGACTGAAGGAACTAAAGGGGATAGCAATCCCATAGGAAGACCAATATTCTCAACAAACCCAGACACCTAGGTGCTCTCAGAGACTCAGCCACCAATCAAAGAGCATACAAGGTCTGAGGTACCCCAGGCACATATGTAGCAGAGGACTTGTCTGGCCTCAGTTGGAGAGGATGTGCTTAAATCTGTAGAGACCTGAGGTCCTAGGGAAGGGGGATGCCCAGGGGGAGGGTCACCTCAGAGGCAAAGGGGAGGGGGAATGGAATGAAGAACTGTGGGAGGAGGCACTGGGAAGGGGACAATGTCTGGAATGTAAATAAATAGAATAATTAAATTTTAAAAAGATTTATTTAGTTTATGTATATGAGTGCTCTAGCTACATATAAACCTGCATGCTAGAAGAGGGCTTCAGGACATATTATAGATGATTGTGAGCCAGCATATGGTTGCTGGGAATTCAACTCAGGGTCTCTAGCAATGAACTCAGGCCTCTTAACCCATGAGCCATCTCTCTAGCCTCTAACACTAGTATTTTATGAATGTGCTCAGAGAAGAACAAAATAACAGTCAAGGAACCCAATGTGAAATACTTAAGTTGGTATAGAAATGATCCAGGAATCAAAGCTGATGACAACTGACTTCAGAGATCAAAAGACCTGTTGTAAAGAAGAAAAGACTTGATCCTTGTGACATTACAGAGACAGACTGAAGTAAGTGAGTGGAAATTCAGAATAGACAGTATCTACTGAAGATGCAAAAGTATCTGCTGGTTGTTCAAAAGTGCTCTCTCTCTCTCTCTCTCTCTCTCTCTCTCTCTCTCTCTCTCTCTCTCTCTCTCTGACACAGAGGCGACTCAGAGCCCATATCAGCTAATAAATCCAACCAAAAGTTCTGAAGATCCTACACACTAGATTCTCATAATAAATAGAAATTGAGGCGATAAAATCTAACGCGCAAAGGTTTCAATCGGTGTTTTGGTTAAATAACAATACTTGAACCTTTGGTTTTATCAAAAATATATTACATGCCATGAACATTCAAAAAGACTTGAAATTCAATGAAGAAAACATAGAGAATGTTAAGTATTAGGCATGATAAATAATTTTAAAACTAACAAGGAAAAGCATAAATTCAAGTCTTCAGAGGATAGAAGGATGGAGGTGGAACGGCTTGTAACTGTAGAATCAAAATTATTCTCTGCACAGTTGACAATTGAGCTGGAACATTTAATAATAAGGAGTGAGCCATGAGAAAGCCCTGGGCAAGAAGATTCCATGCAGACAGCAGATGTGAATAAGGAGCAGTGTGTGGACTCTGTGTGGGAATATGTTCTTTAAGAAACAGAGTTATGGAAAGCTGGACTCTGGTTGATCAGGCAGAAGGAAGAGTGAAACAGTCTTGACAGATAGAGACATAGTAGATCATACACAACTTCCAAGAAGCATCACAAGGATAGCTTTGGGGTCTGACCAAGGGTTTCAATGTTAATAAACAAAGTATCAATCTCTAATTCAAATACAAATAAGAGATTGCTCCAAATATGGTAATGGCTATACAGCCTCTACTTTGAATTTTTTCATGGTACACAGAATACATGTTTCTCTTTCAAACTGACAACCCATCTTCAGAATTGTGGCAACAAATAGTTTTGAGGGGATAATAGACAAATCACATGTGACAATCATAATGAAAATTGTGAGATATAGTTCTCCTATCTTCTGTTTCATTTCTTGATGGCAAGTGGCCTCTACCACTGAGCTAGCACAGGAAATTAACGTACAATAGGAACGGTGGGAAATACGGAGCCTTGAACAATTCCAAGACTATCACTGTTCCTTGTGTCAACAGAACAGCATCTAATACCACGTACAGTAATTTGCCAAAAGGAAATTACATTTGCCTTAGAACTGTAGGTCAAGGGGGAAACCAATCTAGCACTGAAAGACCCCAGTTATCCCTGCAGTGGTGACTCTGCAACCTGAGGTCAGAAACATGTCTGGCTTACTGAACACAAGAGTACAATTCTCTCACTGGCTCGCTGTGACAGGAAACTATATTCAGGCAAATCATCACTCAGTGTAGACCTCATTAAATCAGGTTCATTTATAAGCATTTAATTGTTCACCTTTCTTACTAACAGCAGTTGCCCGGTGACTCTTTTTTCAGTTTTTCTGGATTTTTTAAGGGATTTGCAGTTTATCATATACAATGCTATACTGTATGACACTGAGAGTTCAGGAGCTCAAGGCATAAATGGCACCCAAAGTTCCTAGCACGTAGGATGGGCATTGCTTTTTATTAATGATATCTGTTTTCAATGACTTTTTTTCTTCTCTAAATTCACGATTTAACAAGTGCTGGAAACTCGTATGTTACTAACTTCCACAAGTAAGAAAGTTCGTAAAACTGAAATGAGATTAATTTTCCTTTTAGCTTCACTCGGAAGTTGTTCAATTACATATGGATTTTTTACTATGCCAAGTTAAAAAAACATAATCACTCAATGGAAAACAGAGAGTCTGTAAGTTGAGTTAATGAAAGACTTCCTATGTGTCCACGTGACCAGGAAAAAAGAATAACAAACAATTCTGACTGAAACACAAAATTCACCTGCATCTCTCCGCAAAGCAATAAATCATTTCCCTCACTGCACTTACCTTATGGACACGCTAATAGTGAAAGAAATGGAATCACAACTGATCAACAGCTATGCAAGGCTCTGAAAGGGGCAGCCACTCCATCACACATTTCAACTAAACCCAGCGACTGTTGCTTCCTCGACACCATCAGTTTGTGGATGTGTGCTTACCTTATCGCCTGAGAAAAAACGATAGGCCGTGCACACAGAAACTGCACAGCGCTTTGGGTGAGACACAGATGGGCGGATACAGACCCAGGTCCTCATCTGGCTGTCTGAAGTCACCCCACATTCCAGACAATTTCACATTATACTTACACCTGTTCCTCTTCTCGTACCTGGTGACATATTTCATGAACAATGACCATGGTGACATCCAGCAAATAAGAAATAGATGACACGCTGGGATCCAGCAGGATTCTTTGTTCCACAAAAATGCTTAATCCCCAGTTCTCCATAGCAGCGTAAGGATGCTTAGGCACAGCTAAAAGATCTAGAAACAGAATAAAAGAGTTCCAAAGGGTTCAATGACACTGGATCCTAAATTTCACAACTTACAAAGTTTAGAAATCCGAATAAGAAGAAGTGCTTGCTCTTCATTACTTTTTCTTATATTAAACCCTCAGCCATGTCTATGTGACAGTAGAAATATGGGCTATCTCCATCGATGCTGGTCACACTCGTTCATCACACTTCATATCGGGCCCAACACTCCAGGGGGCTGGAAGTATCCGCAACATTATTGATGAGCCCATCCTAATAAGTTTCAGAAATAGCCAGGAAACCAAATGTGGCAGGAACCCCAGAGTCAAAGGCATTCTGCCTTCTAATGAAAATCTATTCAGCCCAGTGCAGAGGCGAGTGTACTAGCACTTTGTCTCGACTGTTTCTCAAAGAAAACATTTCAAACTAATTTCAAGATGTCGTGTCTTTTTTTTTTTCTAATTTCTTAAATTCCTGTATGTTCTTTTGCTCCTGTCAAAATAGAATGCTACATTTAATCCTAGCTTATAGGGAAAACCATTTGAGAATAGATGCAGTTGCAAAGGAAGACTAGAGGGGACCCACGGGCTTCGGGCTGGACTTGCCACCATCAACTACAGATGTGACATCAGTAAATCACTTCAGTTCTCAAGACCACAATTCCCTCAGCTATAAAGTAAAGTTATTGGCCTTTTCTTTAAAATGCCTTCTAGCAAAAAAAAAAAAAATAATAATCCATGATTAGACTGGTCTAAAAATATGTGCTTATTTTAAAAGGTCGTCCAGGTATTATCAACTTCTGATTATGGTGAGCCAAGAAATTCAGGTTTCACTCCACTTCCCCCACACCAGACTCATAGCAATGGTAAACAGACTATTTTGAAAGAACACTAATCACCAAGCTCAAAATATAAACCTCTCAGTGGATCAGAAATGGAATCCAAATGCAAAGTGGTTGTTACATGAATCTATGGTCCTGCTGGTCTCTGGCTCTAAAAGTAGCAGTAGCAGCTTGGGATTGGCTCTGGCCGGACACACTAGGGACAAAGGACCAATGCCAGGTTCACTGTTTGATGTTAAGGGATGAGGTAAGGTGCACACAATGAGAGTAGAAAATGGCTGGTGCTCACTGTGTCCTTCAAGTGACAACAAGGGCCAGGAAGGATTTGAACCCTGGCTCCTATACATGTGTTCTTAATCACCATAAACACCCTCACTCCAAAATGGAAATCCAGTTCCAGCAAAACCAAAATGTGTTCCAGGGCTACCAGTAAATTATATGAGAATAGCATTGTAGTATTGTTTCTCAAAGTTAAAAGGGGAATTTATATGCTTATATGACTTTTCACCAAAATAATACACAAACAAGCATAAAAGCATTTCATAAAGGAATGCTACATAGCAATTAAAATAAGTGATCTCCCCACTGAGTTCTACCCTTACAGGCATCAACACAGACAACCTGAGGAACATAATAATAATAATAAAGAAAAAAGGTATAAGATGACCCCTATGCTCATTAGAAACATTAAAATAATACTGCCTAGTGTATGCATGTCTTACCACAAGCAAAACATTCAAAAATAGTTCTTCATAGTATGTACACATTTTCTCGCATGCAGGACAAGGATAACAATAGAAAATATTCATGTATACATGCACAGGAACTGGTAATAAAGACACTAACTTCAAGATCACGGTTGCTACTGAGGAGAAAGGAAATGATTGTAGGACAGCCACACAAGGAATTAATGTCTTCATATCAGTGTTTTAAAGCTGGTAGTGAGTATGCTGATATTAACAAAATAGTAATCATCCTTTTATGCATGCTTTCGATATTTCACAACAAACAATTAAATAGATTGGCCTTAGCATCCAATTGATCTTTTTTTTTTATTTTTGAATTCACAAATATCTTTTCAGTACTGGTGATGATTTGAAATCTAAAATAGGTATTAAAGTAAGTCAAACATATCTCTCTAATTCCACTACATATTAATCTCATAATGATGGTATGAAAACTATAACATAGAAAAATAAATTATATCAAATACTGTAAAAGAAATATATCCATATGGGAGATTCTTAAAAATGTTATTTATTAGGCTTCAAATGGTGACTAGGATTTTAGTAGGTATGTGGATTAATCTGTTCATTCTTAGGATTTTAATTAACAAAAATAAGTCATATGTGCAAACACTAAGAATTGGCATCCTGCACATATTGTTTGGGCTGTCCTTCAAGCTCCTTGCTGTCTGCATGGTGGTGCTTATATATGGAGAAGTTCAGCTAAGAAGTGGGAAGCAAAAGAAAGAATTGTGCTGAGGAGTGAGTGCTAGGAAACATATTCCAATATGACTATTACAGGATGAATAAGTGTGGCCGGTGTGGGCAAAGCATCCCTCCCCAGTATAATCACCCTCACCTGGCATGTGAGTTTTACAGACAGTTTATTGGAAGACCTGTGCCCAAGTGTATCTTGAAGGAGTATAGTAAATACGGCAGTGCTCAGGTGTGGAAGTAACAAATACTTTGGATAAACAGAAAGGAGGCTGATGGGTTAGCACCAGATAATAGGAGAGATATACCACAGAACTAGTACATAGGGAAAGTACCTAAGAGGTGAATTCACCCACTTTACGTAATTGAAGACATTGTCTACATATTAATGAACTAGGTAATAGGACCACAGCGGGTCGACTTTGCCTGACACTAATACATGGTTACAACAATACTGCCCCAGCTTCAGGAACTTGTGGAAACAGATGAACCTATGTACACCTTTGTTTTTTTCCAGGATGACTCCTGTTGCATGAAGAACTAATTCTGGATCCTACAGATCCTCGTGGTCAGTGTAGAGCCCGGTCCTCACTCACAGCTAAGTGAGCACATCACTTGGGGCTCGATAGGTCCGAAGACGTGGAGAGAAGACTGCAAACATCTGACCCAGATATGCTATGTAGAAGTCTGTGATCAAGGGGAAAATGCACTGAAGCCCAGTTTACAGATTGCAAATTACTATTAAGACGTATAAACAAAAATGCAGCTGAAAAAGCACTTATCACACAAGCATGAATTGTTGGGGTCCATTCCCACCACCTATGGTGGTGCAAGCCTTTAATCCAGCTCTGGTAAGCAGAGACAGGTGGGTTCCTGAGGACCACTCGCTTGCCAGCCCACAGTGACTTCCAGAACACACTGAAAAACCCTATCTGAAAAAAAAAACAGGGTGTGGGGTTCCTGAAGAGGGATGCCCCAAAGTAGCAGACTATTGGCCTCAACATGCACTGACATGTAATTCCTACTCATGACACTACATCAATATGTGTATTCTTACATACATACATACATACACATGCACACACACGCACACACACACACTATTAAAAACCAGTATAACAAGGGAGCACTTGCTGATTGGTGCAAAGTTTTAAGGCTTTGATGGCACATGGCTTTAGCATCAGGAAGCAGTAAAGCACCAAAGTCTAGAAAATAGAGTCTCAGGTAAACCAAGCAAGAACTCTAAACAAATAGGGCAAATTAAGATAAAGCAACTGACAGGCAGGATTTAACATGGTGGGATAAGTACTAATGAGAAGCTTCTAAGGTACAAATATCGGGAAATATCAACAGAGGGATAAAGAAAGAGAAAGTAAATGTTCTTGGATTTGGTACCACACACATAATAGCCTTGGTAACAACATAATAGATAATAGGTCAAATAACTTTGGAAAGGACTATTGAAATAACTTGTCATAAACTGAGAAACCTCAGAGGTTAACCTTATGATTAAGGAATATCTGCATTACATATATATCCACACAAAGACATGTGCATAGGAATTCTCATAAGAGCTCAATTTGCAGACCCTAAAAATAGGGCATAACTCAGCAACAGGAAAAGAATAAAAGGTAATATAGCATACAACAAAGTACTGTTCACTAGTAACCAAAATAAATGAACTATGGGGGCAGAATACAGTGTGAGTGAGCCCCAAAATTGTGTACTGAGGTTTTAAAAAAATTAAAGGAATGCATACTGTATAATTAATGTTATTTATGTAAAATTCCTAGAAATTCAAGCTAATCTATAGAAATAAAGATCAGTGAATGGCTGGGGATAAATATGGAAGCCATTACAGCAGGATGTTAGGAGTTATTTTGGAGTCAGAGTTACATTACGCTGATGGTTTGGACACATTAAAGTATCAAGTCATATACAGAAGACACCCATGTGGAATAACTCAATGGAACTACGTTGTGAAGAGTGTCAGTACCTGAAGCAGTATTCTGATTATCTGAAGCATATAAGCCTCACTTATATTGAATTAACTTACTTTAATTTTGCAAAGTAATGAAACTCTATCCATTAAAATATGCATCCATAACATTTTAATATGCCTCCCCCCAAAAGAAAGCTCACATTTCAGAATATAACTTACTTAACAATTTAAAGAAATTGTGTAAAGAAATACATAGTGTTCTTCCAAATAGTAACTATAACCTAGAAAACAATGGATAACAGAAAGGGAAAATCATGTATTAAATAATGTGATGGCATGGGCTGGAGCGATGGCTCCGTGGTTAAGAGCACTGGATGCTCTTCCAGAGGTCTTGAGTTTAATTCCCAGCAACCGCATGGTGGCTCACAACCATATTCAGTGGGATCCAATGCACCCTTCTGATGTGTCTGAACACAGCTACAGTGTACTCATATACATAAAATAAATATAAAAAATAAAAAGAAGAACATGGTGGCTTATACAAATATAAAACTCTACTGTTGCCTGCTCCCTTCCTCTAGACCCTGGTATGTTACAAGGCCTCTATAATACAGCACTAGGCTAAAATGGCTCTTAGGGAAGTCACAAAAACTGAGACATGTTCTGCAAATTTTGTTTTCATCTACCATTTCTGAGAACTGTATTATTGATTCGTAGAAAAGATCAAGAAGCCCATGTGTTCTCCTGTTCCTCAGACTGACTCTTCTGACTGCCACTTTGGTTTGGAGGCTTTGGTTTTGTTTCATTTTTCTTTTCTTTTATGTTACTCTCTTGTCATTATGACTTTGAAAAAGCAAACTTCTCAGAATCTTGACTTATAATTTCTGTACAAGATATTTGTGAACTTGAATGTCATTGTGGCCTCACCCAAACTCTGCTCATTTTAAATTTCATTGTCCCCCATTCAGAACTCACATTGTTTAAAACATTCCCTGTCATGGTATTGAGAGGAGAATGATTTAGAAATGATTAACTCATGAAGACTCTGCCTTTATCAATCAATTACAGGTAAATAAATTTTTGACATTACAACACAACTGGATTGTCCCCTACAAAGTTCATGAATATGATCAATTTAAAACAAAACTTTGAAAAGAAAAATTCGTATTTTAAATGTGATTGCTTCTTAGACCACATCCACTTCTGTTCTAGTGCAAGTACTTCCCATGAGTCACAGGAGGGACACCGGGCACTGCCTTTTACAAAGCTTGATTGGTTAACTTTGCCTCTTTCAACACTTTAATTTATTCGATTTATTTTTTTATTTACATTTCAAATGATTTCCCCTTTTCTAGCTCCCCACTCCCCAAAAGTCCCATAAGCCCTCTTCCCTCCCCCTACTCCCCCATCCACCCCTTCCCACTACTCTTTCAACACTTTTGTTCTGTGGTGACACTCTGTCTGCCCTGAAAGACCACAGCATCAAGGCATTGTCTTAGATTCAGAGCACAGCCCTCAGCAAACATCAGACACCAGTACTTTGTGTTTTCCAGATTTGAGAACTATGAGAAACAGATTTTCATTGGGATCCAAAAATTTTGTTGCAGCAACACAATCAGAGGAAGACACTTAACCTAATAATTCTTTATCTGTCCTTTCCTCTTCTCATCTAACCTCATGTCACCCTCTACCACCCACATGAATATGCAACTGTAATGTTGTCTACATGAAAATGATTAGTTATTTGCAATGGGCTGTTGTTTGTCATGCCCCAGACATACCCATGTAGCCTCTCACCTCCATTTTTAAAATATTGTTAAAACTTTAAGTTAGCCTAGATTTTTTTTTTTTGCACTCTAGAGAAAGTCTGCCACCATGAAATACTATTGTACTACACTGAGAAGACAGCATAGGTTGATCCTGCAACCATATAGAAAGACCCAAAAAGTCATCAAATATAGTCTACCAATGGACATCAATAGGAAATCAATCTCTAGCAGTAGCTGCAGTGTTGTGATGATTACTTTTCTGGTACATTAACATATTGGCTATAAATATACTCTAATATCCTCTCCTTATATTAAATACCTACTAGCAAATGGAAGTGCATGCATCATATGGCCTGTGTCTTCTTCCGCAATCACACAGAGCCCTTGGATTATAATAGACCGTGAATAGAGAATAAGCTTCAGACTTGGACTCCTCGAGTTCTCTTCTTAGGGTGAAAGCCTAGGATCTTTCCATTCAGAAACCTGGCCAGGTGATCAGGCACACACCTACACTCCACCTAAGAGTAGAGACGAAATAGCTGCTGACTGGGGCGTGACTTCAGATATTTATCAGTTATTCTTCCCTTTCATGACATTTTCCCTTTAGTCTAGCCTCTGAAGCCTCAGCTTTCATTGTCAATATTTATTTGCCAATGTCAGGCTTCTAGAAAGACACAAGCAAATTCCTCAATTCATTTTGACTTTGCTTCAATTTCTTTACCCAGTTTTGTTTTTGCTTTTTGACATTCAAACCCAAGTCTCTTTATTTTTTTATTAGATATTTTCTTTATTTACATTTCAAATGCTATCCCCTTTGCTAGTTTCCCCTCTGAAAACCTCCTATCCCATCCCCCCTCACTAATCTACCCACTTCCCTGTCCTGGCATTCCTCTATATTTGTTAAAAGAGTAAGATAATCTCTAAGTAGTTCAATTTTCCACTATATCATACTTCAAACCTTAAGCTAAAATGGGGAGAGAGAGTGGAGAAATAACTCAGAAGTTAAGAGTATCTGCCACTCCTGAAAGAGACTCACAGATGTTTCTCATAACTCATGTGATATGATTGACAATCATTTGTTATTATAGATACAGGAAGAACTGACAGCCTTAGCCTTAACGTACACCTGCATTCACTCATGTAAATTCATACATACATACACACACACACATGCAAACAAACACACACACCATATACACAATTAAAAATCCTGAATAAGTCTTGGTTTTTTTTTTGTTTTTTTTAAGACAAAGTCCTTGAAATTTGAGAGGTTTATTGCCAAAGAAAAAAGTATTGATGACTGAGAGAGATCTCAGTAGGTAATGACACCTGCCACCAAGTCTGATGGCCTGTATTCCACTCCTTAGAACCCACATCAGAGAGGGAACTGACACTCAAAATTGTATACTGACCGCCACATGTGTGCTACTGTACTTCTAAACCCACAAGCGTGCATCTGCTCATAAACAAAAGGAAGGAGACAAAAGAAAAAGGAAAGTAAAGGAATGGAAAGGAAAACCAAAGCAAAGAAAAAAGATAAAAGAAAAAGAATCATCGGCTGGTGTTCACAAAAATAATTTTCAAGCAGATTAATAATAGCTTTCCTTTGGAAGACAACTCATGCTCAACACTGTGAGCTGCAAGCTTTACAAGATGCATAGATGGATAACTATTAATTTAATCAATTGAGACTAAGACTTTCCTTTCCCAGGCCCTGCAATCAATCAATTCCATGGAAGGTCTTTTCTACAGGAAGGGCTCTGCTGTCCTTATGTTATGTCCTTGACAACTCTTTGTTGCTACTTAGCTGTACTCTCTTCATACTCTCAGACAGAGTCTGAACCTTTTGTCTTGAAACTTCCATCTTAAACCTATCTTTTTCTCACATCTTCAACCTTTAGTTCCAACTCTGGCCTCTGTTTTTCACTTCACTTTATCTTTAAGCATTATCTTCAATACCTTCTTCCACGTTGCATACTGCAGCATCTCATTTTCAAGGCATCTTTTTATTTTCAGGTCTACCCTGGCATTCTTAATGATGTTGTAGATAATGGTTCCAGGTTCAAGTTTCAGCTCTCACAGTGCCTGAGATCCAAACCCAGACCCCATCACTAATGAGCTATGGGATCCGGAATAAATTGTTCAATCTCTTTTAGTTTTCATTTTGTCATTGATATATGGGAAGTTGTAACAGTACCTGCATTTCAAGTTGTGAAGGTTATTTGGTAGATTGTGTAAAGACTTATTTCTAGGTAGAATGCATACTAAATCAACATAGTGCCATTTGAGAGGTTTACATTACCTCTCCATCTTGGGGAATCATTTGTATCACAAACTTTAGCTGGAATATGATAAAGAGATTGCCACATTGAAGATTTTGATCTCTGAATTAAAACTGTAAAATTTAAATAAATATATGGCACACCTAAAAGCACCATAACGCATGACACAATCATTTAGTGTCATGGAAGAAAACTTTAATGCATAGTAGTCCAAAGCCCAAAGTGTCATATTTTGCCTCTACCTTGGCTGGTACTTGTGACAGACAATATATACATATGCAAAACTCTCTAAATACATGTCTTTATTTATACATGAATATAAAATTCCTTGTTTGGAATGCTAACACTCATAACATTAGAAATTGAGTTTTGTAAAGTAATATTGATAAGTTTAATATAAATATTAAAATTTATAAAAGCTATCCATTTGATATTTATTAAACCAGACATATTTTTTTTTTCTTTTTTTTTTTTTATTATTCGATATAATTTATTTACATTTCAAATGATTTCCCCTTTTCTAGCCCCCCCACTCCCCGAAAGTCCCGCAAGCCCCCTTCTCTTCCCCTGTCCTCCCACCCACCCCTTCCCACTTCCCCGTTCTGGTTTTGCTGAATACTGTTTCACTGAGTCTTTCCAGAACCAGGGGCCACTCCTCCTTTCTTCTTGTACCTCATTTGATGTGTGGATTATGTTTTGGGTATTCCAGTTTTCTAGGTTAATATCCACTTATTAGTGAGTGCATACCATGATTCACCTTTTGAGTCTGGGTTACCTCACTTAGTATGATATTCTCTAGCTCCATCCATTTGCCTAAGAATTTCATGAATTCATTGTTTCTAATGGCTGAATAGTACTCCATTGTGTAGATATACCACATTTTTTGCATCCACTCTTCTGTTGAGGGATACCTGGGTTCTTTCCAGCATCTGGCAATTACAAATAGGGCTGCTATGAACATAGTAGAACATGTATCCTTATTACATGGTGGGGAGTCTTCTGGGTATATGCCCAGGAGTGGTATAGCAGGATCTTCTGGAAGTAAGGTGCCCAGTTTTCGGAGGAACCGCCAGACTGATTTCCAGAGTGGTTGTACCAATTTGCAACCCCACCAGCAGTGGAGGAGTGTTCCTCTTTCTCCACACCCTCTCCAACACCTGCTGTCTCCTGAATTTTTAATCTTAGCCATTCTGACTGGTGTAAGATGAAATCTTAGGGTTGTTTTGATTTGCATTTCCCTAATGACTAATGAAGTTGAGCATTTTTTAAGATGCTTCTCCGCCATCCGAAGTTCTTCAGGTGAGAATTCTTTGTTTAACTCTGTACCCCATTTTTTAATAGGGTTGTTTGGTTTTCTGGAGTCTAACTTCTTGAGTTCTTTATATATATTGGATATTAGCCCTCTATCTGATGTAGGATTGGTGAAGATCTTTTCCCAATTTGTTGGTTGCCGATTTGTCCTCTTGATGGTGTCCTTTGCCTTACAGAAACTTTGTAATTTTATGAGGTCCCATTTGTCAATTCTTGCTCTTAGAGCATACGCTATTGGTGTTCTGTTCAGAAACTTTCTCCCTGTACCGATGTCCTCAAGGGTCTTCCCCAGTTTTTTTTCTATTAGCTTCAGAGTGTCTGGCTTTATGTGGAGGTCCTTGATCCATTTGGATTTGAGCTTAGTACAAGGAGACAAGGATGGATCAATTCGCATTCTTCTGCATGCTGACCTCCAGTTGAACCAGCACCATTTGTTGAAAAGGCTATCTTTTTTCCATTGGATGTTTTCAGCCTCTTTGTCGAGGATCAAGTGGCCATAGGTGTGTGGGTTCATTTCTGGATCTTCAATCCTGTTCCATTGATCCTCCTGTCTGTCACTGTACCAATACCATGCAGTTTTTAACACTATTGCTAAACCAGACATATTTTATCTTTGTCTCAAGTATATGTTTTGAAGAAGTTTCTTACAAACATCCTAACTTCCCAGTGATTGCTTTTAAGTGTGGATGAGAAAGAGGAGTTTACAGTTAGCTATGCTACGATGCATTCTCAAAAATCTATGCGTGAATCAGTCCTTCAGAGTTTCAAAGCGAAATCCACTTTTCTCCTGATGAACCGTCTATTTGAATACCAGAGAAAAAACAATTTTAGCTCCAAGTTTTGGCCTACCACAGATTATCCATCAGCAATACTTGTGTTCAAATGCTTTGGGGTTTTTTTGTTGTTGTTGTTTTGTTTTGTTTTGTTTTGTTTTGTTTTGTTTTACTTTCCAAGCTTTGGCATACTCCTAAATTAACATTAGATCATAATACATAGTCAGTGTTCTTGCTGTTCTTCCTGCTGGATGCTCAGAAGAAGGTTGCTGGGGAGTGTTGTTGATGTTGTTATTGTTGCTGCTGCTGCTGCTGTGGCTGTTGCTGTTGCTGCTGCTGCTGCTGCTGCTGCTGCTGCTGCTGCTGCTGCTGCTGCTGCTGCTGCTTCTACTGTTTGGCATTTCTGCAGCCACTTTTACTCAACACTTACTTATCAGTATCCATTGCAAAGGAGCAATTTCCTCTGTTGCTTAATTTTTTTACACTGAGAAAGTTTTTCTGTGCTAAAGGACTCTTCGAATACATAGAGCACATTTATCAGTTTTTCACCCATTTAATTCTTAAAATTATTCCGACTTTATCTTTCCTCATTGTATTATGCATTTTCATTGTTGTGCCTAAAGCTTGTTCATAACACATTGCCTTTGCTTTGAGGGTTCTGACTGATTATACATAAATTCAGAGAATACACTAAGCCACCTCATATATATGATCTGGTTTCAAGCCAAGTTCAATAGCTATCTATATAGATAAAACAATGTTCATCTATTATGCAAGATAATGCAAATTGGATGTAAAGACTCCTATTTTTTTTATATTTTCTCTTAACAATAACATTATCAACCACATTTTTGTAAGCCTACTCACTATCTAAGACAATGAATGGATTTGCATATTTCCTGAGAAATTCATTTCCTATTAATTTCTGAAAGAACATTGCCAATCTATTTCCTATGTCAAGAGTTTTACTACTTTTATCCAAAATAACTTTAGTACTTATAACTTCATTTAATTAAGCAATAAGCAAAATAGGAGTGATGTAATATGGTCTCATATGGCAATTATGCTAGACTTTCTGTCTCATGTTGGAAGAACTATACACTTAGTTGGGCTAAGGACATGTTCTAATAAAACTTCTAAATTTATATTTTGCAATTTATTTTAGGAACTCAGACATCAGCACAATCCATTTAATTATATCTACTCCCTCTGCACCCCAAGCTTGGACCAAGTCTTTACACATTCACACATCAAATTTATGTCTTCTATAATCATTATGTGTGTGTGTGCATGTGTATATTTTTCATAATAGCTTATCTATACAATTTATTGACTTAAATTAGTGTTGTACATATGCATATGGGTGTAGAGGTGACCACTTGGGTGTGCACAGCCTATCACAGGACTTAACCCTGAAGAAAACTGACTCTCTTTACCTCATCAGCAATCCTGTGAACTGTAATAGTGACTGGCCTAATAATATATGACCAACAATGCAATAGTGTCACTAATATGTTGGAGCTAACCAACAGATATCTGATTGGATTTAATGTCTACTCAATTGGAGGGAAGTTATGCCTTGTATTGTAAATCCATCTAAGCAGCAATGGCTAAAGGGTTCATAAACCCTAGAGAAGAACTTTGACTACCATTTTGCTAACTTGACATAGTACCCAGCTGCTTTCTAAGTAAATTATTATAATTTACTGTAGGCCAAAATGATCTGAACTCTAGACACATTAATGTAAACAATAACAATATAGTGCTGGATCTGCCTGGGACAGCCTGCAGAGGTGAGTGGCATGTAAAGTCTCCTGAGCACCATTGTCTATCTCTGCCCTTTTTCTTCAGTCTGGAGAAGACTTGTGGGATCCTATAATTATCCTGTCCCCAGGAAAACCTCCGGGGGGCCCCAAAACATACCATCTTGAACCCTGCCTGGCCACCCATCCTTGTTGGACCCGCCTGCTACTCCAACTTGGTCTGACTGGGACATACTCTGCAGAGTAGGGTCTACCCTGATACAGCATGCAGGGTCTGCCCAAGGCATAGTCAACGGAGTATGGTACCCTGATTTCTATCGTCTGGCCCATGGCTCCTCCCGACTTTCCAAAAAGTTGCTGCCGTTAGGATCATCCGGTCAACACTAGGGAAAACCTGATGCCTAAAGGACAGTATAAGAACACAATCAACAAGACCCAGGGCAATATTGCACCACCAAAGCCCAGATAGCCTGTCACAACAAACCTTGGATATCCAAATGAAACTGAAGCACAAGATGGGGATCATGAACCCAATCTTTTTTTTTTTAGCATTATAAAATACCTTCTATTTTTAAATTATTTTCTATATTCTTTGTTTACATTCCAAATGATTTTCCCTTCCCTGGTTCCCTCATCTCCATAAGTCCCATAAGCCCTCTTCCCTCTGCCCCTTCCCCAATTAACCCCCTCCCACTTCTCTGTCCTGGCAATCCCCTACAATGCTACATCAAGCCTTTCCCGGACCAAGGCCCTCTCCTTCTTTCTTGGGAATGATGTGATATGTGAGTTGTGTCTTGGGGATTCAGAGCTTCTGGGCTCTGAATATCCACTTATCATTGACTGCATTCCATGTGTGTTCTTTTGGGAATGTTACCTCACTTAGGATGATATTTTTCCAGTTTTAACCATTTGCCTAAGAATTTCATGAATTCATTGTTTTTAATTGCTGAGTAGTAGTATTCCACTGTGTAAATATACCACATTTTTGTATCCATTCCTCCATTGAGGGACATCTGGGCACTTTCCAGCTTCTGGCTATTATAAATAAGGCTGCTATGAACATAGTGGAGCATGTGTCCTAATTGCATACCAGGGAATCCTCTGAGTATATGCCCAGGAGTGGTATAGCAGGGTTCTCCAGAAGTGTCATGTCAAGTTTTCTGAGGAACCACCAGAAAAGAACTTCTGAGGGAATCAGTATCCCAGACCTCAAGCAATACTACAGAGCAATAGTGTTAAAAACTGCATGGTATTGCTACAGTGACAGGCAGGTAGATCAATGGAATAGGATTGAAGACCCAGAAATGAACCCACACATCTATGGTCACTTGATTTTTGACAAAGGAGCTGAAAACATACAGTGGAAAAAAGATAGCCTTTTCAACAAATGGTGCTGGTTCAATTGGAGATCAGTATGCAGAAGAATGCAAATTGGTCCATTCTTATCTCCTTGTACTAAGCTCAAGTCCAAGTGGATCAAGGAACTCCACATAAAACCAGACACGCTGAAACTAATAGAAAAGAAACTGAGGAAGACCCTTGAGGACATGGGCACAGGGGAAAAGTTCCTGAACAGAACACCAATAGCTTATGTTCTAAGATCAAGAATTTACAAATGGAACTTCATAAAGTTACAAAGTTTCTGTAAGACAAAGAAGACTATCAAAAGGACAAAACAGCAACCAACAAATTGTGAAAAGATCTTCACCAACCCTACATTCAACAGAGGTCTAATATCCAATATATACTAAGAACTGAAGAAGTTAGACTCCAGAGAACCAAATAACCCTATTAAAAATGAGGTTCAGAGCTAAATAAAGAATTTTCACCTGAAGAACTTTGAATGGCTGAGAAGCACCTTAAGAAATGTTCAACATCATTAGTCATTAGGGAAATGCAAATCAAAACAAGCCCGAGATTTCACCTCACACCAGTCAGAATGGCTGAGATTAAAAACGCAGGAGACAGCAGGTGTTGGTGCGGATGTGGAGAAAGAGGAACACTCCTCCATTGCTGGTGGGAATGCAAGCACCAGCATTTATATGCCACTATCATCTTTATAAGATTGGGTTCATGTACATATAAGGATGATAGTGGCATATAAAAAGTACTGTCCCTTAACTGGATCCCAATTTGATCCTGTCACTGAACCTCCTTCCCTCCCCCCACTGAGATCTCTCAGACCCTGAGCCACCAACCAGGCAGCATACACAAGCTGATATGAGGCTCCCGACACATATACAGCAGAGGACTGTGAGAGAGGACTCTCAGTGAGAGAAGATGCACCTAACCTTACAGAGACAGCGGTGTCATGGAATGGGAAGGTCTGGTGGGGTGGGGGTCTGGGGGGACATCCTCTTGGAGATATGGGAGGAAGTATGGGATGAGGAACAGTCAGAGGGCAGACTGGGACAGGAATAATGACTGGACTGTATAAAAAGATTAAATAATAAAAAAGAAAAAGAAAAAGAAAAGAACTAGCATATCTTAATAAGCACATATAAAGACAATTACACTATAGTAAATGAGGTATAATGAACATTGGTAGACATAACAAATGTGTAGCATGGGGAAGAAACTGTGAATATAAACCCAGTTTTGCTACTTAATTGAGCACATTTCTCATATTTTCTCCCTTTATTTTCATTACCTGAAAAATAGTGTTACACATCCTGGCAACAATTTCACAGGAACTCTGTGAGGACAGTTGTTGAAACACAATTTTCAAAGTTCCTTCACAAATGTTCGTATTTTGTGAACACACATGATGATATTTTCCCACATTCTATTAAATAAAGATGGTTGTGTAGCATTGGGTGTAAATCCCATCCAGAGCAAAGGGCAGGTATGTACACCATTGTATTAAATGACCAGGTCTCTGGGCTCTGAGCCACTCACCTGTGATCTATCCTATTGTATATAAAAGTCTTACGTGACCCTCTTTATGTCACTCTAGGGAGCTGAGGCTCAAAGAGCTATACCAGGACGAATAACAACGTGTTTTGTTTCAAGTCTATGAGTTTCATGTCTTCTGCTGTCATGTAAGAAAAAAAGTCAGGATGCCATACTAAAATTACAAACAGAGTGATAAAATCTCATAATGTACATATTTTTCTATGTGAATTAATATATGTGTATTATTTCCCATAAGTGGTAGGTGTGTTATATCAGCTAATATGATAGAAAAAAGGTGATCCTTCAAGGATGCTGACACCTTCATTTTCACAACTTCTTTCTTTATTAATTTTTTATCTCTTTCTGTTTTAAATCATTTTTAAAATATTTAATTTAAAATTATAAATTTTATAAAATTTATAAAATTTAAAATTTTTTTTTTTACATTCTAGATGTTACCTCCCTCCCAGTCCCCTGTCACACAGTTCTTCATTCCATTTCTCCTCCCTTCTGCCTTTGAGAGGGTGCGCTCCCTACAGGCATTCTCCTTCCCTGAGGCTTCAAGTCTCTACAGGATTAGAGCCACCCTCTCCAACTGAGGCCAACCAAGGCAGTCCTTTGCTATATATGTGCTAGGGCAAGGAAACAAATCCCTTAAAGAAATCCAGAAAAATACAATCAAGGAGGTGAAGAAATTGAACAAATGATCCAAGACCTAAAAATGAAAATAGAAACAATAAAGAAATCACAAATGGAAGTAACACATCATTTTAAGATTATTTTGACAAATAAGTAAATAAGTAAATAGATAAATAAATAACACTGCAAACAAAAACGAAGCTGCTGAAACTGATCTTGATATGGGAGGAATATATCCAAGTCTACTGAGCAATGACAAGGGTTTTGAATATTAAAAATAGGAGAGAAAAAGGAGACAGTGTCAAAGTGATGTAATGTGAGGAAAAGTCCTACAAGATTCTGCTTCCTTAGAAGGACGAAGAAAACCATGACCCAAGAGATACTGATAGTCTCTAAAATGTTGATATTCTCCCAAAAGCTCAAATAATCAGAGTCAGGTTTTTGACCTGTATTTTGTAATAAAATAAGCTACTGAGTTTGGGATAAGAGCAATAGGAATCTAAGTCATTACCAACAACATTACCATCAGCATTGTTGACACTGCTAAATAGAATAAGTTCTTGATATGAATGTAAGGATGGCAAACCATGTCCACCAAACATGTCAGTGTGTGTACCCTAACACAGAAGTCTACACAAAACAGAAAGAGAGCTGGGTTCTGATGTTGCCAAAAAGCTTCTGTAAGGCAAAGAATACTGTCAATAGGATGAAATGGCAACCAACAGATTGGGGAAAGAATTTTGCCAATCCTATATTCAATAGAGGACCAATATCCAATATATACAAATAACTGAAGAAGTTAGACTCCAGAGAACAAAATAATCCTATTAAAAATGGGGTACAGGAAATTTTCCTCTGTGCCCATGTGCTCAAGGTTCCTCTCCAGTTTCTTTTCTTTAAGTTTCAGTGTGTCTGGTCTTATGTGGAGGTCCTTGATCCACTTGGACTTGAGCTTAGTACAAGGAGGTACGAACAGATTGATTTGCATTCTTTTGCACACTAGCCACCAATTATCCAGCACCATCTGTTGAAAAGGCTTTTTTTCCACTGTATGGTTTTAGCTCCTTTGTCAAAGATCAAATGACCATAGGTGTGTGGGTTCATTTCTGGGTCTTCAATTTTATTCCATTGATCTAACTGCCTGTCACTGTACCAATACCATGGAGTGTTGACCCTATTGCTTTGTAGTGCTACTTGAGGTCCAGGATACTGATTCCCCAGGAAGTTCTTTGACTATTGAGAATAGTTTTAGCTATCCTGGGTTTTTTGTTATTCCAGATGAATTTGAGAATTGCTTTTACAAAATCTATGAAGAATTGGGTTGGGATTTTGATGGGGATTGCATTGAATCTGTATATTGCTTTTGGCAAGATGGCCATTTTTACTATATTAATCCTGCCAATCTAAGAGCATGGATGATTTTTCCATCTTCTGAGATCTTCTTTGATTTCTTTCTTCAGAGACTTGAAATTCTTGGCATACAGATCTTTTACTTGTTTGGTTAGAGTCACACCAAGATACTTTATATTGTTTGTTGCTATTGTGAAGGGTGTCATTTCCCTAATTTCTTTCTCACCCTGTTTATCCTTTGAGTATATAAAGGCTACTGATTTGCTTGAGTTAATTTTTACATCCAGCCACTTTGCTGAAGTTTTTTATCAGCTGTAGGAGTTCTCTGGTAGAGTTTTTGGTCACTTAAGTACACTATCATATCATCTGCAAATAGTGATAGTTTGGCTTCTTCCTTTCCAATTTGTATTCCTTTGATCTCCTTATGTTGTCTAATTGCTCTAGCTAGGACTTCAAGTACTATGTTGAAAAGATATGGAGAGAAGGGGCAGCCTTGACTAGTCCCTGATTTTAGTGGGATTGCTTCAAGTTTCTCTCCATTTAGTTTGATGTTGGCTATTGGTTTGCTGTATATTGCTTTTACTATGTTTAGGTATGGGCCTTGAGTTCCTGTTTTGGAGCACCTAAAGATATGTTCAACATTCTTAGTTATTAGGGAAATGCAAATCAAAACAACTCTGATATTTTACCTGACACCAGTTAGAATGGCTAAGATGAAAAACTCTAAGACAACAGGAGCTGGCAAGGATGTGGAGAAAGAAGAAAACTCCTCCATTGCTGGTGGGATTGCAAGCTGGCACAACCACTCTGGAAATCAGTCTGCCAGTTCCTCAGAAAATTGGAAATAGTATTACCTGAGAACCCAACTATACAACTCATGGGCATATACCCAGAAGATGCTCCAAGATGTAATGAGGACACATGCTCCACTATGTTCATAGCAGCCTTATTTATAATAGCCAGAAGTTAGAAAGAAACCAGATGTCCCTCAACAGAGGAATGGATACAGAAAATGTACATTTACACAATGGACTACTACTCAGCTATTAAAAGCAATGAATTCATGAAATTCTTAGGCAAATGAATGGAACTAGAAAATATCATCCTGAGTGAGGTAACTCAATCACAAAAAAAAAAAAATACATGGTATACACTCTCTGATAAGTGGATATTAGCCAAGAAGCTTGGAATACCCAATATAAAATTCATAGACCACATGAAGCTGAAGAAGAAAGAAGACCAAAGTGTGGATACTTCAGGCCTTCTTAGAAGGGGGAACAATATACCCATGGGAGGAGTCATGCTCCAAAATGTGGAGCAGAGACTGAAGTAAAGGCCATCCAGAGACTGTCCCACCTGGGAATCCATCCTATGTACAGTTACCAAACCCAGACACTACTATTGTAGATGCCAACAAGTGCTTGCTGAGAGGAGCCTGATATAGCTGTTTCCTGAGAGACAATGCCAGTGCCTGACAAATATAGAGGGGGATGCTCTCAGCCAACCATTGAACTGAGCACAGGGTCCCCAATGGAGGAATGGAGGACCTAAGGAGCTGAAGAGGGCCCTTAGGGTTTACAGCCCCATAGGAAAAACAACAATATGAACCAACCAGAACCCCAGAGCTCCCAGGGACTTAACCACCAACCAAGGAGTACACACAGAGGGACCCATGGTTCCAGGCACATGGGGAGCAGAGGATGGCCTCATCAGACATCAATGAAAGGAGAGGCGATTGGACATGTGAAGGTTTGTTTCTCCAGTGTAGGGGAATGCTAGGACAGGGAAGCAGGAGTAGGTGAGTTAGTGATCAGGAGGGGAGTAAGGGATAGGGGGTGGGGGTTGGATGGGAAATATGGAAAGGGGATAACATTTGAAATGTAAATAAAGAAAATATATAATAAAAATAAAAAAAAAACAGAGAACACAGTACTGTCAACAAACTAAAAGAGAGCAGATCAAAATGGCCAAAGCATAATCGGACAAACACTTCTTTGGACCGGCTGAAGTTGAGTTGTTCTTGAAACTTCCAAGTGGACTAGACCTAAATATAAATGGTTGAAGCACTGGGGAGTGGTATGGGTGAAGGGAAAAAGTCAAGTCATAATACACAGCTAGAGGAACACAAGGGACTATAACCAAAGGCAAGGAGAGAGGGACCTAAGTCAAAAGTTGAGGAGTCCTGAGAGTAAAGGCCCAGGAGTATGGTAAATGGGACAGGTCCACAAAGGATATTGACATGGAAGTGTCATAACAGAGGATAAGAAAGCTGACAGAGCATGTAATCACATCAGCCAAGAATAGTGATGCATCCTAACAGGAGGGAAGTCTTGACACAGTCTATAAATATCTCAGAGATTACATATGGAACCCATTAAATTTCAGTGCATGCTTGCAAAGAGCACTGATTAAGCATGCTTATTCATTTTGAATCAATTTTAAAACTAAATAATATTATTTACACAGATATAACATTGACCTGACCATGTGTTATAAGGACCATCACCTAAATGGGAAAGTAGTACAACAGTCCCCCTTATCTACAGAGAAACTCCCAGATACCTAGTGGATGCATGACACTGCACATAGTACTGAGCCTTATACACACTGTGGTTTTCCTCCATGTACATACATATGATACAGTTAGTTGATATATTAGCATCAAAAGTGGTTAAGAAAAATGATTATTTAAAAATCAATTATAAAAGCACATTGTAATAAAGTTAAGTGGACGCTATCTCTTTCAAAAAATCATTTCACATTACAATTATCCTCCTTCTGATACCATGTTGAGGTGATAGTAGCTTGCATCTTGGAATGGTAACAATACTTACATGGTCACATGAAAGAGGCATTGTGCCCTGGTATTGTGCTACATGGACTACTATGTAAGAGTTACTTAAGCATCGCATCATGCTACAACTGCAGATCTCTAGTCAGCTACTATGTGACTCAGGAACTTGTGACAAACGCAGAATGGATTTAGTAGACAATCTGTTATTCATATCTCAATTCATCCATTCGACTGCTCAGAACAGTACATCACTTGAAACTCTTGAGCTGTTTATATGTGAGATTCTCCGATTTTTGAGCCATGGTTGATTGTGGATCCTCAGAAAGTAAAGGCAAAGGTAAAGGTTGGACTATCATACTCATTATGGGATGTTATCCAGTTTCCTGGTTGGTGCCATCTGCCAGAGTGGGCTTGTCCTATAAAATTTAAGCACAGAGACTCTTCCTATAAATGTCCAAAGTAACTGGGAGTGCTTTGAGAGAATGGGATAACTCTTCCAGTTTCGTTAATTGAAATATTCACAATTCCAGCAAAAGAAATTATGACAATCATTTATTTTATAGATGACTACTCTTAATTCCTAGAGCTTAGAGTTGCATGTGTGCTTCCTAATTTTCATGTGCTTCAGATAAAGTCCAAAGTTATTACTCTGAGAGCAACTATTTATACAGGTATGGGAAATGGAAACAAGAGCGTGGTGCCTGAAGGCCAGGTCTCAGTATGAACCATGCTAGCAGTACACACAATGCTGGACAAAAACAAAATGAGCATGATTTAAAGGAACCAAGGTTGAGTTCTTACTCTAGAGAGGTAGAACATTAGATTCATAGACAATAAATACTTTTGAAGTTGCAAGGAAAAAAATCAGTAACATCATGTGGTCACTTGTTAATTTTTCTTTTATCACTTTCTGTGCCAATACAAAGTGTAAATTAATATTAACTGGCATTTAGCCATATATAGGGCTTTGGAGTGCCACATAAATATATATGTTTAATATGTGTTATATATAGAGAGGGAGAGAAAGAAAGAGAGGAGAGGAGAGGAGAGAGAGAGAGAGAAGAGACACTGAAACACGTGAATTTTAAAGTTTCCTAGAAAAATCTCTGAAGGGGGAGGGAATAGTTTTTTTTTTTTAAGTACGATTTTAAGAAAATAATGCATATTAAATATTGTGTTGCTTTAATATTTTGACATTAACACAAAGATAATTTGCCTGGAATGAGCTAAAATAAGCCTTATCAACTTACTTTTTACCCTGCATTAGAATAAAAGACTTTGTGTTTTTGTAATCCAGGTTTAAAACTTGAAACAGCACCAAGTCATTCAAAGTCCTGAAGAAAAATGAATGTCATGTCCTATTGAGAGGACATGTTGACTGAATTATGTATCAGCTATGGGGTATTGATCAAAATATGAGCAGCATCTTCCATTACTGAAGGAACCTCATGCTTTGTGATAAATATCTTTTTGAAAAAAACTGCCTTTTCAACATTTCTCCACAGGAGAGTTTCTAAGAGCTCCTGACCAATTCTTTTACTCTTCAAAACCCACTACTAGAGCTCCAAATATTCCCTAGTAAAATCACATTGGATAAAGAAATGAAATACAGAAAGATATAATACAGAGTCAGCAATTGGGATTGTCCCTCTGCCCTTCCATATTCCAGTATCTAACGTCCATGAGCTAACTTATACTCTGCAAGTGTATTTTCTACGAAGAAACAAATTTTGTACCCATGAAGGGGAACGGCCAGGAAGAGAATATCTTTTTTTTTTTTTTTTTTACTCATCATCGGGGAACTGACATTATGTGAAAGCTCTAACAGCAATTTTCCTAACACCATGGTTAACAGAGCATGAGGGAGGGCTCTGTGGCTCAAGAAGACATGCAACTCATCATGGCAGCTTGGAGCAGGGAGTGTACCAGAAGGAAAAATGAAAACACTCCTCTTGTGTGTAGTTGCTTTTACTAACACACTCTTTAACTCTTATTTGCAGGAACTTATACACTGGAATATGTTTGGATAGCAACTAAAATAACCTCCAGTACTCTGATGTAGGCATACTATGAAGCACTGAAGGGTTAATGATGTAAAAGTCTCAGGTGGTTTGGGACAGTGACTTGACTCATAACACACGTGGTGAGCTGTTAAGATTGGGACCCTTTGGATAAGATCCACATTCCAACCTCCATTTGTGTCCGCCATTTTGAGACAGGGGGAAACAGACCTGCAGATGGAGTCTCCATCCACATAGTTCCCCTTTTTACCATATAAAACTCTCAAAGCCCCTGTAGATTGGCACACAGTCTCCACTTCCTCAGAAAAATCACTGCCCTTCATTGTCCAGATTAAGAGAGAGGCTGCTAACGAAGAGGTCAGTCTCCTGGTTATTTTCTTTTAACATCACCTCCATTAATCTGTCCTAACAAGCACTGCTCCACAATGCAGGCATCCACAGTGGGGGAGGGGAGGCAAAAATCTGTTCCTGTTCTGCAGCAACATTTTGGATATTCCATTCCCAGAATAGGAATAGCATCCTTCCAGCCTAGCCAGTGAATGCTGCAAAATGATTGACAAGCACAGGAGACATGCTTGTCATCACATCTCTGTACTGTTTTATACATGTGTATGCACACACACACACACATAGGTCCCTTAGAAATGTGTGTAAAGTAATCCCATATCTCAGATTTAAATGACATATGACTATATCTGTACACACACACACATATATCACATATGTGTGCTTCATATCTGTACATTATGCATATCACATCATGTATGTAATTCATGTGTTATATAACATATTTGAGTGTATGAAGAGATACTACATAATATTACATATATGCACATTGAAATCTAGAATATGAATATTTTGTAACTATAGAGGAACTATTTATGTAAAATCCAATGCAGTTGAATTTTGATTCTATGATTCCAAACTCATATTACAAGAAGTATACTCTTTTATATGAAATCTTATGCAACACCCTGCATATAGGCACGTTTCAAACAGTCCACACTGCTGGGTTGTGTCCCAAAGGGTTCTATTTAATAATAACAATATTTTTCTAATTATGCATGGTATTCAAATTAGTCATATAAATAAAATACTTTTGACTTTTATTTATTTTGATATTTTAACATATCAGCTTATTTTGCATTTTTCGTGAGATATATCAGCTTATTTTGCATTTTGCATGAAGCTTACTTATCTCTACTACTCCTAACATTTTTATCAGTTATCAATGCCTATGCAGGTTCTGATATCTCTTGTGATTCTTAACCCTAACACTTTCATTTGCTACTAGAATTATAAATTTATTTATTAAAGATGAGGTACTCAATTTCTGCAAAATTGGTAAGCTCTACAATTCCCTTTTGAAAATCTATACTTCAAAATGTTCAGGCTTGATTAATAAAAATATTTTAAAGTACCAACTACTAAACAATACCAAGTATCCTGATATTTTGCATCATATAACATTATTGTTATCACACATTGCAAAGATATATACTATAGTACAATGTTACATATGACATTTTCCAAAAGTCCAAAATCAACCAGAAATGTTTGATTTTATTTCTATTTTAATTATCTAACGGAAAAATGTAGCAGAAGGCCATCTCAGAAGCAATGCCAGCGTGCAGGTATCAAAAATCTTAAGATATAAATTTGAAATCATGTTGATGTCCAGACCTCTTTAAATAAACGTGACTCCTGTCCTCTTCCAACCTGCTTGAAGTGTGTGTCTGGCCTTTGAGACAGAGTTAGAAAACAGTGAGGTATTCAGTGGGTCAGAAGGAATTCTCTGTATTCTGAAGCAGGAGATGCATGAGGTAAAATAGCAGGAGGCAAATTAGGATGGGAACAAATAAATATTGAAGGATACCATACAGCTGTAGGAGTTTTACTCAGGTGGTAGCAGCAGCCCAGGAACCATTTGCATTTAGGGAGGAAATTGTCACAGCAGTCTCCTTGCCTCCAGGTGTGGTTGAGGAGGCAGCAGCTTCAGCACTGCATGGTGATTTCTTAGGAAGGCAGGCTCTGAGAACCAGCTCCCCAACTAGTGATTCCAGACATTGCTTTTTGACAAGATCCTCCAGCGGATCTCGTGTACATCCCAATCTGAGAGGCACTGACCTGGTGCAGAGCCTTCATGCTGGGTGCTTTCTCCTAGGGTTACCGGTGCCGCTCAAGAAGATGGAAAAGTTAACTTGAACTTTATGTGCCAATGTGTGCGTGTGCATGTGTGTGCGTGCACGCATGTGTGTGTGTGTGCATGTACATCTGTGTACATGTATCTGTATGTGAGTGTGTGTGTGTGTGTGTGCGCACGCGCGCATGTGCGCCTGCGTTTCTTTTGATGTGATTGAGGGAGAAATATAATTTTTTCCCAATATTCACCATAAAACCTGGTACAAGTACTTTCCTTTAATGTGTGCAGCAGAGGCCTTGAACTGAGGGCAACAGCTCCGTAGAAGGATTACAGCACTAATTTTCTCATTAGTTCACTTTCAAGGAACTAGAGCACGTGGCTTTGTCTGAGTGCAATGGATTTAGATGTAGTTGAAATATAGTTTGAGGTTAATATTAATAATGAAAAATGCAACCATACATGTACATACATACATACATACACACACACACACATACACACATACACACACACACACACATACACACATACACACACACACACACACACACACATAAGAAGAAAATGGAATGACTGACAGTTCTTCAAGCTCTAATGAGAAGAATCAATTTTGTGAAGTTTATATGAAGCAGGAATTTTCTAATGATACTAGAATTGTATTCTAGTTGTATTGTGCCTACTTTGCATGCTCAGTTTCAAAGCTTACCCTAGCACTAGTCATCCCCTGGCTTAGAATTCTATTAGCCCAGTCTTAAGTTGTTCTATGAAAATAAGGAACAGAGACATTAAACAAATACTCAGACCAACTCTATAGTGACAGAGATGGGATCCAAATGTTGGCAACCTGACTCTACTTCTCCAGTTACTATGCTTTATTTTCATTTTCTTCCAAGATTTAAAACAAATATGTTGGCTGTAGAGTACAAAAAGACGCTAAATCCAACAAGGACTCCAATTTCCCCAGGTTTCATGTGCTCTTCATGATCAAGGTAGCCCGCCCTCATGAATTCAGATCTCATACCTATCCTGTATACTCAGTTTCAGGGCCTAGTCCAGCACGGGGCCATCCCCTGAGGACTCAGGCTCTAGACATGACCTTTTGGATTTAGACTCTACACCTATGTTAACCTCTGGCAGCATCTTCAAATAAAGACAAAGGAAGAGACAATTCTAGACCAGCAGTGTGAGGCTAGCATCAGCCCAGTTTCAGGGCATCCTAGCTACAGAACACCCCTATAGAATCAGATCTAGACCTACACTTATGAACCAATCAAGAATCCCACTCTTGAAAGATCAGGAAGTCAAATTACCAACAAAGAAACATAACACAGGACCAATGATAAACCACACTGAAATGAAGATTTATGAATTATCTGAAGAACATGAAATAATCTTCTAAGGGACCTGGAACAAAGTTAAAACAAAAAATACAGAGAAGAAATTAAATGTAATTTTTAAAAAGATAAAATAAAATTAGGTAAAAAAATAATAGAATTAAATAGATGGGAAGATAACTTTATGAGTTACAAGAATTACAATTGATATGTCCATCATCTCCAAATCTAATGGTTTGACAAGATGCCTGTCAAAAGTCTAGTGATCTTGTAAAAAAGAAAAACTGGACAAACAATCCTAAAATCATAATGTGCTATAAAGGAGCCTGAATAGCCAAGCAATAAACATCACTGGGGGAGAAAACATCACTCACTGTTGCTCATATGGCAGTGGCGAGGTTCTACTGCTTAAGCAAATATCCTGTACCCTTCTGGCCATTACTAACTGGACAGCGTCCTCAAAAAGGGAAGTGGGGCAATAAGTTAGGGTGGGCTAAACTCTTAATGTGTGGTATGAAGGGAGTTTGGAGGGAAAATAGGAATAGAAGTCAATGGAATCAAGATAAAAATCAAGTCATATTCCATTGTACACACATCAGAATTTTCAAAATTAAAGAAAATTTAAAAATTAATAGAGGCTGTCATCGGATAATCTTCTTTCAGTAGATGGAAATTGAGATAGAGACTCACAACTGGGCAGTATGCAAAGGCTGAGACTAGTCACTCAGCCCTAGATCTTTAGCAAATCTCTCTCTTCAAGGTTCAGGGATCTATACGGAGGAGAGGAGAGAGATTGTAAGAGGTGGGCGTGGTGACTGAATGTCTGGTAACAGTAGCATCTAGTCACAACAGGACTGGCACACAGTTAAACTCACAGAGAGTGTGGCAGCAGGCACACAATCTGCACAAGTTCACACCAGACAAAATCCTAGTTTAGGAAGGGGAAGTGGACACAAAGTCCATTGTGAACCAGGAAGGTATTCAGTTAATAACCCCATTAACAAAGGGAATATCTGTTTTCTGATATACTGTGTCACAGGGCATATCAGCCATATTCCAGGGTAGGCTTCATGTCAGGAGTGTCCGGCCAGGACAAAAGAATCCATGTTTTATATTTTGTACATTGCTGATTTTTTTCCTTTAGGTACTTGTGCCTTACTGATTTAATTTTAGTTTGCTTGACTGATTTAATTTTCGTTTTGAAGGGTCTTATTTGTTATTGTTTTTTCCTGATTTGTTTGTTTGCTTGGATTGTTTTCTTTTGCTTTGAATTGTTTTTTTGTTTGTTTGTTTGTTTCTTTGTTTTTTATTTTTGTTTTTTGTTTTTTTCTAGAGAACATGAAGTTGGATGGGGAGGATCTGGAAGGAGTTTGAGAAGGGAAAATGTGTTCAAAATACATTATATGAAAAATGTAAATAATGTGTTTTAAATAGAAAAATAAACAACTGAACTTAACAGGGTCTGGCATGGTGATATGGTACTTTAGCCTTTATTCCCAGTTTCTGGGAGGGAGAGGTAGCTGAATTCAAGGCCAGCCAGGGTTACACATGGAAGCTCTGTTTCAAAATAATAAATAATACTGAGTCTGACAATGGCAGCAACAATGGAAGAATCACACTACTTATGAGAAAATCTATTATAGTATTATAGCAGCTAAAACAACATGTCATCAGAACAACAAAAATGCATCATCTATTGCTGGTTGAAATGTTGACACAGTTGTCAAGAACACACAATAGAGAAAGAACAATCTCTTCAGTGGTGTGGGAAACCTGGGCACCCTTTTGCAACATAAGGAAATTAAGTGCTACATCTCATACACACAGAAACCAAAATGTAGAGACCCAAAGATGCAAAACCCCAGACTGCTATACTAAAGGAAAACAGGAAGCTTGGTAGTTTCCATTTGCGTGATAAATGTTTGAATGTTTTAGATATGACCCCCAAAACACAACCAATGAAAACAAAAACTGAACCATGGGACTACTAAAGGATTGAAAAAGCCTGCACAGAGCTTAATCTAATTTTTAAATGTGTAAAAGGTGTAGATAGATATTTCTCACAAAATAGATAAACAAGTGAACAATGAATGTCTGAAAAGAATTCATGATGGCAGTTAAGAAAAATAGAAGTTCGTGGAGCTCTCTGCTTTCGTCTGTTAGAATGGATATTGTTAAGAATACAACAATTTAAAAGCAATGGAGAGGACATAGAAAGAGGAGAAAACATTTGAACATTATTCTTGGGTAATCGATGGATATGGATATTGTGAGTAAAATATACAGAATGAAGCTTCTGCAAAAAAAAAAAAAAAAAAAATTAAACAGGCCGACAACATGATTTAGCAATTGTGATCTCAGGCCTAAATGGAGAAGACAGAAAATCTGTAGGCCAAAGAGACTTCTGGTTTTGACAGTCATTAGAGCATGACGCACCAGAGAAAGTTCTATCGACTTTCTAAGTCTAAGCATCCTTCAGCATATGAGTGAAGTAAGAAAAGGGACTGAATATTATTCGTCTTTAAAATATTTCTGCAACACTGATGGCATATATCAATCTGGAAAACCTTGCATTAAGTTAAATATACAAGAACCAAATTGCATATATCATCCAAGCTCACTGGTAGGTAAAAGCTAATAAATTTGAACTCATAGTAGGACAGAGAAGAGTGACCATTGCCAAGAGCTAGGGTAGGGGTGGGGGTGGGGAAACACAGATGAAAGGATGTGAATTTTCAGTTAACTGGGAACAATGACTTCAAGAGAGCTGTTGTAGTACACCATGACTAGATTAAAAGGAATGCAATACTGTTTTGATACTAGTAGATGTTAGGTGACCTCAACTATTTATATGTAGGTGAAGTTATAAATATGCTTATCAGCTGTAGGTACCCATGAACAGGAGTATTCATACTTGAAACCATCATGTAGTACATGGTAAACAATTTATATTTGGCAATTGAAGAAATTTATCCATTCTATTCCATTGGTCCACTTGTCTGTCACTGTGCCAATACCATGCAGTTTTTAACACTATTGCTCAGTAGTATTGCTTGAAGTCAGGGATACTGATTCCCCCAGAATTTCTTTTGTTGTTGAGAATAGTTTTAGCTATCCTAGGTTTTTTTGTTATTCCAGATGAATTGGAGAATTGCTTTTTCTAACTCTGTGAAGAACTGAGTTGGGATTTTGATGGGGATTACACTGAATCTGTAGATTGCTTTTGGCAAGATGGCCATTTTAACTATATTAATCCTGACAATCCAAGAGCATGGCAGATTTTTCCATTTTCTGAGGTCTTCAATTTCCTTCTTCAGAGACCTGAAGATCTTGTCATATAGATCTTTCACTTATTTGGTTAGAGTCACACCAAGATACTTTATATTGTTTGTGGCTATTGTGAAGGGTGTCATTTCCCTAACTTCTTTCTCAGCCTGCTTATCCTTTGAGTATAGGAAGGCAACTGATTTGCTTGAGTTGATTTTATGACCAGCCACTTTGCTAAAGTTGTTTATCAGCTGTAGGAGTGCTCTGGTGGAGGTTTTCGGGTCACTTAAGTAGACTATCATGTCATCTGCAAATAGTGATAATTTGACTTCTTCCTTTCCAATTTGTATCCCCTTGACCTCCTTATGTTGTCTAACTGCTCTAGCTAGAACTTCAAGTACTATATTGAAAAGATATGGTGAGAGAGGACAGCCTTGTTTAGTCCCTGATTTTAGTTGGATTGCTTCGAATTTCTCTCCGTTTAGTTTGATGTTGGCTACCGGTTTGCTGTATATTGCTTTAACGATGTTTAGGTATGGGCCTTGAATTCCTGTTCTTTCTAAGACATTTAGCATGAAAGGATGCTGAATTTTGTCAAATGCTTTTTCTGTATCTATTGAGATGATCATATGTTTTTTTTCCTTGAGTTTGTTTATGTAGTGGATAGCATTGATGGATTTCCTTATATTGAACCTTCCCTGCATCCATCCAGAAATGAATCCACACACCTATGGTCACTTGATCTTCGACAAAGGAGCCGAAAACATCCAGTGGAAAAAAGATAGCATTTTCAACAAATGGTGCTGGTTCAATTGGAGGTCAGCATGCAGAAGAATGTGAATTGACCCATTCTTATCTCCATGTACTAAACTTCACTCCAAGTGGATCAAGGACCTCCATGTAAAACTAGACACACTGAAACTAATAGAAAAGAAACTGGGAAAGACCCTTGAGGACATGGGCACAGGGGAAAAGTTCCTGAACAGATCACCAATAGCTTATGCTCTAAGATCAAGAATTGACAAATGGGACTTCATAAAATTACAAAGTTTCTGTAAGGCAAAGGACACTGTTAAAAGGACAAAATGGCAACCATCAAATTGGGAAAGGATATTCACCACCACTACATCTGATAGAGGGCTAATATCCAATATATACAAAGAACTCAAGAAGTTAGACCCCAGGGAACCAAATAACCCTATTAAAATTGGGGTACAGATCTAAACAAAGAATTTTCACTTGAAGAAATTCAGATGGCCGAGAGGCACATTAAGAAGTGCTCAACATCATTAGTCATTAGGGAAATGCAGATCAAAACAACCCTGAGATTTCACCTCACACCAGTCAGAATGGCTAAGGTCAAAAACTCAGGAGAGAGCAGGTGTTGGCAAGGATGTGGAGAAAGAGGAACACTCCTCCACTGCTGGTGGGGCTGTAAGATGGTACAACCAATGTAGAAATCAGTCTGGCGGTTCCTCAGAAAACTGGACATGACACTTCCGGAGGACCCTGCTATACCTTTCCTGGGCATATAGTCAAAGGATTACCCGGCATGCAATAAAGACACATGTTCCATTATGTTCATAACTGGAAAGAACCCAGATGCCCCTCAAAGGAGGAATGGATAGAGAAAATGTGATATATTTACACAATGGAATACTAATCAGCAATTAGAAACAATGAATTCACAAAATTTTTAGGCAAATGGTTTGATCTGGAAAATATCATCCTAAGTGAGGTAACCCAATCACAAAAGAATACACATGGAATGCAATCTCTGATAAGTGGATATTAATTAACCCAGAAACCCTGAATACCCAAGGCACAAATCGCATAACAAATGAATCCCATGAAGAAGTATGGAGAGGGTCCTGATCCTGGAAAGGATGGATCTAGCACTGGAGGGGAATATTAGGACAGAGAAAAAGGAGGGAGGTGATTGGAGAATAGATGGAGAGAAGAAGGTTTATGGGACATATGGGGAGGGGGGATCCAGGAAAGGGGAAATCATTTGGAATGTAAACAAAGAATATAAAAAATAAAAAGAAGAAGAAAAAAAGAAAAAGAAAAAAAAAGAAAAGCTTTAATATTACTGTACCATGTAAATCATATTTATGTTGACCATGTATAATTAAGCTGTGTCCCTACAATTAATAATTTAATGAAGTCAATATGTGAGCTGAGTTATTTGATATTACCTTTAAAATGTCTGTTTCAACGGTCTTATCAATAAATAAAACTATATTTCATTATAAAAAAAGAAATTTATCCATTAACAAAAATTCATTTGCTTAGTGTTTACACCCCCCCCCCCCAGAGAGTCTTAATTAATTTAAAAATAGGATCTAGGCCTCCTTGTTTTCTAAATATGTCTAAGGTGCAGTGGGAGTTGAAAATCAGTGCTATGGGTGTTGGTAAAGTACTAACCATGTGAGAAGGAAGCCTGGGTATGATCCCCAGCTCCCTTGTAAAAGCCAGGCATGGTGGCATCATCAATGACTCGAATCCCAGCATTAAATAAGTAGATGTAGCGGTCTGAAGTCAGGGACTACTGAATTAGGGAAAGGCTGGAAGAAGCTGAGGGGGGAGAGCCACCCCATAGGAAGACCAGCAGTATAAACTTGTACCTCCTAGACCTCATAGACACTGAGCCACCAACCAGGCAGCATACACCAGCTGGTCCAAAGCTTCCTACACATAAACAGCAGAGTACTGCCTGGGCTGGACTTGATGAGAGAAGATACACCTAATGCTTGAGAGACTTGGGGCTCCAGGGACTGGGTAGCTTGGCGGGGTGTGGGAGGTAGAGAGTGGGAGATAGCGACATCCTCTTGGAGACAGGGGAGGAGGAATGGGCTGAGGAAATGTCAGAGGGCAGAACTGGAAGGCGATAATGACTAGACTGTCAAACAAGATTAAAGATAATAGTAATAATAATAAAGAAGGCATGGAGAAGTATGTTAGTAAGAAAATAACAGATGTATAAGGAATAGACCACTAGAAACCTATTGATACGCTAGAAGAGTCCACTCCTGTTCGAAATGAGGCACGCTGTTGAGGGTGAGTCCTGAAAACCCAAACGGGAGTCTGCATGGTACTAGAATAAACTCATACAGAAAAGAAAATGGAGAAAAAAGAGAGAGTAGACATAGGGGTTCCCTGAAACTTGAAGATCAGCCAGTATACCTCATGCAGCAAGAGCCTGGTTCAGTGAACGACTGCCTTAAGAAAATCAAAAAGGTGGGAATAACCTCAGGCCTCCATGTTCCCTCCCTCTGTCTCTGTCTGTATCTCTGTGTGTTTGTCTCTCTGTGTCTCCATCTTTCTCTGTGTGTGTTCTCTCTGTCTCTGTCTCTTTCAGTCTGTCTGTTTCTGTCTCTCTGTCTCTGTGTGCGTGTGTCTTGTAAGCTCACACATGTGCGTGAACACACACACACATACACACACACACACACACACACACACACACACACGGGCATGCATTCAAGGTGAGGGTGGAGAAAGAGAGCAAGAATGAAAGAAGAAAAAAATCAGTGGTTTAGATGGAGGGAGAAGCGAAGTTACGGGATGGTCACCAGCATCCAGGTGGGAGACAATAGAATTGCGAGTGAAACACAGGAGATGCTGAAAAAAAAAGGGAGAGTAACTGTCACTTAATTAAATGCTGAAGACAACAGTCTCCAGAAAAGAAACACATACCATGTCACTTAGCTGAATGAATGGCAAACGAATGAGACTCTGGTGTTCCATCAACCAGAATGATGATGGGTCCTAGAGACCACAAAGGGGAAAGACAGGGAGAGAAAGGAAGCTGGAGGAGGAGGAGAGGAAACAAGCTTTGTGTTACACCAAGAACAAATTATTTCATATTGTTACCTTCAAAAGGTCTATTTTTGCTAATAGTGGAAAAGTAATAACATGTTTCTATCTCTAAATACCATGTGTGACTTTAAATCCTTTCAAATACTTAACACCTCGCTGCCTAGTTTTAGAGCCCACATCAGTAATCTCTATTCTACGGTGCATCCTGTTCTATTCCTATGCTGACAATAAAGGGACTCAATTAAAGAGAAACAAACAATAAGTCAAAAATAGCAGGGATTAGCATCGGATCTCTAAGACACCAAGCAGATCCCGGCTGCCTCTGTCTGTCCTTCTCTTCCTGACTATACGCTCTAAAAAGCTTTCCAAATTGGGGGTGGGTGTGCAGTGTATCTGCAGTTCTGGGGGGAAATGTTGAAATTTCAGGTCATGTGAATTTCTGTTAGTGTGTACAAAGACATAAAGCCAATAGTGCTTTGGGGTTTATTATGGATTAGCTGGTAATTCTCACAATGCCCAATCCCCTTATAGAAAATCCAAGTCTTAGTGAACTTCCTCTAAATTCCTTCATTTCAGTGCCAATGAGGTCATGCAAAACTTTAACTATATCTCCATTGTCTACATAATTTCTCTAGCTGCTGAAGGTTTGGGTTCTTAATACAGTGGATTGCAAGGCAGTAATGGAGATACTTCAGATATGCATATGCAACATACACAAACAGGGACTCGTGATTTTTAAACCTTTGAGGAAACCAGGAGGCTGGATCAGACACAAAGCAAGCTCTATTGACATTCTCAAATTAAGAAAATATATATAGGCCAGCACTGACTGCAATACAGCAATGTTTCATTTCCACTCTGCATAACAGCATGGGGTAAAGTGACATTACAAGGCAGTCACTTGCACTTTCTGCCCAAAGGCAAAGGATTCATTCTATTTGCATTTAGCTTAAGTTGTGTTGTTACCTCTTCTATATATATGAGAACAAAAAAGAAATTCCCATTACCTCCTAATGCAAACAAGATTTCACTTTAGTTTCTTTTTTTCTTTCTGTTTTTTTTTCTTTCCAAATTGCTTTTTGTAATGTTGTGCTTCAAATCATTGGGCTAACCTATAATAGCACTTAGCTTACTCAGAAATGCTTTAAGAACACTATTTCTTAATTATAGCATGATTCAGTATAGAGCATATGCTTTTTATTTTTTAAATTTTGAAATAGTTAACCAAATTAGTTATTATTATCTGGACTTAAGACAGGTTTTACTCAATCACTATTTTATGAGCTTATTTAGAACTTAGCTCCATTTACTAAAGTGAAGTAGATTGACCACTTAACTCTGATACTAAATAGAAACAATGTTTATTTTCTGAACAACTGAATACTTAATGTACTTTTTTCAATTGAGAAGAATTCATTTTGTCATAAATGTGTAGGGGTTTTATTAAACTAAATTTAGCCCTAGCAGTAGCTCAAATGAATCTGTTATATAATTCAGAAGCAGTTGCCTCTTATTGTAGGACTCATAATGACATGCCAACCTATGACAGCTACAACCAGGAATAACGTCCTTCTAGAATTCTGGGATGTACAACTTACTCTGATAGGTCATGTCAACAGCTCACAAAAGGCTTTCCTAATCCGCACAGCAGCAAAGTCTAATACACCACACAAGAAGACAGGGAGATGGGCTTTCAAAAGTGCAAATATACTAGTGAAGAGATGATTTATGAAACATCATATCTGATCAAAGTATCCAGCGATCGTTAGGAATATGATGGGGAATCGGCTGCTTTGCACTTCAGAGAAGATGCCAAAAAAAGGAATGGACTGAAGTTGTGAGTTAGTTGTAAAATGTTTCTGACAGGAGAACTATTGAACATTCAGCTAATATGCCAAAATATCACTTAACAGAGTACAGTTTTTGGCTCTCCTGTATGGTAGAATCAATCGAGGAGATTTTCTTCACTTCAAAACAACTTGAGGCTAGAAATTTTGTACTGCTTGTTGATGTATCTATCAGCAAACACAACTGATATTTTTGTGCCTTTCTTATAAATTACAGTGAGCAATTTATAAATTAATAATCATCTTATGAAGATTGTGTGTGGGGAAAAACATAGTGGATATCTGATTCATAGCCATCTGGAGAAGACATTCATAGTTGTTACTAGAATTTGTCTCCCATGGTGAACAGGAGGCCATTGGAATTAGGAAGCTTAAATTCTAAAACTTTTTCCTCCAATCTAGCAGTGTCTGTGTAAGAATTCAAGCCCCATGTTAGTATACAATCTAATATTCAGGAGGTTGGGAGGGAAGGAGGGAGGGAGGGAGGGAGGGAGAGAGAGACAGAGACAGAGACAGAGGGAGAGGGAGAAAAGGGAAAAGGGGGAGGGAGGGAAGGAGGAGGGAGGAGAGACTAATTATTGATAATGACAGTCAATTTAAAAGGCCTCCTAAAATACTCAAGACCAAAGAATGAATATTTAAATAAAAGACATCTGTGCATCTGTGTGTCATATTTTGCCTACAAGTTGCCCACAGGTGACCTCTGATCTACAAAACATCAATCATTAATTGAGTTAGCGTTGAAAATAAGTCACTGGAAATCCTCTCAGAATACTTCCTTTAACAGCTTAGGCTAAATGATATATTTGGTAACAGTTAATTATTTTTTGTAGAGCACTTCTCTACCTGACATGAACTCAACAAACCAGCAACGATATTGGAGAAAGGAAGTTTTGAAACTCTGGTCATGACAGAATTAATATTCAGGTAGAAGACAAAGGATGCTGAAATAGCACATGTTTGCCTCCAAGGATCCTAAGATGTGCCAGCAAGCACTCTCAAGATGAGAAAGGTCAAGGAATTATTGTGTTTTCTGATAGAGACACCTATAGGCATTGTAAAATTTCTAGCTATAAACATTTCTGAATGGAAAAAAACTAGTATGGTTATATATAATATATGCAGAACTATTTTCACTTAGGGAAGAAGTATGAATGCAATCCTATTTGGTCTTTCTTTTCTTCATCCATATTCAATAGCACTGAGTCCTGGCATTTTCTAAGGAGTAATTTGAAAACAAAACTCTAATTGAGTCATACAGAGTGCTCAAAGTGTGACATTCCATGATTTCATGATCTCTGGGTAGGTTTTCTTCAAACCTCATATAATTGCTTGTTAAGGACATTTAAGAGACTGTTTGGATAATAAAGAAAAGATCTGAGAAAAGTCACAGAGGAATAGAAAATATGCAGGAAGCAACCATGAAGCCAGAGAAGGGAAATGAAAGTCAAATTATATATCTGGGTGAAAGAGAAGAGAACAGGAAAGTTATGAAAACTGCTTATTACTCTGCTGGAGGACAGTAAACAAGAAAAGTTTCATAAAAGGCACGAGATGGCACAGGAAAAAGCTACTGACAACAGGAAAATGGTGATCTTCCTAGTCCTTCATAACACACTTTCTGATGTGAGTTTCTTTGCGCTCTAACATCAAACTGGCTCCCTTCAGAGCTACTGTTCCCCCATCAGTTCTCACCTCTGATGCACGGAATTCAAAAGGCACATTAGCTTTAATCCTGTTGAATTATTGAATACTACCACTTCTTGTGATTTCCATTCAGGAAGTCCAACAAGAATGATGAGAAATGTTTCCTGTCCTCTAACGATGCCTTTAGAATCTTTGCAAGACTTCGTCGTGAGAATAATAAACCAAAGGTTCAGCAGGCTGTTCAGCTTGGTTCAGAATTTACATCTCTTCCTTCTAGTACCAATCTCTTTCAAAGAATATTGGATAAGCCGATAACATAAATAAGTCATATAGGATAATTTCTATCTTGTGTTTGCAAGCAACTGTATTATTCAAGGTCAAATATTTGGATGTTTTATTTAAAATTGGTGTCATCATTTCATTTTCTTTATACGAAAAGAAAGGAAAGAAAAGCTAAACAGTGAGTTTATTGTTAGATACTTGTCTAGTATCTGTCAGATTCTGGGCTTGACAAAACCCCTAGTCAGATAGGATGATGAATTACTGAATTTTATGCATCATTTCATTTAGAGCTTATCTCATTTCAATGGAAATATTTGAAATAGGCTGATATGTACATCATACATGATTCATAATGAAAGCAAGGGCCACGGTAGCCATTGTTGCTGAACTACCCGTTCCCTTTCCTCGGCGGCTGTATGTATTTAAAATGGGCACCTTCTTTATCTTCGTTGTTAACCATAAACTCAGAATTATAGGACCGGTATGTGGCAAGACCCAAGTAAAATACCTTGCTTCCCAGACTTAGGCATATTATATTGTAATTTTGGACACACACAGCAAAAATGTGTTCTCAGCATAATGAAAATTGTTCCAATCCATATATTCTCTATGTTTACACAATATGCGCAAAAGGGAAGAAAGAATAGAAAAAAATCCTTTATTTCTCGTCAATTTGTTTCCTTAACATTGCCATGTTTGTACTAAGGAAATAAAAATGAAGAAATACATAACCTAAGACCTTAAAAATTCTTGACCTTAAAAATTCTTGACCTTAAAAGTATTGTGTAACAGAGTTTAGATACAGATAGAGTTAAGTATCCTTAGGATGCCTAAATACAAAAGTAAAATACATAGAAAAGAAATGGTGCATTAATCCTATAAAGTCACCCTACCTTTTGCTTAGTGTTTATAAGGGACTGAGACAGTTGGGTCGATGTTAATTCAAGGCCAGCCTGAGCTATATAGTCAGTTTGAGGCTAATATAGGCTACAGAGTGAGACCTAGGCTCAAAAAAAATTTCTAATTTCTAATTCAGTCATGGTGTCCAATAAGTATGTTGAAGAATCCCTGCACTTATGTATAGTGGAGGGACTCTACAGGTAAACATGGAACTATAAACAACAGCACAAATGGGATGCCAGAGTTCATGAGTATGGCACAAAGTGAAACATCACTGCATGTGTGAAAAATAAACTGTCCAGTGCTGTAGTGACACCTTATACTATTGTAGAAGAACATTACCAACTGTAGTGTAGAATTGGGGAAAAACAACTGGGTAAAATTACACTGAAGCAATAATCATCGTCAACGTGGAGGATACTATCTGCAAAGGGCTTGGGCTTTACCTTATGAATAATAGAATGGTAACAAAAAGTACAGGAAAATAGCCTGATTTAACCTTTGTGAGTTTGAAAGATGGATCTCAGGTGAAAATTATAACTAATCAGGGACAGATAGAGTTCTCGGTTTGCTCTGGACTATGGGAAAGTAGACAGAATTTTTAGAGTCACGGTATGACATTGGAAGAGTGATAGCAAGTGGTGCATCCTGGTTACTTTCACACGAGCTCACTGTATGAGAGTGGAAACAAGATGGAGGTCCGTGGATGGAGCTGGGCTGCCTGATGTGCGGAGTCAGGAAACTGCATTTTGTTTGGTTCTACTCACTCTTAAAAGTGAGCAGTTGGGTGAGATCCAGCAAGTATCAATTGAAGCGGCAGAGAGGGGAGTATCAAAGACAATCAAGTTCCAAGAAAGCTCAATAAAACCAGCTTCAGCAAAGAGTCCCCCAGTTAGCAAAACTGGGGAACACTGGCTTTAGCAACTGTGACTCTGATATGTCGTTTCAGTAGACGATAAGAGAAGAGTGCCAGACTGCTTCAGGCTGAGCCGTGACTAAGTGGTAGAGAAAGGACAGTAACACATTTTCCAGATATCACAAGCCCACATGACGGCGAGATTTGCCCAAGGATCTTTGCTCTACATGGAGCAGAAAAAAAAATCCCTTTGTATTCACTCATCGGTGAGAAAATCTATTAAGATGTCTCAAGAAATTAGAATCGTTCTCTTCAAACTGAGAGAAGACCTTAATCACATTTTGCACTCATTGAGAATAATAGTTATCAAGCACCTTAATAAGTCTCCTGTAGAGGAGCAGGATGAGGCTGGATCAATTAGGGACTTCAAAGTAAAATATTATCCTAAATATACATGAAACATTATAAATAATAGAGAGCCTTATGGCTCCCATATGAACACACTACATTTTAGTAAGTGTTTATAAGGAGTGTCCTAAAATGGAATTCTCAACCTGGGGGTCACAACTCTGAAGGTCGAATGATCCTCTCACAGAGGTCACCTAAGATGTTTACATTATGACTCATGACAGTATCAAAATTACAGTTATGAATTATAGTTCATGGTTAGTGGTCACCACAACATGAGGAACAAAGGTTGTAAATGAGTAGAGTATCTTCTGTGTCATCCCTGTACTTATTCAAAGAAAATGAGTGTCAAGGGAGTGGGTTATCCAATAGCACATGAGAAGCCCTGTTTTAAGTTATCCAAGAGACTCCCCTAACAGGCAGACTAGTGCTAGTGCCCTTGTTTATCTTGTAGAGGAGGAAGGTAAACTCATACGTCTAATGATATCATGCACTTCAGACACAGGGACCAAAGAGGCCCCTGAGCTATAGCTGTCCTGAAAACCTTATCCCTAAGGACTAGTTTACAAGGTACCAGAGGCATCATGCAATTTCCCAAAGGATGGAAACAGCCAACTGCTGTACCAGCTATGACGCCTATGAACCACAACAAACACCCACCATAATACAACAACCCTATGAAGGTGCAGAAGTGGCATGCACACCTTTGGAAAACCAACAGCTCCCTAATTGGAGTTAAGATCCTCTGAACAAGAGGGAAATAATGCCTGGTCCTAGAAACCTAGCCAAGTACCCAGAGCCAGTGACTTCATGGACTTTTCTTTTCTTTACATTCCAGATGTCACCCCCAGTCTCCCCTGCCACAATTCCTCATCCCAATCCTCCTCCCCCTTACCTCTGAGAGGGTGCTCCCCCCTTACTGCCCACCATCCATCCCCATTTCCTGGGTCCTCAAGTCTCTCCAGGATTAGGCACATCTCCCACTGAGGCCAGACTTTAGCAGGCCTCTACTATCTATATGTCAGGGTGGTCTTGGACCAGCCCACATATGCTGCCTGGTTGGTGGCTCAGTCTCTGGGACCTCTGGAGTACAGGTTAGTTGAAATTGCTGGTCTTCCTATGGGGTGGCCCTCCCCTTCAGCCTCTTCAATCCTTCCCATAATTCAATCACAGGGGTCTCTGACTTTAGTCCAGTGGTTGGGTGTAAGCATCTGCATCTGTCTCAGTCAGTTGTTGCTAGGGTCTCTCATAGGATAGCCACCCAAGGCAGTACAGTTACAGGGTCAACTTGGGATCCATCTCACGGGAAGGCACCAAGGCCTGACACTATTACTGATGCTATGATGTGTTTACAGATAGGGATTCATGGATCTTGGAGAACTTACAGCACTACATTGTTAAAGCACCATAACTCTTAAGTAAATTCTAAGCATTAGTCCTTGGACCCACAGGCAAGCAGAGTTTCACCTGGCACCAAATAACCTTAACCTTCTCTCAGAAACAGTTAGAGCCCATTACAGAAAACAACAACCAATCAAAATTCAAAATTCATAGTTCTGGAGCCAAGATCCAATGAACACACCTATGAAACAAGATCCACATCTAAGAATATTATAGATTGCAAATGACAGAGGATGAGAGATTTGCCATGAGGGTGTATCTTTTAGTAATATAAGAAACTATACCCATATCATCTCACCAACATGACTGCCTAAATATGAATTGAACACAGACAATAAGAAGAGACTTGCCAAAGTGGACAGCATTGGGGCAGGGGGTTTCATAGGACCTTAATTCTGTATGAAGAATTTCAGGCAACTAAGAGATGCAGAAAGAAAGAAAAAAATTCTTCCTTGGGGAAGGACACACCAATTGATTATCCAATAGCAAATGGTCAGCCTTAAAAGCATGCATGCTAGTAACATAATACAAACTAAGTAGGCTATATTTGGGAATATATGTGTATAGAGTCATAAATATATACATGTAACAACAATTAATAGAAAGAGAGGCCATGAGTTTGAACGGGGGGGGGGGGGGGGGGCAAATGGGAAGGTTTGATGGACAGAGCGGGGAGAGAGAAATGATATAATCATCATCTCAAAATTATTTTAAAGCACTGAGCTCTTTGTACTGTAGTGGTCTTCTTTTCAAGTTAAAAAAAAAGGGTGGTTATTTTCATAAATCAGCTTATTTATTTTTATGCATTTCCAGTACCCGCATTAAAATATAATTGTCCCTTTCTTTTTCCTTGTATTATGTGTGTATTAAGAAGCAATATATGCAGCTCTTAATGATCAGACACACATGCATGTAAATTTAGTCTAATGAGCTCAGTTAGGAATGGACAAGCATCTGGTTCTCTTGAAATGAGGATACTGCCTCCTAGATCTCAAATCAGTTATTACTTACAGGATTCTTCCTGTAATGGTCAGCCATTGAAAGGGATTTTAAGAGAGTCCTCACCAGGAGATTTAAGAGGAAGCTATACTTCTAATCAGACTTCCCACACATCCTATGCTTGGTCCTTTTCTGTCTGTAAGCCTGATACCAGCCTTCGGGGACACTGATGGATGGTCTCATCCAGGTGCAACACTTAACCAGACTTCTGTGGACAGAGCTAGTCAGTCACCAGGGGCCATAGAGAATCAGAAAGACTGAAGAGGTACTTGAAACCTTGCTCAGGCGAATCTATTACTGCTTTAGCCAAATGAGCCGTCTTTTCTCCCCCTTGCAAGTGGCTTGGGTAACATTCATGTCAAGCAGGGAAAATTCAGTCCCAGAGGAGAGCCAAGTGTCAATTCAAAAACAAAACAAAACCTCCACCACAAAAACAAAACAGAAAGAATCTACCATGAAATAGCCTGTCTTAACTGTAGTTACAACTGATGTTTGACTTTCTTTTATGCCTTTACCATACTGATAGCACTTAAAGCTAGTGCAAAAGAAAAAAATGGAACTGAGTAAAATAGTGTTTTGGCGATTCCTTCTTCCACCTGATTGTCCTACTTTCATCAAGTCCCAACCTGCTTTCTAAACCCCTAATTGTAGAAGAGTCAGAAATATTTTCCATCGCTTAAAAGTCACTTAGTAGTGCTTGATAAGATACATTCTTAAAATGTGCTGTATGTACATATAATAATTTTTATTTTAGAAAAACCTGTACTCTATGTTTTTGTCTGGAATTCATGTAAAAATCAGGAAACTAGTAGTGGGCCGGATTGGTGTTGATAGGCATGGATAGTAAGTAGGTCAGAGGTGATATGAAGTAGGTCACGGGTGATATTAGAGAAGGAGAGGAAAGGCAACAGGGAGTAGAGTGATAGAGATGGGGAAAGAGGCAAGAAGGGGATTAACCGAGATGATATGTGCACGGAGAAGATGCATGAGAACCAATTACCTTGCAACTCATGTTAAAACTAAACCATAATAAAAGGGGATAGTGAAGCACATAGGACATGAAAACAAAAACAAAAACTGGGTCTTGAAGTCATTCGTAAGAATGCAGGCAAGACTGTGGGAAAATTAATGTAAGAGTGGGTGAGGCAAAGCTCAAATGGTAAGAAGGATTCTTATGTAACCCCATTAATTTGTACTCTAATTAAATCATATTTTACAGAGTATTAGCAGAGATGTCCTGCATGGACAAATAATGCTGCTCCCAGAAGACATGGGTTATTAAATGAAAATCTCAGTGTTAGGCACAGCTAACCTCTCTTTAACTCATTCATAGAGAGGATACAGAGGCACGCTAGACAATACAGGCTGCTGTCCCTGCTTTTGGTGACACATCCTGACTAGATGGTAAGATCCTCTTTCAGAAGACATTACACACAATATTGGAGAACATAGAGAAAACAATCTTGAATTGACCAAGGATCAAGAGAGAGAGAGAGAGAGAGAGAGAGAGAGAGAGAGAGAGAGAGGAGAGAGGAAGGAGAGAGTGTGTTTCCTAGCCTTTTCAATGCTGGAATGTAATATATGGGGTGGTGAGATTAATAAGACATAAATAGTCTTATCTAACATTGGACCTTGTATGATGCTAAAATAATGACCTACCATACACAGTGTGCCTTCTGGTATAGCAGTGGCAACACTGTCAATGAGGCTAGCCTTTTGATTGGAATTGTGGCCAGCTCTCATATCTAGTAAATTATGGCCAAAACCAATGGATGAGATGTCTTCCTCAAAGCTCTCCCCTGAGAGCTCAGGGCACTAGACTGAAGAGGAGGAAGACAGATGGTAAGGGCCACCAGGAATGGAGACTCCAAGGAAACAGTGTCTCACAGACACAACAGGACTGAGATACACGTGTATTCATGGAGACTGGGACAGTACAGATCTGGCCAGCTGCACAGGCTCAAGCCAGACAGAATCCTCGAGCAGGGAGGGGGAAGGAAACATGGGTTCCCACCTTTAATTAAAGAGTCCTCTGCCTTGACAACTGCTTACTAAGGAAAAATGGACTCCATTTAATACAAAGGGATTTTTTTTTTTCTGCTCCATGTAGAGCAAAGATCCTTGTGCATGTCTCACTGTCATGTGGGCTTGTGATGTCTGGAAAATGTGTTACTGTCCTTTCTCTACCACTTAGTCATGGCTCAGCCTGAAGCAGTCTGGCACTCTTCTCTTATCATCTTCTGAAACAACCTATCAGAGTCGCAGTTCCTAAAGCCAGTGCTCCCAGTTTTGCTATTTGTTCAACTGGGAGACTCTTTGCTGAAGCTGGTATTATTGAGCTTTCTTGGAACTTGATTGTCTTTGATACTCCTCTCTCTGCCGCTTCAATAGATGCTTGCTGGATCTCACCCAACTGCTCACTTTTAAGAGTGAGTAGAACCAAACAAAATGCAGTTTCCTGACTCCGCACATCAGGCAGTCCAGCTCCATCCACAGACCTCCATCTTGTTTCCACTCTCATACAGTGAACTCATGTAAAAGTAACCGGGATGCACCACTTGCTATCACTCTTCCAATATCATATTGTGACTCTAAAAATTCTGTCCACTCCCATAGTCCAGAGCAAACCAAGAACTCTATCTGTCCCTGATAATAGTTATAATTTTCACCTGAGATCCATCTTTCAACAGACTCCAACCAGCAGACTGGGATAAGATCTTTACCAATCCTATATCTGATAGAGGGCTAATATTCAATATATATAAAGAACTCAAGAAATTAGACTCCAGACAATCTAATATCCCTATTAAAAATGGGGTACAGAGTGAAGTTTAGTACATGGAGATAAGAATGGATCAATTCGCATTCTTCTGCATGCTGACCTCCAATTGAACCAGCACCATTTGTTGAAAAGGCTATCTTTTTTCCACTGGATGTTTTTGGCTCCTTTGTCGAAGAACAAGTGACCATAGGTGTGTGGCTTCATTTCTGGATCTTCAATTCTATTCTATTGGTCCACTTGTCTGTCACTGTGCCAATACCATGCAGTTTTTAACACTATTGCTCTGTAGTATTGCTTGAAGTCAGGGATACTGATTCCCCCAGAATTTCTTTTGTTGTTGAGAATCGTTTTAGCTATCCTGGGTTTTTTGTTATTCCAGATGAATTTGAGAATTGCTTTTTCTAACTCTGTGAAGAACTGAGTTGGGATTTTGATGGGGATTGCATAGATCGCTTTTGGCAAGATGGCCATTTTAACTATATTAATCCTGCGGATCCACGAGCATGGCAGATTTTGCCATTTTCTGAGGTCTTCTTCGATTTCCTTCTTCAGAGGCCTGAAGTTCTTGTCATATAGATCTTTCACTTGTATGGTTAGAGTCACACCAAGATACTTTATATTGTTTGTGGCTATTGTGAAGGGTGTCATTTCCCTAACTTCTTTCTCAGCCTGCTTCACTCCAAGTGGATCAAGGACCTTCATGTAAAACCAGACACACTGAAACTAATAGAAAAGAAACTGGGAAAGACGCTTGAGGACATGGGCATGGGGGAAAAGTTCCTGAACAGATCGCCAATAGCTTATGCTTTAAGATCAAGAATTGACAATGGGACCTAATAAAATTACAAAGTTTCTGTAAGGCAAAGGACACTGTTAAAAGGACAAAATGGCAACCATCAAATTGGGAAAGGATATTCACCAACCCTACATCTGATAGAGGGCTAATATCCAATATATACAAAGAACTCAAGAAGTTAGACCCCAGGGAACCAAATAACCCTATTAAAAAATGGGGTACAGATCTAAACAAAGAATTTTCACCTGAAGAAATTTGGATGGCCGAGAGGCACCTTAAGAAGTGCTCAACATCATTAGTCATTAGGGAAATGCAGATCAAAACAACCCTGAGATTTCACTTTACACCAGTCAGAATGGCTAAGGTCAAAAACTCAAGAGACAGCAGGTATTGGTGAGGATGTGGTGAAAGAGGAACACTCCTCCACTGCTGGTGGGGCTGTAAGATGGTACAACCACTTTGGAAATCAGTCTGGTGGTTCCTCAGAAAACTGGACATGACAGTGAAGTTTAGTACATGGAGATAAGAATGTGACCCTGCTATACCTCTCCTGGGCATATACCCAAAGGATTCCCCGGCATGCAATAAAGACACATGCTCCATTATGTTCATAGCAGCCTTATTTATAATAGCCAGAAGCTGGAAAGAACCCAGATGCCCCTCAAAGGAGGAATGGATACAGAAAATGTGGTATATTTACACAATGGAATACTACTCAGCAATTAGAAACAATGGATTCACAAAATTTTTAGGCAAATGGTTTGATCTGGAAAATATCATCCTAAGTGAGGTAACCCAATCACAAAAGAATACACATGGAATGTAATCTCTGATAAGTGGATATTAATTAGCCCAGAAACCCTGAATACCCAAGGCACAAATTGCATAACAAATGACTCCCATGAAGAAGTATGGAGAGGGTCCTGATCCTGGAAAGGATGGATCTAGCATTGGAAGGGAATATAAGGACAGAGAAAAAGGAGGGAGTTGATTGGAGAATGGATGGAGAGAAGAAGGTTTATGGGACATATGGGGAGGGGGGATCCGGGAAAGGGGAAATCATTTGGAATGTAAACAAAGAATATAGAAAATAAAAATATAAAAAATAAAGAAATAAAAAAAATAAGTGACCATAAAAAAATGGGGTACAGAGCTAAACAAAGAATTCTTAACTGAGGAAACTTGAATAGTTGAGAAGCACCTTAAGAAATGTTCAACACTCTTAGTCATCAGGGAAATGCAAATCAAAACAACCCTAAGATTCTACCTCACACCAGTCAGAATGGTTATGATCAAAAACTCAGGTGATAGCAGATGCTGGCAAAGATGTGGAGAAAGAGGAATACTTCTTTATTACTGGTGAGGGTGCAAGCTGGTTCAACCACTCTGGAAATCAGTCTGGTGGTTACTCAGAAAACTGGACATAGTTATTTTATGAGGGCCCAGCTATACCACTCCTGGGCATATATCCAGAAGATGCTCCAACATATAATAAGGACACATGCTCCACTATGCTCATAGCAGCCTTATTTATACTAGCCAGAGCTGAAAAAAACCAAGATTTCCTTCAACAGAAGAATGGATACAGAAAATGTGGTACATTTACACAATGAAGTACTACTCAGCTACTAAAAACAATGAATTCATAAATTCTTAGTCAAATGAATGGAACCAGAAAATATCATCCTGAGTGAAGTAACCCAATCACAAAAGAACACACATGGTATGCACTCACTGATAAATGGATATTACCCCAGAAGCTTGGAATACCAAAGATACAATTCACAGACCACATGAAAAGCGGATAAAATTTGAAATGTAAATGAATAAAACATCCAATAAAAAACTAACAATTCATTGATAAGATCAAGTAGAAGCATATTTTAAAATAGGTACAATCTGTGTATTTATTAAAATGAGTTTTCCAAGGTTTCTATCATGACACTTTAATTAGAAAAGGAACTAGAAGTGACAAATTTGGCTTTCAATTTACCTAACTGGTTTCAAATGAGTTATATTTGTTCCACTGGAATTACTAGACAAGACCTGAAAACATTAGACTGAAGGGAACAGTACTCCTACCTGTCTAAACTACTGCACGGACAGGAGTAGGACTGACAGAGTTAGGAATGAGAGACAGAAAATGAGAGCTAGACACTTAAGGATGACCAAGAAATTGATGTAGGAAAGAGAGGTCAGATAGAAGTATAATAATTATGTTGGAGTGCTCATTCTCTTTCAAGCAACATTCTAAGACTTCACTAATCTAATTCATTTAATCCTAACAAACCAAATTAGTAGGGAGTTTGTCTGAGTTTTATTAGTTTAGATATAGATAAACTGAGAAGTTACTTAAGCCAGTAAGAAGCAGAAAAGATTTGCATTCAAATAATCTGGGAAAGTCTGTGATACTATAGTGTATCTCTCTGTAAAATAAAAGCTGGTGTATTTTGACTGATAATTTATTTTTAAACAGACATTGCCAACAATTAAATGTCATAATGGAGTTTTTGACTGGTGATGTATTTATCCAATCTAATACTTTTTAAGACTTTTTGTTTATCTACTTATTTTATGTATATAAGCGTTCATTCCTCAGGCCAGAAAGGGGCATCAGATTTCATTGTACTTCATGAGAAACACCATGTGGCTGCTGAGAATTGAACTCAGGACCTCTGTCTGGAAAGCAGTCAGTGCTCTTAGCTGCTGAGCCATCTCTCCAGCCCCAATTTAATACAATATTAATACTAGATTAATATGAAAATGGTCAATGGTTGCATGTTAAAATATTGCATTAATATTGTAAGCTATATGAGGCTCACAACATTTCATGGCTATGATACTTAGAAGTGAGTAGACTTCAGAAGTCAGAGAGCGGGAGAAGTAAGGGAAATTACATGTTGTCCTTCACTGACTCAAATTAGCAGAATTTGACAACAGACTAAATTCTGGCAGACATGTTGAGAGGATTCTCCTGGAATACTATGAAAAGAAGCATTTACCCTTGTACCCAGGCCATTTCTCTCCAAACCTCTCGGGTCTGACCTCGTAAGAACCTTGTGAAGACCAACAGATGGGATAAGCTTTAGTAAACCAAACAGAAACTGTATTATTTTGCAGTAGCATTTCAAATTAATCCCAGTGTATTAATTAGTATAATGCTTTTCTATAAAGACCACTTTAAAACTGTAATGTATTTGAATTATGGCCATCAAACCAGACTAAAATCTATTAAGGCAAAAAAAAGGGGGGGGGGAAGAAAAGTATGATTAATTAAGTTAAACAAGCTAGTGAATATCAGGATTACAAATAAGTCTGGTCATAGCCCATATCCTTATTAATGACCCGAGAAAAGCCCATAACATGTTAATTAAATCAATAAATGCAACTAAACTGGCATGGCATTTCCAAAGGTTAAGCTAGGACAAGAGTTAAAAAGATGCATCTTCACCTTAAGGAAAATATTTTTAATAAGTGAAGGTGGTGTCATAAGCTCTCACTCAGTGCACCATCAATTATTGTTGAACGGAGGTGCTCTTTAAAGAAAGGTCAGACTCCACATAACACATCACTTGAGGATAGATGCATGGCCTTGGATTTAAGAAAGCCATCATCATTTATATTTTCATTTAGTGTGAAAATAAAATAAGAAAACTCCCTCTTGCTTTATTGAGGGGGGCGTGGATATGTGAATAAGTGGGGAAAAAAGATTTTCACCTTTATTATTTATTTATTTTTTGGCCTTCCCGACTTAATGAACCAGAAACTCTCTATTTGCCAGTAATAATATAACTATATCCTTGGGAACTGGCTTTATATTGCTGCTGTTTAATCCCTTTAACGATCAGGTCATTTGTTTGGGGTTATATGTTTCTCTTGTAACAGTTGATAAGAATAAGTTCTTATATTCCATTCCCCCAAAGAACACTGAAAGAAATACCAATTAACTGCTCCATTCAGGGAAATCTCCGGGCAATAAGGAATTGGAAAAAAATAATCAAAAGACGATGCTAAGAACTGTTCCTTTTGTTGTATTCCATTATTAGCTGGGTGTGGCAGCACACACATGTAATTTCATAACTTGAAGTTATTGATACCACATTGAGAGCAGCTTTGGTTCAATGATATATATCATGCCAACCTATGACAATAGAGTAAGATCCTGTCTCCAAAACTCAAAGGCAGACAGACAGACAGACAGACACAGACAAATCAGAGATAAAGGAAAAGATAGATATAGATAGATGATAGATAGGTGATAGATAGATAGATAATTATATTTTTAATAAAATTTGTTTTATAAATTGCTTTCAACAATGTGGGATGAGAGTTTTAGTGAGACTTAAAAATGGGTCTATGCTTCTGAACAGTTATCACTCTTTACAGGAGGCAGGAGCTATCGAAAGATATTGACCTAGGTGAAAAGCATAACAAAAATATATAACGATCATGCCTAAAGTTATGTGGGTGGGGAAGGACATGAAAAAAAAAATCCCCACTATACCAAAAAAGCAACTGTATACTAATAATAATAATGCATCCCCTTTGGCCTCTTTTCATAAAGGGCCTCATTACTCATCCTTGGCTTGTGTATTGAATCACAACTGCCCTCGATTTTGTGATCCTTCGGCTTCAGTACCTGAGTGCTTGGATGACAGACATGTATCACTATGCCCCATTTAAAATCCCCCTATCAGCATTTATAAACATATAGATCATTTCTAAATGTATATATAAGTACATGTAATTCTCATGGTTTCCAAACACATATAAATATATGGTTTCAACTAGGAAAATGAAGGATGAAAATTGTTATCAGTATTTTACCATTTTATTTTTAGTATTTTTTTTAGTATTTTAGCATTTAGTATTTATTTAGTGTCTTAGATTTTTAGTCTTAATATGGGGAGATAAGTCATTCAAATTAAAATGAACACATTTCAGCAATTCACCCTTAGCATGCCAAGAAATAAGCCTGTTAACTTCCTCTGGACAATGCGAGCAATCGGATATTTTGAGACAGGTACGTTTCTTATTTGGCACCGTCAAGTCATGCTTGTATGTTTTTATTTCGTTCAGTGTTCTTACAAGTATCAAACTCAAGAACTCATGTACACTGAGTGCTTGTGCTGCCCTGAGCTGCAGTCCCAGCTCTGTGAACAGTTCTTTCACCACACAGCACATACCCTCCACACACTAGAACCTCTGGAGATGCCCGACATACAAAGACGTGCTTCATTTTTAATGTTAGCAGTCAATATTAGAACAACACTGAAAAAAGAAAACCGTAAGGATTTGTGTGAGTTAACTTCCTATGGCTATGACTTCTCTACCTGGAAGAACAATTAAAGGACAAGAGCTATGCATTTTGCCACACGGCCTAAGTACCTTCAGTCCGTGGTAATCTGGATCCATTACTCCCGGCCTGATGAAAGGCTGCATATCATGGTTGTGGGGGCTTGTGGAAGAAGATATTCATGATAGCATTAAGGAAGCGAATAGAAAGAATGCCTGTTCTGTAAGGTTTATCCTTTCTCCCTTTTATTTCATAGACTCCCAGCCTAAGGATGAAGATGCCCACAGTCCAGTATTGTCTTCAACCCTGGACTACTCTCCTCTGGAAACACATTGAAGACACACCTAGTCATTTCCAAGGTCCTTCTCCATCGAGTTATGTGGCCAGCCAAAATGTAATATCAAAGCAATCCACTAAAAGTAAGTAATTAAGACTACAAACAAGTGAGTTGAGTAAGGTTACTCGATATAAATCCAACAATTAAAAATCATAGTCAGTCTATACATTAGAAATGAACACACTATCTCATTAAGGAAACAGTTTACACTACAATGATATTAAAATTAAATTCATAAAGATAACTTTAAGATCAAGAATTGACAAATGGGACCTCATAAAACTACAAAGTTTCTGTAAGGCAAAGGACACTGTCAAAAGGACAAAAAGTCAACCAACAAATTGGGAAAGGATCTTCACAAACCCTAAATCCAACAGAGGGCTAATATCCAATATATACAAAGAACTCAAGAAGGTAGAACCCAGAGAACCAAATAACCCCATTAAAAAGTGGGGTATGGAGCTAAACAAAGAATTTTCACATGAAGAACTTCTGAGGGCTGAGAAACACCTTAAGAAATGTTCAACTAATCATTAGGGAAATGCAAATCAAAACAACCCTGACACTAGTCAGAATGGCTAAGGTCAAAAAATCAGGAGACAAAAAACCCAGGATAGCTAAAACTATTCTCAGCAACAAAAGAAAATCTGGGGGAATCAGTATCCCTGACCTCAAGCAATACTACAGAGCAATAGTGTTAAAAACTGCATGGTATTGGAACAGTGACAGGCAGGAGGATCAATGGAACAGGATTGAAGATCCAGAAATGAACCCACACACCTATGGCCACTTGATCCTCGACAAAGAGGCTGAAAACATCCAATGGAAAAAAGATAGCCTTTTCAACAAATGGTGCTGGTTCAACTGGAGGTCAGCATGCAGAAGAATGCGAATTGATCCATCCTTGTCTCCTTGTACTAAGCTCAACTCCAAATGGATCAAGGACCTCCACATAAAGCCAGACACTCTGAAGCGAATAGAAAAGAAACTGGGGAAGACCCTTGAGGACATCGGTACAGGGAGAAAGTTTCTGAACAGAACACCAATAGCGTATGCTCTAAGAGCAAGAATTGACAAATGGGACCTCATAAGGTTACAGAGTTTCTGTAAGGCAAAGGACACCATCAAGAGGACAGATCGGCAACCAACAAATTGGGAAAAGATCTTCACCAATCCTACATCAGATAGAGGGCTAATATCCAATATATATAAAGAACTCAAGAAGTTAGACTCCAGAAAACCGAACAACCCTATTAAAAAATGGGGTACAGAGTTAAACAAAGAATTCTCACCTGAAGAACTTCGGATGGCGGAGAAGCATCTTAAAAAATGCTCAACTTCATTAGTCATTAGGGAAATGCAAATCAAAACAACCCTAAGATTTCATCTTACACCAGTCAGAATGGCTAAGATTAAAAATTCATGAGACAGCAGGTGTTGGAGAGGGTGCGGAGAAAGAGGAACACTCCTCCACTGCTGGTGGGGTTGCAAATTGGTACAACCACTCTGGAAAGCAGTCTGGCGGTTCCTCCGAAAACTGGGCACCTCACTTCCAGAAGATCCTGCTATACCACTCCTGGGCATATACCCAGAGGATTCCCCACCATGTAATAAGGATACATGCTCTACTCTGTTCATAGCAGCCCTATTTATAATTGCCAGATGCTGGAAAGAACCCAGGTATCCCTCAACAGAAGAGTGGATACAAAAAATGTGGTATATCTACACAATGGAGTACTATTCAGCCATTAGAAACAATGAATTCATGAAATTCTTAGGCAAATGGATGGAGCTAGAGAACATCATACTAAGTGAGGTAACCCAGACTCAAAAGGTGAATCATGGTATGCACTCACTAATAAGTGGATATTAACCTAGAAAACTGGAATACCCAAAACATAATCCACACATCAAATGAGATACAAGAAGAAAGCAGGAGTGGTCCCTGGTTCTGGAAAGACTCAGTGAAACAGTATTTGGCAAAACCAGAACGGGGAACTGGGAAGGGGTGGGAGGGAGGACAGGGGAAGAGAAGGGGGCTTACGGGACTTTCGGGGAGGGGGGGGCTAGAAAAGGGGAAATCATTTGAAATGTAAATAAATTATATCGAATAAAAAAAAATCAGGAGACAGCAGGTGTTGGCGAGGATGTGGAGAAAGAGGAATACTCCTCCACTGCTGGTGGGATTGCAAGATGGTACAACCACTTTGAAAATCAGTCTGGTGGTGCCTCAGAAATCTGGGCATGACACTTTTGGAGGACCCTGCTATACCACTCCTGGGCATATACCCAGAGGATTCCCTGGCATTCAATAAGGACACATGCTCCACTATGTTCACAGCAGCCCTGTTTGTAATAGCCAGAGGCTGGAAAGAACCCAGATGTCCCTCAGCAAAGGAATGGATACAAAAATGTGGAATATTTACACAATGGAGTACTATTCAGCCATCAGAAACAATGAATTCATGAAATTTTTAGACAAATGGATGGACATGTAGAACATCATACTAAGTGAGGAAACCCAATCTCAAAAGATCAATCATGGTATGCACTCACTGATAAGTGGATATTAGCCTAGAAATGTGGAATACCCAAGACATAATCCACATATTAAATGATGTCCAAGAAGAACGGAGGAGTGGCCCCTGGTTCTGGAAAGACTCAGTGCAGCAGTATAGGGGAATTCCAGAACAGGGAAGTGGGAAGGGGTAATTCATTGTCGACAAGGGTACCACTGAAATTCCGTGTGCATTAGTTTTTTTGAACCACAAGTTCATTGCCATGGGGATGAATGAATATCCACATGGAAAGGAATGAAGTTAATTTTACAATCCTAACTACAATCATTACAATAAGCTAAAAAGAGATACAGTTATAAATATATGTGGCAAACCTTGGGAAATAAATATAGTTTCCTAAGATTAGATTAAATATTCTTACTGAACACATAAAAAAATGGCAAAACCACAAAGTATAAATTATACTTTTTCAAAACAAAAATATGACTGAAAACGTACTAACTAAAACTTTAAAAGCAATCAAGAAAATATACCAGTCTTATTTACTATAAGGGTCTTTCTGATCTGTAGATTCTAACAACAAAACATCCTATTGACTTGATAATAAAAAGAAACTAAGTTTGAAGCTGAGCAAAGATATGCATAGATGTCTCTGGAAAGGTAGAAATAGCCAGTAAGGACATGAAAAGATGTTTAACATAATTAGCCATCAGGGAATGCAAATCAAACCACAAAGACATTCCACCTCACTGGAAGCAGCCAGTAAAGAGAGAGAGAGAGAGAGAGAGAGAGAGAGAGAGAGAGAATGGATAGTAATAAGTGCTTACAAAGTTGCAGAAAAAATTGGAACACTTACAAACTGCAGACTAGAATGTGGAAAGGTCCAGGCACTTTGGAAAACAGGCAAAACTTGAGAAAGTTAAATATTGAGCTATCCCATGACCTAGTAATTCCACTGCGAGACTTACCCAAGAGAAATGAAAATGTATATATGCCAAGAATGGAAGCATGAATATTCAGCACAGGCTTACACACACAGCCAAAGAACAGAAACACCCAAATGTTCCTCACATGATGAGTGAATAAAGAAAATGAGGTAAATTCATAGTGTGGAATTTTATGCAGCAAGAAAAGTGAATGAGGTACTGACTCAAGTAACAAGTGCATGAACTTTGAAAACAAAGAGCAAATGGAAGGCACGAAAATATACATGTTGTAGTTGATATAAACTAGCCAAAATGAGGAGAGACCATACAAAAAATTAATTAACAATTGCCTAGGTGTGTATACAGGGCACTTGAGGAGGATGGAGTTTCTTTCTCAGACTGTGTAAACATTCTGAAAATAACTGTGTTGCAGTGACCTAGGCACATTGAAGAACATTTGATCACTAGGTGGGGCAGTCTCTGGATGGTCTTTACTTCAGTCTCTGATCCACACTTTGTCTCTGTACTGCCTCCTATGGGTATTTCGTCCTCCCTTCTAAGAAGGACCAGAGTATTAATATTTTGTTTTTCCTTCTTCTTGGGGATCATTTGATATGTAAATTGTGTCTTGGGTATTCCAAGCTTCTGGGCTACTATCCACTTATCAGTGAGTGCATATCCATGTGTGTTCTTTTGTGACTGGGTTACCTCACTTAGGATGATATGTTCCAGTTCCACCCATTTGCTTAAAATTTTCATGAATTCATTGTTTTTAATAGCTGAGTAGTATTTCATTGTGTAAATATACCACATTTTCTGTATCCATTCCTCCGTTGAGAGACATCTCGGTTCTTTCAAGCTTCTGTCAATTATAAATAGGACTGCTATGAATGTAGTGGAGCATGTGTCCTTATTACATGCTGGATAATTCTCTGGTATATGCCCAGGAGTGGAAAAAAAAGAACATTAGATTGTATATATTAATTGAGTGAACAGCAGAATATGTTTATAATTATCTTTTGCAGCATCCATTCCTTCCAATAGACAAATAGGACTGTTGGATTTTAAAGTAATGTAAGTTATCCTATTAAAATATTTTATTCTTGGCTTTGTCGATAAAATGCGAGAACCTTTATCTTTCTTTGTACTGTATCCAGAGAGAACAAAAGAATTTCAGCAAGTGTGCAAATGCATACATGTGGAGATAATATATATGGGATAAATATATAAACAGATATAAATAGAAGTACTTATTACAAAGAACACAGTAATGTCCATCACAATATTCTTTGTGATGACAAATTATAAAATTGGTGCAATATTTTAATATTTCAACAATCCAAAGCTGAAAGTATTTGTACTTGCCATGAAAACTATCAAGAAAATATGTGTTCATATGTATTAATTGGAAATAGCTTCTTGGCCTGACATATAGGTAAGTTATAGAGCACTTGCCTATCAAGCTACATCTAGCAAAGAGAATGTCTCATTAATTTCAAAGAATTCATATTAAAGTGTATATATGTAGGTAATAACGTAAAATATACTACCTATAACAAACACTCCTAAGACACATACACATGCATTTGCAATATATGAATGTGTTACATATATATAATAGATACCTACATAGAAAGGGTTGTATTCATATACAGGCCAGTAATATAATATGTAACATAAAATATAATAAGATATTGTATAGCAATTTCATCCCAGATAAAGCATTCCTTCTTACAAGGAAGCTTGTTGAAAGTCCCTGAAATTAACCAGATGTATTAGACTCTCTAACTCCAAGCATACATAAGTTGTAAGGACTACAAAGAGGCACTGCCAGGTAAGTCAAGCTATGTAGAAGTCTCTAAAACAAGCCCGGAAGACAAGGAGAGCAGCCTAGTTGTCTAGAAAACAAAAACATGCAACAACATAGAAAAAACTAACAAGAGCCAAACAAAAACAAACAACAACCAAAAATTCCCTAAAACACTGAGGTTTCCTGAAAGTTTTACAGTGCACTCTGGGTTTCCGGTTTTCATAAGCTATCACCCATGCTAGGATGGGTTTACAGATAGATATACTATATCTCAGTCATTTCTGTTTCTGTATGTGACCCTTACCTTACTCCTATAAGTAATGCAATAATGCTCATCAATTCACTAAGTTAAACTTTTGTGATATCCCTTCTTTGATCTATCCTTGGTTCCCTATCTGTGATGAAATGACATCTGTTTACCTCTCATAAGCTAAAGTGATATACAATGTAATTGTACCTAAGCAGAGACCATGAGGATCAAAGATCACTTTGAGAGCAGTGATTTAACACTGCTAGGAGTAGAAGGCCTACAACTGAGGCTGAGCAGCCCTAGGACAGAGACGCCATGAGAGGAATCCTAGTATGGCCACCTTCTTTATAAACTATGTGATAGTGTTCTTTTTTGCTATGTCCTCCTACATGTGTGCTGAAACATGGAGACAAAGTTAGCTCTATACCCAGAAGAAAAGTCTTGATGGAGATTCTGTAAGGAAATACAGGTAAGGTTGTGTTCCTCTGTGAGTTATAGGGCAGAATGCCTATTTAATGCATAGAGTTTGATATAAGAATATAAAGAAACCCAGTTGACCTCAACTTGTAGATCACAACCTCCTTGGCCAACCTCTATCTCCAAAACTATTTACAATTCATGAAAATAGCAAAATCACAGGTTTGAAGTAGCCACACACACACACACACACACACACACACACACACATACACACACAAATTTAATTTTATGGTTGGACACCACCACAATATGAAGAAGTGTATTAAAAAGTTGTAGCATTAGAAAGGTTGAGAACCACTGCTCTAGAGAGTAGATAATGTGTGAGGTGACACCAGGATTCAGTTCCCCACTAGAGTTAGAGCACGACAGTCATACTTCTATGTCACGCCTTTGAAGACTCAGGGATCATTTTGGAAGACAGTTCAGAGAAAATATTAAGAGCCATAAAAAGAGTTTTGTGCATTCATTTTCTGCTAGGTAAAACATTCCATCTTGGAGGGAAACCGCTTAAGACATGGGATGTTAGAAGGAGAGGTGGGGCAGCCCATTCTGTGGGGATTTTTAAGTATAGGAAGTAAATAACACAAAGGTTTCAGGAAGTCCCTGAAATTAACAAGCTATACTAGGTCCCTCCTTCTTCAAGCAGATATAAGGAGTAAAGAAGCTGAGAAACCTTCAGATGAGACACCTGGTCTGAAAAAGGCAGAAACCAACCAATCTTCCTAAAAGGAGTAGAGACCAGTGGAGATGCCCCAAAGAGGCTCAGCCACGCTGCCTGGAAAAGAAACTCTCTGAATTTGAGCTGCTTGCAAGTTGTGCAGTGTACCCCAGGTCTCCAGATTTTGTGAGCCACCGCCCATACTGAGGCAGGCTTTGGTGATGCAGCTGTCTTTGAGTTATTTCTGCTTCTGCAAGTTAGACCTCACCCATTCTCCTGTAAGTCAACCCAGTGGAAGTCTGTGGTTCACCGAGATGGAGTTTGGTGGAGTGCTTACTTCTGCCTCTCCTCGGTTCCCTGTCTGGAATAACTAGATGTTGGCCCATGCCTCCCCAGAAATAGTGTCACAAAATATAACAGTACAACACAATATGTAGCTTCAATCTTTCCTCTTTGAAGGAGTTCATTAAATTACTAATACAATAAACAAAAATCTCAACACTGTTTATATCTGACTATTGAGTTCTGTCATGATTTACTTTCTCTTTAAGCTTTCTATGTTATCTAGAGTTTAATACTGAGGTAGATTTTTATAAAGCAAGTTATAGTCTGCCCTAAACCTACTACATTTTTGGAGCTAATATCTGACAATATTATGCTCTTTTCAAGGCATCTGTGTAGATCAAGGATATACCCAGTCTGGCACAGCTGTGTTATTTGTTATTTTATTAAATATAACTTATGGTCTAATTAGAAAATTACCTCCAAAGCATCTGCAATATTCAGCCTAAGAGTAGACAAAGTAGGAGGACTCCAACTTCGGACTATGTACTATGGCATTACTAGGGGTCACAATCTGTCATCCTTTTCCCTTTATTTATCCACATCTATGAGAAACTTTTATTTTGATGCTAGTTCTGTGTTCTTAGTGACTTATTTGCAATACAGAGCTAGAATAGTAACTCAGTGTAAGAGTGTGAAATACCCTGTAGAAAGAAACGTTTTTGATAATTCCTACTATCAACACACACACATACATAAACACACACACACACACCACCACCACCACCACCACCACCACCACCACCACCACTACCACCACAAACAACAACAGCAAAATTTACAACATAAAGTCACATGCATGTGTCAATATACAGAAGGAGAGAACAGGTTTGAGGAGAGGAGTGAAAGGTAGTAGTACTTCAGCATGGCATGTCCCATGGGCTTTACTAATATAAAATCACTCTACATAGCTTGACATAGGATGAACTGATTTCTCTGTTCAGAAGATTAAATGGTTAGGTTAGACTTTGGTCAACGGCAATATTGTGGAGTTCTAGAAATAATCCAAGCAAAGAAGATAGAGTCCATAGTAAGAACCCTTCCAGCTGTGTGTGTGTGTGTGTGTGTGTGTGTGTGTGTGTGTGTGTGTGTGTGTGTGTGTGTGTGTAGGAAAGTAGTCACTTCCTTTCTTCCAGGTGACACCTTATTCCCTAGATCAAGGGGCTGGCAAGCTACAGCCTGCTCAGTTTTAAACCTGACCACATTCATTCAGTTATGGTCTGTGGCTATCTATGTTCCAGTTACAACCCCAGGGCTGAATCATTGTTACAGATATTACATGGTCCACAAAGCCTCAAAGACAGCACTGCTCTTGATAATAGAATTATCCAGAATGACTGAAGATTTGTTTTTAGTTCTCTAAGCTATCAGAGAAGCAGGGCAATATGCATATGGCATCTGGCTACTAAGTGAAAATTATTAAAATGAAATAGAATTAATCTCCTTTCTGTGACTGAAGAGGTCTGGTGGTAATAAAATATGGAAAGAAAAACAAAAACAACAAAATACATATTAGCAGGAACTTTCTCTGAGGCTTACTAAGGGATAATTTTCACTTCCTCATAGCTAATCCCTTTCCTGAAAGAAAAAAAAAAAACCTCAAGGATGCAAATTTCATAAAAAATGTACCTTTGTGATTTTTGTTTGGTTTCTCCTGTATCTCTAGTATCTGAAACAAATCATCACATACCATCTGGGGCACTAAGTAGTAGTGGTCTGCCGAGTACCTATCTATAACACTTCCCTCAAATTCTGGAGATACAAAATTTGAGAACTGTAAAGCTTCTATCTCAATGGCTACTCCTAAATTAACATAGCTTATATTAGAAGATTATTTTAAAAAGTGTCTGGGATAGTATAAATACTTTCTAAATTTTTGTTTATACTACACACACACACATGCACACACACACACACACACACACGCACACGCACACACACACACACACTGTTAAATGTTATTAGAAAATTTTAAAGTTTCATCTGGTTATTTTTACAGGGATTAAGATAGAAAGTCTATATGCCTATAGACTAGAAAATACAACATACTTACCATTTGTTGTGAAACCATTTAACCCATTACCATACTATAACATTTTATTATGATATAAAATAATCTAAAACATATGTACACCAAAATGCTTGTTTACTCCATTAAGCAAATATGTATTTGTTTAGGATGTTTCTAATGACACGCTTCTACGTTCCTTAAAACCAAACTATGCCTTGAATAAGAGAGATTCTTTATTTTTATTATGGACATAGGTTTATTATTTGTTTTGAGTTTGTGAGACTCCTATAGCCCAGGTTATACTTGAATTCAGTATATAATAAAGGATGACTCCTCCTGATATCTTGCCTCTATCTCCTAAGCAGGCTAATTACTTGAGTTACAATGTACAATGCTGGTTTTTGAGCCCAGGGCTTCATGCATGTTGGTCAAGGACTCTACCAACCCTAGGCAAATGCCTGACATTCTGAAATGCATAGTACTTCACAGCGCACTGTAGCAAGTAAGCCCCTCACAGGTCAGCATCGCCAGACCACCATCTCAGCTGCTCATTTCATCACTGGTACCTCATGTCTAGCTGCACGGAGAGCTGGCACTTTGCTCTTCTTTTAGGCTCTGTGACCTTTGTCTTATAAGATGCCCTGACAGTTCAAGGGCTTTTTACTTCCTTAGGCAGAAATTTGTTATTTTATTGTTGTCTTTCTCCCACTGCGTAGCTTTCACCACAAGACTGGCAGTGATTTATCTGCTACAGACATAGAGTACAAAGCAAGCACTAAAATAGTAAATTCATTAACTGATATTCCCCCATCGGTGATATGAGATGGTAAAGAGTTTCCTCTGAAGCAGGCAAAGAAACTTCAGACTATCAAAGAAATTATTTGTTAGGGCTTAGACCAAGGAAAAATATAGTCTTTCTATTTAATTTCTGCCTTTCTCATAATGAAAAATTCTCTCAAGGGCTTTCTGTCAGTTGTCATGAAATGAGGATCTTAACTGAAGACAAATTATGGAAACTCAATTGATTGGATAACTTGAAATGAAATTGCTAAGCTAAATGGAGCCGGCATACACGGTACAGATGCTCTGCCTGGCATTGCCTTTCAAACTTTCCTATTTGTAAGAAATTTCAAACTCTGAATGTGCTACAGAATAGTCAGCAAGTGCAAAACAAAAATAAAGATTAATAGCAACTACATCTTGTAGGCATATTTAATTAGTAGTAGACACATTGCACTAGCAATTTAAATTAAATCAAGTAGAAAAATAAAACAGAGCCATTAGAGCTTTTAAAGAAAACCATTGAGATTTTTTTTTTTTTTTGCCTGTGTAATGATTGCAAAACACACACAGGGTCTAAGCTATTTTAATAACAAAAATACAATTCCTACTACTGTTTTTGTGACAATCTATCCTAAACCAATGAGAAAACTTGATCTAAAATATAAGAGTGATACTGTTTTTATTTTTTACGATAGTAAATTATTTCAAAGTGCATTCTTAATTTTTTCATCAGCTTCTGTTTTATTTTAGTTCTGTTTTATTTTAATTTCTAAGTATTTATTCTGGGGAATTACTTGACACTATGATGAAAGGATTATCTATAGGATGAGAATTCAACACTCCTACGAAATGCTAATTGAGTGTCTGTTAGCTGCTACTTACTCAAGGATAGGACGAAAAAAATGCTGAATAAATTGTTTCTTTTCTAAAGAATTCTAATGTTAGGGTATACAAGCCATAATACAATAAATAGGAATGATTAGCGGTTAGTATTTCATTAAATGGGTATAATAAAATTCATGTTAGAAGAGATGGCATTGAGCAAAGAGAGAGGTGTCTTCAGAGATGAACTGGCCACTGCATTCAGCCACATGATGATTTGTAAGGCTCTTCCATCTTCCATCTTGTATATTGTACAACAAACTTAGTGCATTGAAGCAACCCAAATTATGCCACAATTTTGACAGACTTGAATCCAACATGGGTCTCTGAAGACCGGCAGTACTGTGATCTCTGCTGACTGAAAGGGTGTGAGGAATTGAACTGTGTCCTCAAATAAATTTAAAGCCTGAACCCATAATACCTGTGGGTGAGATCTTATTTAAGAGATATGATCTTTATATAATCAAACTGGTTAAGATAGGTGACTAGGGTATGACCTAATCCAATATAACTATTAACCTTGTAAAGAAGGGGGAAAGGCACTCAGAGACAGACACATAGCAGGGTGACTGGCTACTGCAGACACAGCAGTTGGAGTGACGCAGGGGCAAGCTAAGGACTGTGTACCTGTAGCTGTTAGAGGTAAGGACAGACAGTCTCCCAAGTCTCAGAGCCAGGTCAATGACTCGTCATGTCGTGTTGTTTTACTAATAGCTTCAAAATCTTCAATAGACAATAGTTCTATGGTCTTGAGCTGCCCAGCTACCTGTGGCAGCTACAGGAACCAAATACAAGGCAAGAATTTCATCTTCTTCAGCCTCCAGAGGCCATTTCCTTCTGCCTCACTTTTCTTGGATGGGGTCTTTTTATTTTTTTTATTTTTTTTAATTTTTGAGAACATTATATAATTTCACAATTTCACCTTTCCTACTTTTTTTTCTATATTCTTTGTTTACATTCCAAATGATTTTCCCTTTCCCAGTTTCCCCCTCCCCCTAAGTCCCATAAGCCCTCTTCCCTCCACAAGTTCCCCAATCAACCCCCTCCCACTCCTCTCTCCAGGAAATCCCCTACAATGCTGCATCAAGCCTTTCCAGGACCTGGGCCCTCTCCTTCCTTTTTCTTGGGAGTGATTTGATATGTGCTTTATGTTTTGGATATTCTGAGCTTCTGGGCTAATATCCACTTATAAGTGACTACATTCCATGTGTATTCTTTTGTGAATGAGTTACCTCCCTTAGTATGATATTTTACAGTTCCAACCATTTGCCTAAGAATTTCATGAATTGTTTTTAATTGCTGAGTAGTATTCTATTGTATAAATATACCACATTTTCTGTATCCATTCCTCCATTGAGGGGCATCTGGGTTCTTTCCAGCTTCTGGCTATTATAAATAAGGCTGCTATGAGCATAGTGGAGCATGTGTCCTTATTGCATGCTGGGGAATCCTCTGGGTATATGCCCAGGAGTGGTATAGCAGGGTCCTCCGGAAGTATCATACCCAATTTTCTGAGGAACTGCCAGACTGATTTCCAGAGTGGTTGTACCATCTTGCAATCTCACCAGCAGTGGAGGAGTGTTCCTCTTTCTCCACATCCTCACCAACACCTGCTGTCTCCTGAGTTTTTAATTTTAGCCATTCTGACTGGTGTGAGGTGAAATCTCAGGGTTGTTTTGATTTCTTTTTTTTTCTTTTTTTTTATTCGATATAATTTATTTACATTTCAAATGATTTCCCCTTTTCTAGCCCCCCCACTCCCCGAAAGTCCCGTAAGCCCCCTTCTCTTCCCCTGTCCTCCCACCCATCCCTTCCCACTTCCCGGTTCTGGTTTTGCTGAATACTGTTTCACTGAGTCTTTCCAGAACCCGGGGCCACTCCTCCTTTCTTCTTGTACCTCATTTGATGTGTGGATTATGTTTTGGGTATTCCAGTTTTCTAGGTTAATATCCACTTAGCCATCCGAAGTTCTTCAGGTGAAAATTCTTTGTTTAGCTCTGTACTCCATTTTTTAATAGGGTGTTTTGGTTTTCTGGGGTCTAACTTCTTGAGTTCTTTGTATTTATTGGATATTAGCCCTCTGTCAGATGTAGGGTTAGTGAAGATCTTTTCCCAATTTGTTGGTTGCCGTTTTGTCCTTTTAACAGTGTCCTTTGCTTTACAGAAACTTTGTAATTTTATGAGATCCAATTTCTTAATTCTTGATCTTAGAGCATAAACTATTGGTGTTCTGTTCAGGAACTTTCCCCCTGTGCCCATGTCCTCAAGGGTCTTCCCCAGTTTCTTTTCTATTAGTTTCAATGTGTCTGGTAGTGACAGGCAGGTGGATCAATGGAATAGGATTGAAGACCCATAAATGAATCCACATACCTATGGTAACTTGATCTTTGACAAAGGAGCTGAAAACATCCAGTGGAAAAAAATAGCCTTTTCAACAAATGGTGCTGGTTTAACTGGAGGTCAGCGTGCAGAAGAATGTGAATTGATCCATTCTTATCTCCTTGTACTAAGCTCAACTCCAAGTGGATCAAGGACCTTTCCTACTTCTATACCCTGAAATACACCCTTCTTTGTACTTTTAAATTTATAGGTCCTATTTTCAAGGTGTGTGTGTGTGTGTGTGTGTGTGTGTATGTGTGTGTGTGTTCACATGTATTTCTAAATATGTAAATATGACCTTCCCAATCTGTTTGATGTTATTTGTATGCATATCTTTTCAGAACTGACCCTTAGATAATTGGATAACCAATTAGTGTACTCTTCCCTGGTGAAGACGACGTTTTCTATTCCTAGCACTACAGAGTTGCCTGAACTTCTTTTCCTAGGTTTAAAATCCCATATGATTCCCTCCTTCTGTCTTAGTACATCTATGGCTATGTTCATCTCACATTTAGGCAGTCATGTGGGTGAGACTTTATGGCTATAGCTTCTGATATCATGAGAAAACACAATCTTAGAACAAACTCCCTGGTGGAAAGAATATAAAGTCCCCCTTGCTCTGCAATATCCCCTGGGCATTACAAGCAGGGGTGGTTTGGTAGATGTATCCATTGGGGCTGGCCTCCACATCTCTGCATTTTCAACTGTGGTTTTCTGGAATGGCCTCTGTCTATTCCAAAGAGAAGTTTCCTTGATGAGAGATGAAGACTATGCTTGTCTTTGTGTACAAGGAAAAGTACTTAGAACATAATTCAGGGTTGTGCTGTTGGAGCAAAGTAGCATAGATTATCCCCCCAAATAAAGGAAAAGAGGAAAGGAAAGGAAAGGAAAGGAAAGGAAAGGAAAGGAAAGGAAAGGAAAGGAAAGGAAAGGAAAGGAAAGAAGAAAGGTTTTCTGTATCTGAGGTTACTAGCTACAAATGTTCCTAGCTACAAATCCTCAGATATTAGTATATATCCAAGATAAAAGTTAGAAGCTAAGAAGTTAATAGGAACCCTTGGTGGAGATGGAGGAGCAAGAGAATGGGAATGATTATGAATGCACCCTACAAACTTCCAAAGGAGGAAAGTGACCAACAGTCTTAGCAGCTCTGAATCCTGGGAACCACAACAACCACCCTGGCACAATAGAGTAGAGAAGTGGCACAGTCTTGGCAGTACCCAACAACTCTCTCATTGGATTTAAAACTCACTCAACAAGAGAAAAACCATACCTGGATCTGAAAACCTAGTCTAATTGACTCTTCTTGCTGTTTCTACTTTTTTTAAAATTCTAGTGATTCTAAGTGAAAATGGGACTGTAATGGCCCAGGATTAGGAAGAAATGGTCAAAGAGAGCTTCAACCCTGGCTACCTCAGATTGGTGGTAGCAGGGGGAACATGGCTGGCAAGAAAGAGCCTCAGATGCCTTGATAACCTCCACAATTTACAGGTCAACTTATTGCTACCTTTATGGTGTCAGAAACCATAACATCCCTTTACAATTTAAAATACAATATGAATGAGTTTCCAAAATGAGGGTGAAGAAGAACATCTTTGGGAGAACAGTATAATGTGGACTCTAATCCATAAATGAGAAGGTTTCAATATGTGGGGGACTCTTTTAAAAATGAATGCTTAGAATTCACTTTATATATTCTGAACAGAAATCAGAGAACACACATTTTCTCAAATGGCCTTGATTTTTGATTGGTGGTCTTGAAATGGACTTCTTAACTTCAAGTGGAGGAGCAGTTAGAAAAGGCATGTGGGCAGAGCACTGGATGATGTGACCACAGGGATGGAAACTGACCAGCTTATTGTCTGGGAAGTGCTGTGAAAACATATTGATCTGAACATGAGAACAGAGTGTGATTCCGCAGAATTTAGGGCTTCTTGATCTACTTTCTGATACTAGAACACCTAAGATGTTGTAGGTTAAAAGGTTGCAAATTGGTACAACCACTCTGGAAATCAGTCTGGCGGTTCCTCCGAAAACTGGGCACCTCACTTCCGAAAGATCCTGCTATACCACTCCTGGGCATATACCCAGAGGATTCCCCAGCATGTAATAAGGATATATGCTCCACTATGTTCATAGCAGCCCTATTTATAATAGCCAGAAGCTGAAAAGAACCCAGGTATCCCTCAACAGAAGAATGGATGCAAAAAATGTGGTATATATACACAATGGGGTACTATTCAGCCATTAGAAACAATGAATTCATGAAATTCTTAGGCAAATGGATGGAGCTGGAGAACATCATACTAAGTTAGGTAACCCAGTCTCAAAAGATCAATCATGGTATGCACTCACTAATAAGTGGATATTAGCCTGGAAAACTGGGATACCCAAAACATAATCCACACATCAAATGAGGTACAAGAAGAACGGAGGAGTGGCCTCTGGTTCTGGAAAGATTCAGTATAGCAGTATAAGGCAAAACCAGAACAGGGAAGTGGGAAGGGGTGGGTGGGAGAACAGGGGGAGGGAAGGGGTCTTATGTGGCTTTCAGGGAGTGGGGGGACCAGAAAAGGGGAAATCATTTGAAATGTAAATAAAAAATATATCGAATAAAATAAAATAAAATCAATATCTTAAAGATTATTAGCTCAGAAATCTGGGACTGAGAATGGAAAAGAACCAGAGTTGAAGACAACAAATCTCCTTGCTCTAGCTATTTTTATAATTGTGATATAATTTGAATGCTTGTCCCTCCAAACTCGTGCTAAAATGGGGCCTTTAAAAGGTTAATAGGCCATAAGAACTATGGCTTCATGAGTGGGCGAATCTCGTTCTTGTGATTCTGCTTTAATCAACTTGGTAGTTGAATGGGTTCCTTATAAAGGTTTCCCCATCTAAATAAAATTAACATTGCTTAGAAGGTCAAGGCGCCAAATACACTAGAGAAATAGAGTCACATTTGCTTTCTTTCATATATATATATATATATATATATATATATATATATGATATATACTTATGATATATATATATATATCATAAAATGAAAATGTGCTGTAGTCTTTGACGATACAATATTGAAATAATATGACTCTGTATTACTCAGTTATAAGGCTATGAAAAATTGCTATTCCTATCTTAATCTTTTTCTGTTCAAGAATAAATCACTCTCTAGAACTGAAGAGAAAGATTGTTAATCAAAATGTTTCAGTCACTTGACACTGAATGTAACTAGAGTACAGGATCTTTTCTCTCACTGCTAATGAATATAGACTTGGAGGGTGGCATGGGAAATGCAAAGATTAAATGGAAGAATTCTAACAACTGCTGCCCCTTTCTTTTAGCATGATGCTAACTACTAGATAGCCAGCTTAAAGCTCCCAGTATTGTGTAAAGGTTTACTATTAATGGGAAAATATTCATCCTTTATAACTGCTTGTAGGAACTGTAAAATCCCAACTGAACAGAGACTATTTCTGCAGATAAAAATTTAATATAATGTGAGAGATGAGCAACGGCCTCAGAACATTTAAAAACAATTGTTTCAGGATGAAAGACAATGTATCATTGCTGCTCTGAAAAAGACACTAGACTCTTTATAACAATAAATCTATGTCAATATTAAGGAATGAAGGTGGACATATATATCTATCTCTTCTCTACCATAAAATATTTGGCATTCTGGTTTACACAACATTTCTATTTAATAGAGTACTTCTGTATGTACGCATCACAGCTTTTACAAAAATATCCTAAAGCTATGAAGATTTTAAAACTCATAATCGAACTTCTATTACCACCATAAATGAGTCGAAGGAAAACTCAAGCACATAACGAGAAATAACTTATAGGTTTTCTGAGATTTTTTTTTTTTTTACTTTACTCATTGTCCAGAAACAGCAGAAGTTAATCAATCAAACTAAGTGACCAAAAAATATCAGTGTGGCAGATTGCATGTTCTAAAACTGCCTACAGCAATCTTTCTCATCCCCTGAGATCTTGCACACCAGGATTTTCCAGTTCCTCTCCTCCACAAACTGGAATTAGCTGCAGAGGTCATGGTCTCAATGCAGAATGAAGTAAAGCCAATGCTGTGTACATCTGAGACCCATGCAGTAAAAAACAGCGAGTTCCTGCCTTAGTCTCTTTCTCGTCATCCCATTTGTTTGATTTTCTGGTGCTGGGAAAAAAACACTGACCAACACCAGATTAGGTCTAGGGTATTTGGCTTAAAATTTCTCTTCATCATAATCTATCACCAAGTGGAACTAGAGTCATGAACTTAAGCAGAGCCACCATGTGGAATCGTGTTGCTTAATGACTGCCTTTCAGGTTCCTGTTCAGCTCCTTTCTTGTACAACCAAGAACTATCCACCCCACCTAGGGCAGCTCCCAGTATGCTAGCATCTCTCCATCAATTAGCAATCAAGAAAATGGCTTCCACTTGTCCATCACCCGATCTTATAAAGGCAGTTCCTCAGTTGAGGTTCTCTCCTCCTTATATGTCCATAGTTTGGAGCAAGTTGACAAAAACTATTCAGTATGATCCTGTCTCAAGCCATTACAGCTCAACATCAGTCATCATGCTCTAAGACTGCCAAGTCATGTGGCCTCTGCTATAATCGGTCACACTTCCTACTGCCCTAAATAGCTCCCAGCTATATGAATACGGGACCTTCCAATGATTACATCTGAAAGTTAGTTTCACATTTAAGATATCCCCAAACAAAGCCACAGACAGTATAGGCCAGATACAAGCCTCAAAAGAAATGAACATTAAAAAAAATATTTTAGGGGGCTTCTTCTGCAAGCATGGGAACCTGAATTTGAATCCTCAGAACCCCATGAAAAGCAGCCCATAGCCTTTCCTCACCTGTGACCCCAATTTTTTTCTATATTCTTTGTTTACATCCCAAATGCTTTCCCCTTTCCTGGTTTCCCCCCTCCCCATATGTCACATAAGCCCTCTTCTCTCCACCCATTCCCCAATTACCCCCCTCCCATTTCTCTGTCCTGGTATTCCCCTACAATGCTGGATCAAGGCCCTCTCCTTCCTTCTTCTTGGGAATCATTTGATATGCTAATTGTTTCTTGAGTATTCAGAGCTTCTGGGCTAATTAATATCCACCAATTTTAAGGGAACCCAGCCAGGTAGACCACATTAGCCCACTGGCCAGCCTACAAGTCTAATAGAAACAAGAAAATACCAGTTCAGCCTGTTCAATGGCGGGCCCTATCTCAAAATAATAGGGGGGAAAGAGACAAAAGAAGAAATTGCTATCTTGCATTGGTCTCCACATGTATATACAGGTTTACATACTCACACATTCAAGTGCTCATGTAACATACACACACACACACACACAGAGAGAGAGAGAGAGAGAGAGAGAGAGAGAGAGAGAGAGAGAGAGACTCTAATAGCATTAACTCATCAACTAACTAGAAATTCAACTTGGTTCCAATTTGCTACAGCTGCTCCAATTCTAAAGCTATCTAATAAAAAGATAAATCCAATATACTGAATATACCCTAGCACTGAGGCATCATACCACATAAACCAAAACTCTACCACCTACAGGCTCAGAAATATAGCCAGGCTTTAAACCAAACGTAATCACTTAGGTTGAGCACATATCAGATTTTTCCACTAACGATTGAGGTTCATTTTCCACATTTGATATCACAAAGGTGATAGCAATCTCAATATGTGTTAAAAGATCTTCAGGGTCCTTCTGTGCCATCTGTGAGGACAGCCTGAGTGACCAGTTCTGTGTTCTAATCTCCGATGGAAATAAATCCTGTTTATTCACATGGTGCTCTAATCACTACAGATTTGCCAAAGGAGTTAGTCCAGCTTCCATGGAGTTGTCCAGACTTCTCTATCTATGTAACTTAACATCAAATCTAGAGTAAAGAATCACGGATAATATCTTATAATCCTATAATACAGATACACTGGGTGATACTGACTTAGATCAGAAAGGCCCTAAATCCCCTTGAAGTTGCTGATGTAAACAGCTTGCATTTAACAGAGGTTGGATATAGCCTTTCTTCCCCCTGACTGTTTCCTTGGATTCTAACTTATGTCTAATTTAGGGAAAATTAGAACCTTTGGAACTGCAGCCAAGATGAAGAACCATGAATACCAAAACAAGCAGGCTAGACTGTCAACATTCTAAATTAGTAGTCATTAACTACATTCAATTTAAAGTCAGGGTTGACCCTACAGATATAAGGTGGGTCTACATCTGAAGATGGGGTCAAGTTGTACCAGCTATAGGGAGGGGCAGAAAAAGGCACCAGTTAATAGAGGTGATTGCTCTCTGTAAGTTTCATCATGTCACTCTTGGAATAGAATTGTGTCTGTTCCTGTGTATTTCTTGGCTGTGGTTTATTTCTGCTTCTTTGAGAAATGAGAAATTTCGAAAGTTACATTCCTATTCTGCAGGACTATTCAGAGATTGTACATAATAATTCAGCAGAGTCTTTGCATCTCACTGAGATATATACAGTTTTTTGGGGTGTATGCATGAGAGAACGTTTATTTATTTAAGTGGCCACAGTTTACAGGACACAAGATGTGATGTTGTGTGCTAAGTAATGTGTGCTCTAATCTACTAACTTCTAGGAAGTAATTCTTTTCCTAATCATTAAGACCATGATTAGGTCTTCTGGAAGAGGTTAAGCTCATTTAAAGTGGAAATTGGCAGCATCTGTTTCTCTATCTCTCTCTCTTTTCTCTCCTCTAACCATCTTTGACTGCATATACTAGCATAAAAATAATCTTCTGCTCTTTGTCCTCTGAATTGTCAGGTCCACAGACTGTTAGACTAGAACTGCTACTAATAGCTCAATGGCTGTCTGATGTACAACAGTCTTCATCTGTGGTGGTTGGAATGAGAATGATCCCCAAGGGCTCGTATTTTGCAATGTTTAATGTCCAGCTGGTAGAACTATTTAGGATGGATTAAGAGGCGTGACTTTGTTGGAGGTATGTATTTTTGTGTTGAGACAGGGTTTCTCTGTGTAGCCCTGGCTGTCCTGGAACTCACTCTGTAGACCAGGCTGGCGTTAAACTCAGAAATCCACCTGCCTCTGCCCCCCAAGTGCTGGGATTAAAGGCATGAGCCACCAACGCCGCTGGCTTTGTGGTTTCAAAACTGCCATCATCGTGCCAGTACGAGGTAGGCTCTCAGCTACTGTGCCAGCACCATGCCCTCTGGCAGTCATGCTCTCCTCCATGCCATGGACTAACCCCTTGAAACTGTGTGCAAGTCCCTACTTAAATGTCCCCTTTTTATACTTGGTCATAGTGATTCATCATAGCAACAGACCAGTGACAAAGACATCATCTTACAAGGGGCAGAGCAAAAGACTTTTCAGGTTCTGTTATCTGATAAGAAAATATTATATATTTTTTTCATAAACAAAATTAAAACATGTTTCTCATTCCTCTGGAGATGAATCTAACCCACCAAGTGAGGATACCGAGACACAGAAGGTTCAGTGTGTTGTAGTAATTTACAACACAGTGTCTTAAACAAGACTAAGAAGTGTCAAAAGCTCAGATTTCAACCTCCATATAGCTATCTACAAAGCTCATATGCTTTGTAACACAGCACATGGCCATCAAGTTTAATTCCATCTGGAATAACTAGCTGCCCTCTGTAGCCTCCCAAAGCCTGAATCTGTTCTCTTTTTTCTTTGTAAGTATATCTCTTTTGGGTCTGATTAGTATTTTCTTTCATATAGAAGAAAAAAGAAAATTAAGCAGGGAGGTTCCTCATTTTCTTTCCATTTGTTTTTTAATAATCAGCCATACCCAAACCCTATCTTTTACTGGTAAAAAAGGCAGCTTACTATATGATTTATATCCTTCAACATAATCTTTCCTTAATCCTGTGTCTTATGTTTACAATCCAGTTTGTAGGAGCATAACCATCTTTTACAGTAGCACAAAGCCTTGAATATCCTGTTTACCCTCAATGTAGTTCAATTTTCTCATCTCTAAAATAGAAATAAATAGAAATAAAAGGAGTATATAGGTTTGGAGTATATATGATTTGTCTGCCCAAAGCTCTTAGTAATTATCATGTGCTACCTCCGTGGCCACCTCTAGCCTTCCATCTCTCTCACCAACTTCATTACATATCATTTACACCTTTAAAAGCTCAGCCGTGAACGTTATAAGCAGATATACTGGCTTTCTTAAAAATATAAGGTCAAAATCTTACTAGGAGTCATTTTCTATTTTTCTGTATCTGTATAATCTTTAAGTCTGTATCAAAACAGTATTTTTTTTCTATGAAAAATTTGAATTGTTCTGTGTTTAAACAGTTCCTCTTTGAGTAGCTCTTGGGTGGTGAGGTTGTTGTGTCCTGGATTTATATCATGCCCTTTACCTTTTTAAGTTTCGTATATTCTTAACCAAATTTGTCCCAACACTCGGATTTCTATTTAGTCCATTTCTCAAAAATAACTGTCTGTCATTATTCTGCTCTCTAAGTTTTCTTGATAACTCGAAAATAAAGCCAGCCCTGCTCTGCAGGCTTCCCTTTGTTAGTACCAACGTGCACACGGGATAATGTGCCTTAGCAGCAGAAACAAAAGACAAAGTTCTATCATCAACTTGATCTCTGACTTAGCACACCGTTAGAACAAAGAAGCCATTGGGGAGTCCCCTGTTCTCTCCTGAAATGCTGCAACAATGATGTCTTCCAGTGATTGGTGTGAGGATTAATGAGACAGTGCACGTGAAGCTCCTGGGGTGAGCGTGGCTCTGTTGCCATCCTCCTTTGGCCTCAAAAGAGAGAGAAGTCAGTTCATCATTCTTGATGGAATATTTTTTAAAATCTATTTTGCTAAGCTTTTGTGACTGAGGACAAAGAACTGCTATAGGAAAAGACTCAGTTATTCTATAGTGTATGTTGTCATCATACATCATTCATTCTGATGACAGGCATTTCTGTCATCAGAAATGAAAATCATAGTAGATATATATTGAATACAAATAATAGCTTCTAAATATTTCAGGTGTGCATTTACCTTAAAAATTAAATATACATTTTCCTGCCATGCATCACATGGTTTTCAATGATCCATGAAAATTTACCTTATACTCTGCCCCTAAGGTGCAGTAGAGAAGGGGGCTTACGGGACGTTCGGGGAGTGGGGGGCTAGAAAAGGGGAAATCATTTGAAATGTAAATAAAAAATATATCAAATAAAAAAATATTTAATTAATAAAAAAAAGAGAAACCTTGAAGTAACAAAAACTTTGGGAGTTATGACCAAATAAATATGGAAATTAAAAGTTATAATTGAGAGCCATTCAGTTCATATCTGTAGGATTCAAAAACTGAACACACAGCTGGCTGGACACACAATTATTTTTGAAAGCATGACTTAATATAATTAGGAATTACTTTTTATTTAAATTATATTATTATTATTAATTATTATTACAATTATTGTAGTAGTAGTGGTGTTTCTCATGTAAATGTTTACCTTCATATGTCTGTCTATCAAGTATTTACACTGCCTCAAGAGACCAGATGAAAGCATTGAATCTTTTGAGATTAGAGTTTCAGAGTGTCTTAGTCAGGGTTTCTATTCCTGCACAAGCATCATGACCAAGAAGCAAGTTTGGGAGGAAAGGGTTTATTTCACAATTCCACATTGCTGTTCATGACTAAAGGAAGTCAGGACTGGAACTCAAGCCGGCCAGGAAGCAGGAGCTGATGGAAAGGCCATGGAGGAATGTTTCTTACTGGCTTGCTTCCCCTGGCTTGCTCAGCTTCCTTTCTTATAGAACCCAAGACTACCAGCCCAAAGATGGCACCGCCCACAAGAAGCCCTCCCCTTTTGATCACTATTTGAAAAAATGCCCTACAGCTGGATCTCATGGAGGCAATTCCCCAACTGAAGCTCCTTTCTCTGTGATAACTCCAACCTTTGCCAAGTTGACGCACAAGACCAGACAATACACACAGACACAGAGGGAGCTGCTATGGTGGTGCTGGAGATTAGCCTCAGTCCTCTGAAAGCACATCTAGTTCTCTTAGCCATTGAGCCATTGCTCTACCCTTTATTTTATTATTTTATTTTATGAATTTTATACATGAATATAGAATTTACATCATTTTCATCCATCTCTCTTCTGTCCAATTCCTCCTGTGTCTTCCCCAATTCCCTCTCAAATTTATGTCCATTTCTTCATCTTTATAATAATAATTATTATTGTTATTGTTATTATTATTATTATTATTATTATATACACACACTGCTATTTATACATAAATACAACTGGCTAAACCACTGAGGATTGCTCGCATTTCTATGTGTTTAAGACTGACTACTTGGGATTGAATAATCTATCAGAGAGCTCATCTCTAGTGAAGAATCTTCTTCTCTCAGAAGCTTAATTACTTGTAGCTAATCAGCTAGGAGTAAGGCCTTGTAGAGTTTCCCCACATCTATGTTTGCATGTTAACTTATATCCTTGTGCTGCTTTGGTTGAAGAAACTGTATTGTTGAGATTTCATGTATGTAGTTTCCCTGTCATATACAGAAGATACTACCCAGGCACTCTGGCCCTTATAATATTTCCCAATCCTCTATCATGATGATCCCTGAGCCTTATGCCTAGTGTTTGTTTTTGCCAGTGTATTGATTGGAGCTACTAACCTGACACAAGTTGCTATCTGGATTTTTGACCAGGTGTGTCTTTCTGTAATTGTCTCTGCTGTGAAAAGAAGCTTCTTTGATGAGTGGTAAGAACTATACTGATCTACTGAAAGAAAGGTAAGTACTTAGCACACAGTTAGACATTATACAGATTTAGGACAGAAGCAATAATGGAGTCTCATCTAGGATCCTGACCTCACCTTTCATGGGTGGTTGGCTAGGTTACAGTAACAGCCATGAGTTCCCTTGTATTGATCAAGTCTTAAGTACAATTAGACAGCTGCTGACTGACCACAAGATAAAAGAGCCACTATTGCACTATTGGGGATATCTTGCCATGTTGGTAATTTTTTGTGGTTCACAGACTTTACAGTCATGTAGGACTTTTGATTATGTTACTACCGTGGTAGCACTTTGAAATACTCAGGGAGTAGGCTTCCTGTCAGTTCTAGTTCAGTTCCTCCAAGCCTTGTGTACACAGTAGATATTGCCTTCACCAATACAGTCTTAACCTCTAAGTTCTTTAAGGCAATCAAAACACAACCAACAGATGATAGCCCATGTATTGGGGTGTTTCTTAGACTCCCATGTTCAGCAACTAGAAGGAGAGTTTCTTCTGCCTGGCACTGAGTTAGTTGCTAGATAATCTATGTCTCTCAAGGAGTAATTACTTGAGATTTACCCTGTAGAATTGAATACATATATTAGTAGTGCTTAAAACATCTGAAGAATACAACATCCTAGTTGAATTTAGTTTCTACTTCTAATAAGAACATGCTTGTACTTTGTTCTGAAGAAAGTTCTACATGCACACAATGCTAATTGTTCTGAATTAATATTTAGTCTGGAGCTCATTCAAATGACCGGATGGGAAGGAATACATGATTCAATGGACTTAAGAGTTTGTGACCACCACCACAACAATTGCCACTGCCGCTGCAACCACCACCACCACCACAACCATAAATACCACCACAATCACAAATACCACCACCTCAACCACCACTACCACAATCAGAACCACCACCACCATGACAATTGCTGCCACCACCACCACCATTGCCACCACTACAATCACAAATACCATCACTACCACTACCACCACCACAACCACCACTATCACCAAAACCATCAGAACCACCATCACCATGACAATTGCTGCCACCACCTCCATGATGCTACAACTCCCAGTTGCCCAAAGGGCAATATAGGAAGAAAAACAACCAATTCAATAACACTAAACTTTGATTTATATATATATATGTATATATATATACATATATATATATAAATAATCTGCCGGCTCAAAAATAAGCTGTAAGACAAGTCCTTAGGTTGCTAAATCTACTGTCTTCTTGAATTCCTGGCTCTCTGAATAAAACACAGCTTAAAGATTCAGTCCCTGGGTTTTGCCCATGTAATGGGTTACAAGGATGGCTTACATTTCCAGACAACTTGTACATAGAAAATATGTGCTTTTCTATTAAATTTGGTAGATAATAAAATATGCGAGAAAATCTGTCTATGGGATTGAAAGGATTAATGCATTCCCAATACGCTTAAAAGAAATAAAGCATGTCATTAATATTCATGGGTTTCCGTATCTAGATCTCTCTCATTCTTTGCCAAAGTCTAAAATGATACACACAACTTAGATGATTAGATGCAGGAAGATTCGGGTTATCTAAGAAATTTGGGAATTAATCCAGGATAATTGTATAAATCACAAGTACCAAACAGAAGGAAGCTAGAGCTTTATGATGTTCAGGGAGCAATTATAAAAATCTATCACAGAAACCTAATATAAATGAATTTTAATTTATTTTTTATAATTTTATAAATAACAATATAGTAATAAAATATAAATAAAATACAATTTGGTGGTGAGCATGACTGAAGTCTTTCCCCTCCAATGCAATATTTCATCTGGAAGAAAAAATCTGTGAAATTCACAATAATTATTATTATGCATAGAATATATATAAGTTGCTCACAGTAACCCCAACATGCAAGGCACAGCCTCTTTACCGAGCTTCAGAAATATCTTAATTTGTCCTAGATGCACGGAACATAAAAGAAAACTAGAGAGATCAAATAAACCAAAGCTAATGTGAAATTATCTTGCGTCCAATCATTAATCTTCACCAGGGTTGACCTCCCACCAATTCCCATTACGCAACTATTGAGAAAACACAATTGAAACTGGGGGGAAAAAATCTCAGCATCGTTCTCCAGCTTCAGTACAGTTGCTGCATTTGTCATCTACAGGTTGTGGCAAAACTGAAAAGAATTAACAACTAAATCATAAACTAATGATCAGTTGCAAGGGCTTTCCAAGTGAGAAGATGAGTAAGGCTGGATCACATACCGAGATCTCATTTGTAGAGTTTGGTATGAAAGACTCCACAATGAAAGTACGAAGCACACATTCACCGCTAATCACCACATGTGCCCTGTAACAGAGGAGCTGCACACCTTTAGACCAGAGAAACGCAACTCAATTCAAATCTTTATTCACATCTTTGCCAATCCCGTGACTTTAGACAACTGATATGGATTGCCCCAGGCTGTATCTACAATAAAAATAAAAGCATACTAATTCTGCCTTCACAGACTGTTATGATGAAATGTTTTAATGTATGTAAAGAGATCAGTAGAGAATAGCAGATGAATAAATTATGCTCCCCCACATTCCAGAAGATACTAGATGGAGATTAAGAAATGCAATCCTACTTCTCTACCAAAATGAACCTCTATATATTAAAGACTTGAGGAAGAACCGTTGAACAGCTAATAGGTTATCAAACTGATTGATTGTCTTATTGCCAAGACGATGTGCCTTATTGTTTATATAACTGCAAATTAAGTCGCTTTATTCTTGACCTTAACAAATTACCATACTCCACTCTTAATTGTAGGTTCCAAGACAAAATGATTATTGAGAAACTCTTTGCCTTTTTAAATGCATTGTTAAAAAAAAAAGTCTACAAATGTCTTTTTAACCTTTCTTTTTCTTTCAAATTCTATGCAAATGAACACTTCAATAGCTAATAACTAATCTGGGGTTAGTACTAGCACACATAGATGCTATTGTCTGTCTGTCTCCATTAGTCTTTCAAACTTATCCAGAGGTGTGTCTGGACCAGTTTTATTACTAACTATTAAAAAAAAAAAAAAGAGTTCTGAGTTTAGTGTGAGTTCTGATTTGTTACGATCCTAATAAAAGCTATGTCATCATTCTTGTCTCCTTGTATAAAAACCACACAAAGCCACACACCTCAATGCACAAATTACCATACCAAGAAGCATCTTCAGGGGAGAGAACTGCATTTCTCCTCAGGCCACACTGTGTGAGCAGGCTCTCAAAATCCTTGTCAAAGGCTTCTGTCCCATTCAGACAGGTCATTAACACTGTCATTGTCTTCTGAGTTCCAAATGCATGTATTTTATACTCTGGCTTTGAAGTGTGGTCCCAAACACTTTTAATCATAGACACTTTGCTTCCAGCCACTAGGTCCAGTGCAGCAATTTGAAAGATTTTGATGACCCAGACAGAATTATATCCCCTCTGAGCAGCGGCAAATTCATATGCTGTTTACAATTTTCATATCTTTGTCTCCTTGCCTGCCTTACTGGCTCTGTCTTAGCCTTCTGTGTGATGTTTAATGGCAGGAGCACCCAAGTATCACCGTATCACAGATTCTCAATCAAAAGAGAAATGGTTGGAGTGTCATGCAAAGCCAAACTCCTAGTGTACAGTTGGAAATAATCTTGTATCCTGTAAAAGGTACTTAATCCTATTTTGCTAAGAATATTTACGTGAATTAGATGTTTCGTGTTGACCAAATGTTTTCCTACATATGTTGAAAGAACATTTTCTATTTTTATTTTGCATTTTAAGGTGGGATTGACTGATCTTTAAACACTTAACTAACCTCACCATCTTGTAATAAATGATTTCGAAGTGTATTTTATAATTTCTGCAACTAATATTTAGTTTTCTCACATTTTAGTTCATAGTTACTCCTATAATTTTCACCTTTTATGATTTCCATCTCATGATCCAATCTGAAAGTTATTCTCACTTGTAGAAAAATTGAGAAATTTACTTTCTCTTCTATTCCCACTCCAAAATTTATATTAATGCACTTTATATTAATGCACAGTTTTGTAGATATACTAGAATATAACAATAAAGCTATACTCATAGGGTTTTTTTGCAAAAAAAAAAAAAAGATTTTAATAGTCAATTTGTCTGATATAAACCAGTCTTATGCCTTGTTGCATAAACCCAGGATTTCTTTTATAATCTGTCTTTATTATTTGAGAATTTCATACATTCATTAAATATATTTTGGCTTTGTCAACACTAGTACAATTGTATTTTGGAAATGGGTTCATTTGTTCCTGTCTAAAGGAAATACGAGAACAAAGTGTGGAGCAGAGACTGAAGGAAAGGCCACCCAGAGACTGCCTCACCTGGGGATCCATCCCATATACAGACACCAAACCCAGACACTATTGCAGACGCCAAGAAGTGCTTTGCTGACAGGAGCCTGATATAGCTGTCTCCTGAAATGCTTTGCCAGAGCCTGACAAATACAGCGGCAGATGCTTGCAGCCAACCATTGGACTGAGCATGGAGACTCCAATGGAGGAGTTAGGGAAAGGACTGAAGGAGCTGAAGGGGTTTGCAATCCCATAGGAAGAACAACAATATCAACCAACCAGACGCCCCAGAACTTCCAGAGACTAAACCATCAACCAAAGAGTATATACATGAGGGACCCATGACTCCAGCTGCATATGTAGCAGAGGATGGCATTGTCTGGCATCAGTGGAAGAGAGGGCCTTGGTCCTGTGGAGGCTCGATATCCCAGCATAGGGGAATTCCAGAGTGGTCAGGTGGGAGTGAGTGGGTGGGTAAGGGAGCATGCTCATAGGATCAGGAGGACGGGGGATGGAATAGGGCATTCCAAGTGGGGAAACAGGGAAAGGGGACATTTGAAATATAAATTAAGAAAATATCCAATAAAAAATGTGTTCACTCTGCTAAGATGTAACACCACCGGCATGAAATATTAAGGAAGCTCTCACACTCAAGACTGGAATTGCAGTGCTTTTTTTAAATCTTTAAGGTATTGGTTCTTATTATTGTTTCACCAGATATTGATGAGTTATATTATTCTTCTCCGAAAACCAGTTTTCAGTTCTGCTGCTATCTTTCTGACTACCATATAGCTCCTAATCCTCTTCCTTTGATGTACTGGGACCTTCAACAGCTTTGCCTTAATTTTGTCTTCAATGAGCACACATTATTGTTGTTATTTACTTTGTATTGGATGTTTTCAGCCTCTTTGTCGAAGTTCCACATAGCTTTAAAGAGCTGACATTAATTTAAATATGCCTACAGACCGAAGGTCATTTTTCTCATGACTCAACATGCTTTCCAAGTCCTCCATCTGCGATCATTGTCTGTGGTCCTAAATAACACCTGTCCAAAGAGTGTTACAACAACACATGAGTTCAAAATTGTACCTAGCCCACAGTACCTACATTTGATCTTGCCTTTATTTGGTATATCCACGGTAAATCAGCCTCAGCTATGCGCCGCCGTGTTCTGCTCATTTCAGTATCAAAGCTTCAGTATCTAGCACCAATCTCTAAATTGCCTAGAAGTGTTTTATGCTAGTCTACTCGTTTGTATTGATTGATAAAGCGATACAGTCCATGCTGATGTCATCAGGACATGTGACTCCTAAAAGAAGATGCTAGAAAACCTGAACTATTAAGATCTAACCTGCCATGCTTCCTATTCCTACCAGATAGTATCTATTGAAAAAAAGTATGTGTTTTCCTGGAAAGCTGACTTTTATTTACTGATACTTTTGCAAGATACTGACGACAGTATTCTGAGTATTTTTCCATTTACTACATTATTGACATCATTACACTTTCTTTGGATTCTATTGTTATTAGAGATTTTTTTTTTTATTTTCTGAGCTTCTTTGAACTCCTAAACTTTTATTTAATGCAGTGTAGTTTTACTATAATACATGTAAGGAGCTTCTTTGTACTGACCAGGGTTTCTGAGCACTGAGACTCTACAATACTTCACTTCATTAACAATAATTTTTGGCTATGTTCTGTAACTATTTGTTCTCCCAACTTTTCTCTTTTATTCTTCTGAAATTCCAATTAGACATGTGACATAGATAGATAGATAGATAGATAGATAGATAGATAGATAGATAGATAGATAGATGATATGGACTATATATTAGATATGTGTATTACATATGTGTATTTATGTATGTGCATGTGTGTATATGTATATGTGTATGTGTATATGTAAATATAAGGGATGAGGCCTCCTGGGGTCCCCTCACACACTTTGGCATGTCTAGTGTTGTTGTTCTTATTTGGATCATGTTTAGTCATTCATATAGGTGAAATTTCATGAATGTAGCTTCTGGCATTACTAGAAGACACAATCTCACAATAAATTTCCTGAGCCTATGGCTTTTAAAATCTTTCTGTTCCCTCTTCCAAAATGTTATTGAGCCTTAGGTATGGGAGCCTTAGGTTACCTCAATTCTAGACCCGGAACTACAAGCAACTAGGGGATCCTGGGAAGAAGACAAATAATGTTCACTGGGGAAAAGCTCCCGAAATTGGTTATCCAATATTAAGTAGGTCAACCATGACATCATATACATAAAAGTAACATTATGCAGACTGAACAAATTGTATTTTTGTACTTAGAAATATATATTTAAGAACTTTGAATTTATTTACTTATTTATTTATACTTAATAATATTGTATTTATGCAGTTAGATATAATAAATGTATACATATAGATGTATGTATAGATATGTGTATGTGTGTGTATGCATGTACAAATATATATGTATATATTTTTAAAAATGTGAAAGAGACTGTGGATATGAGAGGAAGGAAGGAAGAATATGGGAGGAGTTTTAAAGGAGTAAAGGGAAGGGAAAATGACACATGCTTTTCAAAAATAGACAAATATTGTTAAAGTTGTATTTTCCTGTTATGTAGCATTTCTAGAAGTTTTGCTCCAACATGAAAGTTGTTCTGATGCCCTCACAGGATGCCATAAGAATAACAACCTGACAATGCCCAGATGAGAGCACATCTGTTCTCTACTGTGCATACCACGCCCAGTCATTTGGAAAAGTCCCCCATCCCTTTCCCTCACTCTGGAAATGAACTCCAATCAGAGCTTACCAAAGTTTTCAAAAGGCAGTGTGCTAGTTAGTTAGCCTTTTACCACGCCCCCGCATCATCTGCCAGGGGTTGGACTACAATCTAATGTCTGCCTGGATTTTCTCACACATGAATCCTTCATAGTTTCCCACTGTAGAAAACACATTTTAAAAATGGGAGGTGCATCGCTGAAACCATTTCTACATGGCTTTGAAGGGAGAGAAGAAAGCATCCCCTCCCAAAAACAAGTAAATAAAGACTCACAACTGGTCAAATTCTCTCTGAAAATCTATTCAGTACAACTCATCCTTCCACATTTTCCTCAAGGCATTTGCCATGATGACGGGAGTCTCTTTGAATTCTATAAATTCTGAGAAGTAGCCGTCTTATTCTGACCTTTTAGTTATTTTGATGCCTTAGTCAAAGAAATGTACATTGTGTAACCTTTGATGACATTTGTCATACTCAGATTGTGAACAATTTGTTAAACTGTAACCCTTCCTTTATTCATAATTTTTACGTGTATGATAAGAAAGTTATAACCTACTTACACAATTGGGTTCACAGAAAGTATTTAAAGATACAGGCAAAATTATATGTTATAAATGCCAACTTTTACAACATCCAGACTCTAGAAGTAAAACAAAGACAATAATTATGTAGTTCACAAAAAAGAGGCAGAGGGGAGGGAATATATAAAGCTCTTAAAAAGTAAGACATATCCCAATGATACAACAAGACGTTTCTGTGGGATGCAGAAACTATTCTCAGTAAGAACCTGTCGGTATACCTACACCAAATCCCTAGCAAGATAGTCAACATCTTCCTCAAACCCCTATGTTTCTAAAAGCCTTGTACATTTTACATGAGGACAACCCCAAATGTGTTGCCTGACTCGTGTTTGAACGCAGTGATACGTCAAGCCCTGAGATTTCACACTAGACCTTGCCAGACTGCCACAAGACATCTCAAGGGAAACAAAAACCTGCTGATACCACACAGAGTGCTATACAACATATGCAGAGACCCCAAGTCTCATAAATCAGAAGTTCTACTTGACTGCAACTGATCTATTTTAGAGAAGGCAATCCTGCCCGCAATCAGATTTGTCATGGTGCATCCCCTTAATCCTTAGCAGCACGAGCTCTGTAAACACAGTATTTGAAGTAATAACACATTATTTTATATAAAAGCCCCAGAGCCCTGCATCCCTGAGCGCTTTCTAGTAAAACAGCCAAGTTACTTAAGCTGCTGTTTCAGCTGCTGCTTTTTTGGTGAAGCTGGGGAGGTAGAATTACTGTAGGCCACTGACAAAGGGTTATTTGATATTGAAGGGAATTAGTGACTCAGAGAAAGAGCTGTTTCAGTTGACAAGTTCTACAAAGAAAAGGTGGATGCAAACAGAATAGAGGCATGAACGGAAAACATCCACCGACCACCTATTTAGCGCTTGCATCCCAGAATCTTGTGCTCTGGGATTGCTCCGTGCCTGTGAGGCTGCCAGCTTGCTTGTGAATCTAATCCTCATAAAACACTGCGTTCTCCTTTCCACCAACCAAGCGTTCGTTCTCCCTTTACAAACCACCACAAAGGCCTTTATGGGCGGGTTTAAGCCAGTCTCCCTAAAATCTTTTCGAATGACTCAAGTGGTGATTTACTTGTTTCCAATTTCATTTCAGTGATCAAAGTACTAGGGGAACACACATTAAAGAAGATTTGGGGACAGAGGAGATGAGTTTGACAGGCAGTTTGAGAGATACGTTCAGCATACGTAACAGCTTTGGCAAAAAGGAAAATTAGGATTAGCAGAGTGTTAGAGCCTGGAGACTTCAAAGTCTTGCTAGAGAGAATTCATTTAAATCACAGTGGAAAACTGTAACCTCTAGGGTTGGTTCTTCCTCCCAGCGCCATGCACCCAGAAATAAGACTCAGACTCAAAATAAATTTACAAATACCTTGGCCATAGAGCCAGGCTCTTCTGTGACTAGCTTGCTACTCATTATAACCCATTTCTTCTCATCTACCTTCTGTCATGGGGCTGCTCACCAGTGCTCCAGCACCATGTGTCTGCACTTGCTACATCTTCCCAGATGAATCTCCCACCTGGCATTATCCCAGAACCCTTTCTGTCTCCCGGAGAGCCCATCTTCTGTTTCCTGATTAAGCAAGCTATAGACCAATAGATTCATTATTGATGGTGCCATACCCATACAGTATAAGATATTCTCTCTACAGGTAACCACTGAGGAGTCTTGGGCCACCTCATGTACAGAGACTATAGTAGTGCTGTACAAACAAATCAACATAAGTTAAAACAGCCAACATATATATATATATACATATATATATATATATATATATACATATATATATAATAGATATTAATGAATATTTCTTCCATAAAGACTTTCACAATCTAAACCATGCCTAATGCAACGGAATGCTTTGGTTTGAGTTGGAAGGTTCACTATAAGCTCTACCCATAAATAATTCTCCTATAGTCTTTTCTCTTATTCTTCATTATTATCGTTTATGCATGATGTATGTATGGTTGTGCCACACATATATTGGCCACAGCACATGTGTGAAGGTCTCAAGAGAACTTTACGAAGTTGTTTCCCTCTTTCCATTATCATATGGGTTCTAGAGATTGAACTGAGGTCACCAAGCTTGTGTGGCAAGTCATCTTGGCAGCCCCTACTCTTTTTTCTTTTCTTTTTCTTTTCTTTTTTTTTTTTTTTTTTTTTTTTTTTTTTTTTTTTTGGTGTGTGTGTGTGTTTAGAATTTCTTCTTTTTATTTTTTTGTTTCATTTTTTTTAAATGAAGCATTCCATTTGTCTACATTTTGACTGATATCCCACTTCCTGGTTACCCCTCCACAACCCACCCCATTCCACATCCACCCTCTCCCCCTCCCCTTTACCTCTATGAGGGTGCTCCTCCACCTACCAAGCTTCTCCTACACCACTGCTCCAGCATCCCCTTACACTGGGGCATCAAACCTCCAGAGGACCAAAGGCCTCACCTCCCGCTGATGACAAGGCCATCCCCGGGTACATATGTATCTGGAGTCAGCCCCTATTCTTATTTTTTTTGAAAGGAGGAGCAAGTTCTATCTTAAGGATTAAATGGGAATACTAGTAAAAGCCCCTTTCACATGTATTAAATATAATGAGCAATAAACAAAAGATTATTATTATTTTAGTCTAACTTTTACTTGCACCTGTGTTAGATCTCCTTGAAGCATTTGTCAAATCAAAACTAAAAGTTACTCTTAATGGTTACTCAATGGTTACTGGATGATTAGTATTAGATACACCTCCAAGTATGTGTGTAAGGGTAGAGATTCACCCAGAGTGTGAGTCATACCATCCCTTAGGCTGGAGCCCAGGATGAATAAAATGGGGGAGGGAGGGAGGAAAGTATTGGCATGCTCCTTTCTCATTCCTGGCTCACCAAGAAATGACAGGAGCTGTCCAACCATGGCTTCCCTGCTGCGGACTGAGTCCTTAGTAACTGTGGGTAGAAATAAATAGTTCCCTGCCTTTTATTTTTTCTGATTATAGCAGTAAGTAAGGAACTGATACAAACTGATTACTGGTGTACCAATTTGTCCATAGTCCCTGTTGGGTCTTTATATTTAAAGACAAGAAAGGAAGGCATTGACAAAGATATTGATTATCTCATACCAGTAGCAGACACAAGACTTTTAACCAGGTATTACATTCAAACCACTACAGCTGGCTGAATATTGAGAGCATGGAAACCTACATACATACACAAATGTGTTCTTGTGGTTTCTGGTTACTTATAAACAATAGCGATTAGTCTGAGTCAACTTTCTTTCCTTGGTACATTATTTTCTCTCCATAATCAGAGTCAGAAACACCCATTAAAATAATCTTCAACTGTGACTTACCTAATGTGCTCTATAACAAGGAGCCATGATCCTGTTTGGAAATGGTTTCTACCCTGATGAACTCTGGGATTTTGTTTTGTTTTGTTTTGTTTTGTTTTGTTTTGTTTTTTGTTTTGATCTCTTCAGCATATAGACGTTTGTCTGGATCCCTACTATAGTTTTATGTCATCTTCATTCCAGACCAGGGGTTAACCTCTAGTTTCAAACTCCGTTGCCTTTAGATCTAGTTTGGGCTACCCTTTATCTAATCCAAGTCCTTGGTAACCAACTCTAGTCTCTTCACTAGAATCTTTTTTAGAATCTATCATTTGGGGCATGTACATATGTTGATAATCGCTCCAACTAGAGATTGCATCCCAGAAACAATGCACAAATTTTAATTTTTCAGATCCTGTTTCCTCTTTGAAAATATATGGAAAATATCAAGAGTTGACTCAAGTGTTGCCATAAGACTAAAATGATAAAGGTAAAATGTATAAAATGATCTTTGGTACATAACAAAACTGAAATATATGTTAGATGCTTAACAATAAGACAGGATAATCTAATCTGCTAATGTTTCATCTCCCCCAATACCCTCTGCATTTGACTTTGTCCTGTAAGACTGAGCTCAGTTGTCATCTTTTCTCAGACTTGTCCTCCTTTGTGCTCTCACCAACAATCCAACAGGCTGGTCAGATCACATTCCAGATCATCAGACTACCTGCTTCCTGAAGAAACTGGTGTGTATCCAGTGAATCTGAGTTCATTAGATAATATTCACTTCTGTCTCCCCAGTGATAGCCAGAAACTAAATTTTTCTTGCAGAAGTGGTATGGGATCTGATGTCATGAAACCATATAATGAGGGATTGACAAGTATATACTTGATGTGGAGTCAGACAGAAGATTAGTGAGGAAACATTCATTAGCTTATAACTGGCACAATCTGCAAGAGATTGAAAGCATTCTCCCTTCACTCCAAAGGCAGAGGCACGCCATCTCCTTAACAGGGACTAAGTAGAAGATGCAGAAAAAGTGAACTATGCCAGATGGAACTGAATCATGAAGACTAAATAAAATGCTCCTATGAACTGAATTGTGGGCTCTGAGAAGATGGTGAAGTTCTGTTCTCTAGTACTTACCAATATGGCCTCAATCAATACAGAGACATGAAGTGTACTGGACTATACACACACACACACACACAGAGAGAGAGAGAGAGAGAGAGAGAGAGAGAGAGATACATACATACATTAATGGAAGGGGAAAGTGTGATCCGAACGCCACCAATGAATTAAAATATATACAGAAGCAAAGTATCATATATAGATAATGGCCAACGGCCAATATTAGAGTGTTCTAAGATCCAAGAGACATCAAATTTTTCAAAAACCATGAAAAAAGCATGAGCAAAGTCTGCCTCACTGCTCACAAAAAAAAAAAAAAAAAAAAAAACAAAAACAAAAAAAAACAAAACAAAAACGTTCTACCAACATGTGCTGTTGAACTTGGTCTCCAGAACTATAAGGTATCTCTTTTCCTAAAGCCACCGTGTCTATAGTAGTTGGTTGCAGGAGTCATGGCAAGTTATAGGCAGTAGGAAAAGTACACATGAGATGCCCTTTAAAGAGGAGACTCCTAGGAAATGTTTATGAACTTCAGCACAAAAATGAGGTGAAAAGAAAAGAGTCAAGCCTGACTCTCACTTTAACTTGAGGCCCCGAGATCCTAGAGTTGCCACTTTCTAGATTGTTAAATGCTGAATCACCTTCTGTGAATTTGAATTCATCTGAACTCGGGACATAATGGATCATAGAGGTAAGCCTACTATCACCATTTTACTAGACCAGCATAATTCCTAACTAAATTCTAAACACTTGTCCTTATATACACAGAAAAGTACTGTTCTCATCCTTTATCAAAGAAGCTCCTCTTTGCAGAAGGCAACCATCACAAAACACACAATTGTTCCAACTACAGAGAACAAATGATCACAAAGTTCTTGGACTCCACAAGTGTACCTACAACACAACCCTAGTACCTAAGGTTCAGGGACCATTATGATGGAGTGGCGCTGGAAAACTGTAAGAGCCTAAAAACCTGGAAGCCTACTGTGAGATTGTGCCTACTCAACATGGCAGGGAGGCCACTATGTCCACAGTACAGCAACGATATAACTGTAGAAATATGACTCAAGCAATGACAACACAATAGACTTGCTATTGTGGAGGGGAAAATTCTCCTGGGGTCCCATCTGTAGACAAAGATCTACAGAAAATTAACAGCTGCTGAAACAACAAGGGGAATTGGTTTTCCCAGGGATGGTGCCCTTAATGGGTTACTAAGTAAAAAGAGGCCAGTCTTGAAATTATATACATGAAAGAAATACTAAAAACACTCTGTGGGTTGAGCGGTGTGTGTGTGTGTGTGTGTGTGTGTGTGTGTGTGTGTGTGTGTGCATGCCTAGTGACATAGATATGTAATGATAATAATAATCAATAAAAATGAGGCCATGAATGTGAGAGGGAGAAAGGTAGAGTAACATGGAAAGGGTTGGACGAAGGAAAAAGAAAAAAAATTATATTATTATACTTTAATTAAAATGTTTAAATTATTTTAAAAAATGTAGAGGGACAGGTATGTAGATGTTTACAGAAACAACGACAATGAGTAAAGGAGATGTAAATATATCAAGTGAAACCTAGGTTCAAAAATAACAGGATGAGAAAGCTAAGGAGAAAGAAATCTGAAGAGTAGAAAATTTATCAACACTGAGAAAATAGGGATAAACTCAGAGAAAGAACACTCAGTAGAAGAGGAAGAAACTTGTACCACCTTCCCGAAAGAAACACCAAATAATAAAAGCATGCAGTGAGAGGTAATCAAATGGTGGAAGACACTCTAAAGCAGTGGATCTCAGCCTCTCCAATGCGGCAACCCTTTAATTCCATTCCTCATATGGTGGTAGCCCCCAACCACAAGATTATTATCATTGATTCTTCATCGCTGTAATTGTTCTACTGTTATGAATCAAAATATAAATATCTGATGTGCAGGCTATCTGATATATGATGTCTGTGACAGGGTCGCTCCACACCCAAAGGGATCATGACCCCCAGCTTGAGAACCAATGCTCTAAAGAAATGCCCAGTGAACACAAATGGGATAATCTGAATTATTACAGTGTCTATGGAAATTACGAAGTATTTGTGCCTTGAGCTAAGACAGGCTAAGGCTTCTTTGTTTAAGATGTCTAACTTATAGGCTGAAAACCCTGAGTATATATGATGTGGGATGATTTCTAAGCAATGTCCAAAAAGCAAGTCAGAGGGCTGAGATAGAGGCCAGTTCTGAAGAAGCTGGGCCCATGAAGCAGTGCAGAAGCTCCATGCAATGGATCAGTGAGAGGCCTGGGGATGTGCAGACAGATGCAAGTGAAAGAGAAAGAACTGTTATTTAAAAAATGCCACAATGGTGCACCAAAGATGCTAAAGAGAAGTCAGGTGTTTTAAAGGTTTAAGAAGAACAAATGTGAAAAATTACTGTCTTGGAGAATAAGAGAGGAAAATAAAGATTATAGACATGAAGAATAATTGCTTATTAAGGACTTAAAAATTCTATGTTTATACATTTAATATGAGTACCAGGACAAAGTCAATTCAGGTATAGAATAGGCATGAAGTGGGACTTATCTGGGATGGAGCATTTGCCAAGTGAGATGCCAGAAACCAAGAGAAAGAGATGGAGATGGAACAAAGGAAGTATACACTGGTGTATTGTCCTTCATGACCTGGATGATTAGATGGGGGGGGGGGGGTTGATAGTCATGACTATGAGCATGACAGGGATTAATAGGTTGGGATCCAGAGAGGAAGAGAGGGGAATAAGTTATTGTGAAGAAGAAGAAGAAGAAGAAGAAGAAGAAGAAGAAGAAGAAGAAGAAGAAGAAGAAGAAGAAGAAGAAGAAGAAGAAGAAGAAGAAGAAGAAGAAGAAGAAGAGGAGGAGGAGGAGAAGGAGGAGGAGGAGGAGGAGGAGGAGGAAGAGGAAGAGGAAAAGGAGGAGGGAGGAGGAGGGTGGGGGAGAGGAGGAGGAGGGAGGAGGAGGGGGGGAGGAGGAGAAGAAGAAGAGGAGGAGGAAGAGGAGGAGGAGAAGAGGAGGAGGAGGAGGAAGGGAAGGAGGAGGGTGGGGGAGAGGAGGAGGAGGGGGAGGAGGAGGAGAAGAAGAAGGAGAAGGAGAAGAAGAAGAAGAAGAAGAAGAAGAAGAAGAAGAAGAAGAAGAAGAAGAAGAAGAGGAGGAGGAGGAGGAGGAGGAGGAGGAGGAGGAGGAGGAGGAGGAAGAGGAGGAGGAGGAAGAGGGGAGGAGGGTGGGGGAGAAGAGGAGGAGGGGGGAGGAGGAGAGGGAGAAGGGGGGAGGAGGAGGAGGAGGAAGAGGAGGAGGAGGAGGAGGAAGAGAAGAGGAAGAGGAGGAGGAGGAGGAGGAGAAGGAGAGGAGGAAGAGGAGGGGAGGAGAAGGAGAAAATAGCAGAAGGAGCAGAAGGAAGGGAAAGATGAAGAAGGAAGAGAAAGAGGAGGAGGAGGAAGAAAAAGAAAAAAATCAACAACAGCTATGAAGATGGAAGGCTAAGTAGGGAGTGGGATGGTTGAAAAAAAATGTTTAAAAGTGTCATGCTTAGTAGTCCAGGCGTGGCTATGAGCCAGATAGAATAGGGAAAACGATCAATAGAAATGAAGCAGGTAAGGTCTCCCAAGCATGTGGGAGGGGATATCACTGTAACATTGAAGCCAGCTAACATGATGGTAGAAGAGACATAGAAAGTCAGTGCCTCATGAATATGAGTAAAAGACAGTGGT